>NC_052101.1:22210625-22517500 GCF_015852505.1 Tachyglossus aculeatus | reverse complement strand
AAATATAAAAGTATATATGAAAGTAATTTATAGAAAAGTACTGAGAAAACTTTTATTGCTTATGGTTTCTGTTTTAACAACTGAGGGAACGATTGCTTGCATGCCTTGTAATATTTACTTTATTCAGATATAAAATTAATTTAAGAAACTGTCATCAATCACTACAATTAATGAAATTCATTATGTGGACTAACTTCAACCTCATCATAATAGTCTCCTATATAAGATTTTCTTCCCATTTTTGCCCTACATCCATTTAACTGATGAAAATGAGGCCCTAAGACAAAAGTCAAAGGTCGTACCCTAGCTCCCAAGCTGTTTCCAAAATGTTTACTTCAAAGTAGAGTCCTCAGAGATCTCATTTGACTGTGCAAACTAGTGAATCTCCCATAATCTCTGAAACTAGTGATTGTGCTGGTTTTTACTTTCTGACCCTATACTCAAGGCACCTGTGTTCTGACTAACCAAAGTAAGTTTAATCAACGGTCTAGAGTTTAGCATCTTTCTGGAGATCCATTTCCTTAGGCAGAGTTCCAATCTCAGTATTTCTCTCCTTGCTAATGTAATGAGTGAAAGCCCAAATCACGATCATCTACTTCCTCATTTCATCTTGTAATCTGGCCAGCCTTCTGCTAAAGTACTGGTAGAAGTTGAGTAGTAAAATGTAATATGATATTTAAAACTTTGTTTCGTGTGGCTTTGTTTAAATATCATCAGTGTAGAATTAAATTGCAACTTTTTCATGTACATGTCTATATCAGAATATATATAGGTAAGTAGAATTTAAGTAGAATTGAAGAATCTAAAAACTAAACCACCAATTTTGTTTGCTATCACCTGACTCATCATTGTAATTAGTTAATATATTCAAATAATATTGTCAAGAAGCTATTTTATACTTTGATTTTTATGCATTTGTAAGTTTTAAGGATTTTTTAATGTTTTGCTGTTCAGAGGTACAAATATATTAAGTACCTAATGTCCCTAAACTACCGGTAATTTTACTATGCTAGATTTAGAGGTGGGAGGAGGAGTTGGTCAGGAGATTTGATTGGTTGGTTGTTTAGAGAATCTACGATTTTTGATAGAAAAGGATCTGAGCAAGACATTTTAGCTAATGAATCAAAAACAGATATGTGGTCATTATTGGCTGATTATTACTCCATCTGCTCTATGCTAACGTGAAAATCAATTACTGTGTCTCTTTCCCACTGACAGCGTATGTTGATCGGGCTGGCAAGAGATCTTCGAGGGATTGCCTTTGCACTGAACACAAAGACCAGCTACACCATGCTGTTTGACTGGATGTATCCTTATTACACTATGACAATACCAGCTCTGTGCACAGAGGGATACCAGGCCCCTTGCATTAGTTTAATAGTATGGCACAGTAGGGAAGAGGAAACAAAGCTAAATGAACTAATGTGTAATCAGCTAAAAATTACAGCACAGTGGCAGCAGTGCAGTTAACTGTGAGTACAACATTTGGAAACATATCACAGAGAGATCACTTTTTTGTTGTATGACATTGGGAACTTTGAAATTGCCCTCAGAAATATAGCTTACACTGATTTTATCCTGATAACAAGACTGATTTGCCTAACTCGGATTAGAAAGGATATTCATTTCATTTTTAAAAAGCCATTAAATGAGTTCAGAGGTCTTAATCTCAAGTACCAGTATGAGGATGGGTCATTTTATGTGTTGTTGCTAATTAATTTGAATTATAATTATGTAAGATTTTTTCATATGAGGAGACTAGTTTTTCTTGATCACTAAAGGATAAAAAATTTAGAAAGGAAAGTAGTTTGAATTTTCATTTAGTATAATTGCAAAAATCTGAATAATGTGTTTCTTATTTATTTTCAGGTGTGAGATGCTTTGTTATACCTAATATTATTTGTTTTAAAATACCAGTTTTAAATTCTGATAAATTGGTCATTACTGATGGTATAAGGTACTTTTTCTTTTGTTGGCATATGAAAAATAACATTATTATGTGTTAATAAATTTTAGGCATACTTATTTCACTCATTTATCATATGAGTATAAATCTCATTGGTACAACTCTAAGACATTGAATTTTTAAACGTAACAAAGTTATACCATTTGTCATATATATTTTTTTGCATCCCAACCCTTCCAGTAAGCTGAGTCCCACAGTTAGCCGCGTAATAATACATTGGTAATGTTTTCCTCTAGCAAAAAGACTAAGGTCTCGGGCTACGCCTAGAAATACAAAATGACAAAGGACTTAATAGGTTGCATATAATTTATTGAGAGCTTTAAGCATTAAAAATAAATTCACATCTGACTAGGATAGATATGATTTAACTTGTGCCTGGTGCACAGTAAGTACTTAACAAATACCCTAAAAAAAAATTAGAAAATATGTGCCCATCAAAAATGTGAAAGTATTAATTTTTTTTACATCTCTAACAAATCCCGATATATAGAGAGATATGTATATATCTCTATCTATATCCCCTGATATAGATAGAGATATATGACTGGTACGTGAGCATTAATATGACCACACATCAACATGCTGTCTTGAAAAATCTGTATTCACCTTTGGCTAAGAAGAGTGGTCTATTCTCTATGCTCTAGACCTGTCCTATACACCTGTTTAACATAGCAATTATAGTGTTTACTCTTTTTAAAACAGCTTTGTTTGAAATTTCAAAATCATAAATTCCATGTGAGCAGTATAGAACTAATATTGATTTTGAAACCTAAAATATAATTAAAGGGTGTAAAACAATTAATATGCCTAGGTTGGTTAGTAGATGATGAAACAATTTAACCAACAGGTATGTTCCCCAGATGCACTTCATAACATTAAAATCAGTTGAAATCATCAGTTAGAGAAGGAGGATCCATCGTGATTGAAAATGTTTCATCTAAAATATTAACAGGAAATATTTTAGATTCATGTTTTTAAAAATTCATGCCCCTATTTTCCTCACTTTCATTTTGGCTTCTTCTCACCCTGTGAAATTTAACTTTTGCCCAGTAGATGGCAAAAATGAGCAGAAATTAATTCCTAGGACTTTGTTTTGTTTTCAAGTAGAAACCATTGTCTCCTAGATTTTACCGTAGATGATGATGTTATTAGGGTCAAGGGTGGGAGGTGAAGTGTCAGGTATGCTGAAAGCTGTGTTAGATTGCCAAATGGGATTGTTTTGTATCAGGCTTGCTTATACTAATTGAGTTTCAGTAGCAAATCAGCCTCCTTGGAAAAAGGCCAAAGGCTTTTCATAATTGTATTGACAACAAAATGAATATGATAAATGGTGTTCATTCAGTTGAGACAAGATTTATAGTTTTCCTTTGGGCAAGGGGTGAAGAGCAAATATTTATAATAATACTAAAATTTGTTTAAAAGTTACATTATTCGATGATTCAAAAAGCTTTATTAAAATGTTTCCAAATACTTTAAGCAGTTTCAGGTGATAAAGTACAGGTGCTTTCCAAAGTATTCCAGTAATGAAAAATGAATAAGTGTATGATAAAAAACATGGATATGAAAGTCATTTATTCTTCCTGAAATATTGATATGTCAAAACGTCAGTGACGATTCCCACATTAAAGCTCCAGAAAGTTTATTTGCTTTTTATCTGCAGAAATGTGGGTTCTTTAATTTGTTAGGCAATGCTAAGCTTTCAGAAGAAACATGGTATAAAAGTGCATGTCATCTTAAAGTAAAATCAAAGTACATTTCATTAATGGAGATTATTTTCTTGATAAAAAGATGTGTTAGTGGTTAGCTATTTAATTCAAAAACATTTTCATAAACTCTGAATGTATTAACTGTGCTACATAAAACTACACATGGATTGCAAACTCAATTTTTGTTACTCCATCATTCTAAATTTAAATTTCCTAAAAGTATATGTGCGGCCATCTCCATCCACTGTTTGTGAATTTATTTAATCAGCGTCTAATAGTTGATAAATTTTCTTGCTAGAAAAATAGGGCAGCAGCAAAGAAAAATGTACTGCTATCTTATTGCACTTAATTGCTTTTTTAAGCTTTGCCAGGATCCTAGCTAGACTGTGGAGGTGAGATTTTCGAGTGAAATTGACAAATAAAGAAATCCTCAAGTTCTGGAGGCAAAGAGTCCTTCCTCTGACAATTGTTAAAATTTCCATTATCTGGCTTTTAGCAACTTGGCTGTCCATATTTAGAGATGGTGGTTCTGATAGTAAGATAATATCCATGTGTGTGGGTGAGGCTGAGGCAATCTCTTGTATACTGTACCCATGGAAAAATGATAGGGCCTTTTGGCTTCTTGCCAGGCATCCCTAAGTAGGGCTACTTGGCCAAGGTGCTATAAAATGAGTATTCTGTCTCCCACACAGCAAGGAATTCAGCTTGGAACTCTCCTGTATTTCATAGGAACTTATTTAAGTGTTGGGAAGAAGGGCGATTATAGTCTTGTGTCAGCAGGACATGTACTTGAGTTGTTTTTGCAGTAGTGGTGATGCAGTAAGAATGCACTGAATCATGCACACTCTCTCCACCAGTACTAATGCCTGGGAACATTCATTCATTCAATCGTATTTACTGAACGCTTACTATGTGCAGAGCACTGTACTAAGCGCTTGGGAAGTACAAGTCGGCAACATATAGAGACGGTCCCTACCCAACAACGGGCTCACAGTCTAGAAGGGGGAGACAGACAACAAAACAAAACATGTGGACAGGTGTCAAATCATCAGAATAAATAGAAGTAAAGCTAGATGCACATCATTAACAAAATAAATAGAATAGTAAATATGTACAAGTAAAATAAACAGAGTAATAAATCCGTACAAACATATATACAGGTGCTTTGGGGAGGGGAAGGAGGTAGAGTGTGGGGGTAGGGAGGAGGAGAGGAAAAAGGGGGCTCAGTCTGGGAGGGCCTCCTGGATGAGGTGAGCTCTCAGTAGGGCTTTGAAGGGAGGAAGAAAGCTAGCTTGGCGGATGTGTGGAGGGAGGGCATTCCAGGCCAGCGGGAGGATGTGGGCTGGGGGTCGATGGTGGGGCAGGCGAGAACGAGGCACGAGGAACATGCAATGCGAGACATATAGCAGGGACAACAAGTATAATCTATGGTCATGGAATAGGATGTCCCTGTGAGGCCTCCAGTGGTAGGCATGGCTGTGCCATCCTCTATTTTGTAAGCCTTTGCAAGCCATCATTGAATGTCTCACTCAAGATGACTTCAAAAAGGATTGAGGAGTTCTTTTCAGCTTTTTTGTGAAAACCAGGTGACAAGCAAAAACCAAAATGCACATATAGTTGTCCTCTGTACTACTAGATATACTGAAACCAGAAAACAAGAGGAACATCACAGCGGGGCCTATAACCTGATGATAGTAGCAAAGCTCTCTTTTTCCATAGTTAAGCATTATTAAACGTTCACTCAGATTTGGGAGATTCTATGAGCAGTTTTGGAAGATCCAATTCTAATAATTGTGTGATTGTGAAACTAAGTCCTAATCTCTTTCTCACTGAGGAGGAAGGGCCTCTCTAAAAAGATGTATCTAACACCTGTTTCTGTGAGGTGTCCCATAACAAGTAGAGTAGTTAATAGTAATTCTCAATATTATTATGATATTTATTAAGTGCCTTCTTTGTGCCAAATCCCTATACTAAGTGCCAAAGTAGATAAAGATAATTAGTTCTGACAGTCCTTGTCCCAAATGGGTTACTGCCCAGTTAACTGTATAAGCACCAACCGGATCAGACTTCTTTCAGTCCCAAGACATAAAAGCAGTAAAGAATCTAGAAAAAATCCCAGGAATTAACAATCTTTAGCTTGCTTTAGATTGTAAAAGTATTGTGGGGATGCTTTCAGACCAAAAATCAAGTTGTTGGAATGTTTCTACAATAAATTTTCCTAACTAATTGTAGAATTTCCAATATAAAGAGGCATCATTCGTAACGCTATTCAATGAATGCCTGCTATGTGGGCTATAAATTCTGCTGGAAGCAAAGATAATCACTTAAGGATGAAGCCATGATCCAAATAAATGTTCCACTCAACCTACAGTTTTCCAAAGAAGAACCAGTTCAGAGGACAACTGGAGAGTTCTCCAGGCACAGTATCCAAAAAGTGATGATCACTTAAGTGCAAACTACTTAGCAAATTTTTGGCCAAGTATCTCACTGTGGGCAGGGAACATCTCTACCAACTCTGTTATATTGTACTCTCCCAAGCACTTAGTACAGTGCTCTCAATAAATGTGATTGAATGGGACTCTGAACTACTTCAAATCATTGCTTAATCTGTGGTTTCAGTGTGAGCATGAGTGATTTACTGTCAAATTCTCCATCATTATACCAAAGGCTTCAACTGAACTAACTGAAAAGAAATTCGAATGTTCAGAGAAGCCCAAAACAAGTAATGTACCAACATTTTTCTAAGAAATTTCTTAGTTCTGTGTTCTTTGTGTTACCCAGATACAACATTATAGAAGTATCATGACAACATTAATTAAAAATTCCCAAATTCTACTGTCAATCAATAAATGATATTTATGAAGTGCTTACTGTGTGCAGAGCACTGTACTAAGTGTATGGGAGAATACAATACAAAGAGTTGGTAGATACATTCTACTGCACACAATTAGCTTACAGTTAGTAAGTACTATACCCCGGTTAGTACTCTTCATTGGTTCTGTGAAAAATGTGGTAGGAGAAAGAGTGTTAAACAAAGAACATAGTTACCCATAAAGAAAAATACAAATATATTTTAAATATAAATATATTTAAAGCAGTGATAAAAAGCACAATATAGTTCATTATTAAATAGCATTGTAAACATGTTATATTAAAGAATTTTAATTAAATTTTCTTTTTCTTTGTGATTACCTAATTTTGAAAGTGCTTTCTTTTGCCAAAAAGGCTCTTTGTACTAACACACTAGATGTCATTATCTATGCTAAATAGATATGTCACTATCTAATGCTAACTTGAAATGGGCTTTAATCACTCTAATCAAAACATTCAAAATACTTCCAAGGTTAAGGAAGAGGAGGAAGGGAAGTAGTTAAACTTATATTGAATGCTCAACCAGCATTCAATGGTGAAGAGTGCTAACCCTAGTTGTGGGCAGAGAATGGTCTGTTATACTGGTACTTTACCAAGCACTTAGTATAGAGCTCTGCACACAGTAAGGGGTTCAGTAAGTACAATCAACTGACTCACTGACTAAATGAACTTTATAATGGGGTAAGGCTGCACCTGAAATTCTGCCAAGATGCTCTCTAAGAATATCCAAGTGCATCTGTAAAGGCTGTTGAACGGAGAACCCACTTGCTTCACATAAACTCGTGTCCGGGTACAAAAACGCTACTGGAAAATTAAATCCTTAGAATATATTTAGCCTCCCAACCTGAGACCCAAGAATAAGATTCATGTAAATGTCTTTTTAACTTACCTGTTTAGAAGACAACTTGTACTTCCCAAGCGCTTAGTACAGTGCGCTGCACACAGTAAGCACTCAATAAATATGATTGATTGATTGATTAATAATCAACCATTTTCCTAGGGGCTCACCAATGTCAGAAGAATATGATCATTGGTATCCCTTTCTTTTCTCAGAATTCTGTAATTTGTATCCCAGGCTCTGTCCTAAAAATGAATACTGATCTCGGAAAATATTGCATTCCTAGTCATTGTCCTTATATAATCGAAAAGAATTAAAAGCATTTCCGTTCACGATTCCCAAATATAAACTTCCAGGACCAATTTTTTTCTGAAAGATGCTCATCTTTGGAACTACCAGTCACTCATATTTAATCCATGAATTGGGTTTATTGAACACCTAGTGTTTGCTGAGCACTGTATTAAGCACTTTGGAGAAAACGATACAACAGAGTTGGTGGAAATGTTGCCACACCATGCTTGGGCAATCCTACCCATCATCATCATCAATCGTATTTATTGAGCGCTTACTGTGTGCAGAGCACTGTACTAAGTGCTTGGGAAGTACAAGTTGGCAACGTATAGAGACAGTCCCTACCCAACAGTGGGCTCACAGTCTAAAAGGGGGAGACAGAGAACAAAACCAAACATACTAACAAAATAAAATAAATAGAATAGATATGTACAAGTTAAATAAATAAATAAATAAATAGAGTAATAAATACGTACAAACATATATACATATATACAGGTGCTGTGGAGAAGGGAAGGAGGTAAGATGGGGGGGGATGGAGAGGGGGACGAGGGGGAGAGGAAGGAAGGGGCTCAGTCTGGAAAGGCCTCCTGGAGGAGGTGAGCTCTCAGTAGGGCCTTGAAGGGAGGAAGAGAGCTAGCTTGGCGGCTGGGCAGAGGGAGGGCATTCCAGGCCCGGGGGATGACGTGGGCCGGGGGTTGATGGCGGGACAGGCGAGAACGAGGTACGGTGAGGAGATTAGCAGCAGAGAAGCGGAGGGTGCTGGGAGGGCCGTAGAAGGAGAGAAGGGAGGTGAGGTAGGAGGGGGCGAGGTGATGGAGAGCCTTGAAGCCCAGGTGAATTAACATATAGGTTTGGCACCACACCAATCTCTTATTCATGTCTGCCTAACTGGAAAAATAAAGTGGAATCTCTTTTGCTGTTTTTTATGATGATGATGCTTCAAAATAAGGTGTTTTTACATTTGAATAATTAGTGTTCATATGAGAATATTCCTTATGACTAATGAAGGAAGGCAGCGTGGCCTGATGGAAAAAAATTAAGACAGGTAGTCAGGGGGCTCAGTTCTGAGCCCATCTACCTCTGGGCTGCTGTACGACCTTGAGTAAGTCACTTAATTTCAACATGCCTCAGTTTCCTTATGTGTAAAATAGGTATCTGTTCTCCCTACCTTATAGATTGTGTGCCCCCTCTTGAGCAGGGACAATGACTGACCAGTCCTTAGCTGTGTGCATAGGAAGTGCCTCCATAAACATTTATTAGTGGTCCAAATCCTGCCTGCAGGCCAGGTCTGCAGCAACTTCTACCAGGCTAGCCACAGATTATTCTCAGCAACCTCGTGTAGCATTGCAACTCCTAAATGTGTTGTGGGTTATTCAGGGTGTCTGCAATGAAGCCGCCATGGGCTGATGTGAATGAACTTCCCCAGTCTATCCCTCTCCCCTCCCCAGTACAATTGTTGGCCCGAAGACACTTACCAAAAGCCCAAAGTAACTCATGGACCAAATAACTACCCATCCCTACCTTAATGAAACTATATTTTAAAGAGTGAGCAAATAATATGTGACCATGGAAAAAGATTATCTAATCAAGTGTTTTCTGATGTTGAACTGAGCTAATTATTAGTCTTGTCTAATGGAAGCCAGTGTCAAACCTAGTAACTGCAATTAAGTCTCCAGTAAATTTTAGAATAATGTTAAAACGAAAATCCCAGATTTCAAGATGTTTTCTTCCTACCCCCTCCATCTCTCCTCGCCCCCCCGACTATATAACAAATCCTACAACATTCTTCACTCATGAACTCTTTATTGTACTTGTCCCTTTTTACTTATGAGTGGGGTGGGTTATAGTATTATTATTTCCTTTCCAAAAGCAGGGCACAATTTTTTCTGCCTTTCATTGGAATCTCTTCAAGGGTAATGGATAAGCAGATCTATCTAATTTTTTGTGTACAGTACTAGCACAGGACCACAAAAGATAAGCATTTAAGAAATGTTTTTGATGATACTGATGAGTGTGTTACTAAAGTAGGACTTGTTGATTGATGGACAACTTTGTTTTTAATTTTGTTTGTGTCTGTTTGCCTTCATCATTCAAAATCATGACCTGCGTTTGTGCATTTTAATCCTTGAACTTTATTCAAAATTACTTTTCATTATTTTAGTATACTAAACATAATTCTTTTAAGCTTAAAATATTTATATTAATTTTTCATTTATGCTAAAATAGTCATTTAATATTCTGCAGATGACACCGATCACAAGAGAAAAATGATCTATAGTTCCAAAGTAAAGTGAAATTAAGAATGTAAATTTATAAAATTGCCCATGTGTTGCAACCAAATATTTCATCACAAAATGAATGTTATATGTTCATACCAAACAATAACATTTTGCACTTGCTTTCTTTAACTGGTTCCATAAAAAGCTACTCAGCATATCTTCCTATTCTTCAGCGAGCTATTGAACTCTGGTACCAGGAGCCTGAATGCACAACTCCCATCCTGAAACTTATGGCAGAATTATTGCAAAATAGGTAACAAGATGAATGGAGAGGGCTATAACTAGCTGCAATACTGGTGGGCTTGTTAAAGTTGGGATTTCCACAGTAACCATAGGTGGCAATCAGATTGGTCATTTCCCCCCTTCTTTCTTTTACTTCTTGAAAAGAAGCATTTTTCAGATTATTTTGAATTTTTTAAGAGCATTTTCAGTCAGTAAAAGAAAGGTTTTCTTTGTCAAGCTGAGAGTCTTTCTCATTCAAGGAGCAGTATCTGGCACAATTTTAAAAGGCATTTTATATAGGAAAATATTGAACAATAAAAGATATCATTTGAGCTTGTGGGATTGGTAAAAATAAACATGTAAGGAACATTTAATGGAGGAATGTTACAACAGCTTCACTGCATGTGTAAATTGTGCATAAAAATAAGAACAATTTACATCCAGAAAGAGTTTAAATTTAAGGATCAAATGATAGAATGTATTATCATCCACAAATTCATTTTCTGACTTGCACATTCCTACAGAGATTCAATCACAGTAAATCTAAATATTAACAAAGGTGTAACTATGTGATGGAAGAGAAAAAAATTGCAGTATGCTAATTGGTTTTACCACTTTAAAAGATGTCATTGTAAATGTGGCTAAGCACCAAATTACCTGTCACTTAGCCATCCAGTTTCATTGATTCCTCTTTGTAACTGCACGTTAGAAGGGAGATGTGCAGACACACAAGGAGTGCCGAATGTGGCTCTAATATTATATTGAATGCTGCCTTTCTTGGAGGATAATTTAAAAAAATTATCCAAAATAAGCAAAAAACTTGACAAATAAAGAAAATGTAAGTATAATTTTGATAGCTTTTATATTTTAAACTGAGATCGTTGGTGCATTGCAAATGTACATGAAGAACTAGCTATGCATTTTACATTGTTCAGCTAAAAATAATGCTAGGATTAAATTAAATTTCAGTGCTTTGCCTAGCCAGAATACTTGGCAATTATTGCTGATAACATAAGCATGATCTACAACAAAACCTACTGTGAAAAAAGTTTATCATTGCAAATTTGTTACAATGGTACAAATGTGTTATGATCATTTATGTGGTTTACAAATAATTTGCTAGTAATCCAAAAATAGATCATCTGGTGTAGGCATTTTCACAAAAAATGTGGAAATAGTAATCAGGCTCTCCTGCTCTGAGCCCATTTTTAAATACAAAATGAATGCAGATTTCCAAGAAGCCACTTCCTATAATTCATACTAAATCAGTTACCTAAAAGGATTTAAAAAAAAATACTGTATTATGCGAGTGCAAAGAAATATGGAAGAGTTTTCAAAAATCTTTAGGTGTCATTGTAGGCTTTGATAGTTTTTAAACCCTCTGATTTGGGGGGTTTCTTTGCTGTTATATAATTGCTATCAAAATTTATAGATTATTTAATTAATTTATGACAAAAATGTATAACAGTTTTTTTAAGAGGGCCTTTTCAAATTTGTATAAGAGCAAACTAAAATCAAGATGTGCATAATTAGGCAATTTCATTCAAAGCACAGTCTGTGAAGCTACTTTCTATAATCATGCTGTTCCTCCACCTATTGGTTTGCAAAGAAACTGCATTACTCTCTTCAGATAACTTCTTCCTGGTTTTGTTTCAGTTTTTTGTTACTTAAGATGTGAACAAGCTAACTTGCAGTGTGCGATATACTCTAACATGGTTAAAATATGGTAAAGCATAGCAAATGGTTCATTATTCTTGTACAATATTGAAAAGAGATTTGGGTTTTGGATCTATTGCCTGTATTTGAAAAATTACAAGAGTGTTGTATGTAATGTAGATTATGTTAGGTGAAAATAAAAATGTAGTCGCGTTCTTATATATATACGTGTACATATATATGCATATAGGTATTGGGTCAGGGGGCAAGAGCAGCCTGTGGCCCTGCAGCAACAAATTAAGTGGTGTTGGGACAGGAAGAAGAGGAGGGTGAGAAGCAATAACATAGTATGCAGGATGACTTTTACTTCATTGAGTGACTATGTATATATATATATATATATATATACATATATATATATATGTCATCCATGAGAACCATACATCTTTATTTTACACCTGACATTATTTAGAGAGAGGGAGAAAACTGCTTATGGTCACAAATTGCTGACCAGTTTGCATAATATTAAGCTAAATGGTGTTTGAATCCTAAAAGGATTAATATTAAAAGAGGGTCAACTTGATAAGAAAAAAAAGAAATAAAGCTAACCATATAGAATAAAAATGTTAGCATTCTTTCATTATAGACACAGTTGGTAGAAAGTGCTAGTGAGAGGAAAAGATTTGGCCAAATTTAGGAAATGGTGGGGTAATGTGGGGAATATTATCCAATGGGAAACTTCATAATTTTTTGCCAGAAAACCTGACCGTGTAGCACTTTCTGGGTTAGAGGGGGCAGAAAATCAAGGAAATCCATCATTTTAACTAGAAAGGGAATTAAGTCAATTCCTCTCTTAATTGTTCTGTTATCTTTTGTGGGAGACTAGTCATACACATTGTGCCAACAGTAGTTCAGTTGAATGCTGAGGTGCTGGCACTTTTAAAATTATGCCAGATTACCAATTTAACCCAATAGGAGCAGGTGATGCTTTAAACCAATGTGTATATTTTCTGTGCATCAAAAATATTGCTGTTATTTTTCAGATCTCAGCGTTTGAATTTTGATGTATCATCTCCTAATGGAATTCTTCTTTTCAGAGAGGCTAGTAAAATGATTTGCACATACGGTAAGTTTGATTTGTCTTATTTGCCTTTGCAGTATGTGCTTCTCCTCTCTGAGGAGGATGTTACTTTTGTTGTTCTTTTGAACATTTATGAACTTATGAATTTGTGGAACAGGTAATAAGAATGCTAAATGTGATGTGGTCATTATATTGTAATCCTGAAAAATAAACTGTATATGGTTGGTTGTAAGGACAAATCATGTCAGAAAAATATGATTAATTTAGTTTGGCTAGAATTGTAATGTCAGTGAATGAAAGGAATGCACTAGATGTGCTATTTGAAATTCAAAATTGTATTTCCAAAGTTGGGTGACAGTGCTATGATAAAGAACAATCATCTGGAATGAGGACTGTAAAAAAATAGCGGCAAAAAAGAATCTGCAAAGAAAGACTCAATTTAGCCAATGAATATTTTCTAGAAATCTAGCCCCCCTGAAGGCTGAATTCTCTTTCAGCTATGATCAGTTCTTCAAAAACACTCTTAACTTCTAAAGCATAATTCATCTTTAAACCTTTGACTCTTAGCAGTGCCATTGCTTCTTTTCCTTGTCTCTTGACACAATTTTATCAATCATGTATTTATCAGCTGGAAGAAATCACTCTGAGGTATGTGTCCCTATATTGTCACCCAGGAATGGGAAGGGCTTCCACAAGTGAAGTTGTAATCTTTTTTCTATCCCATCAACATACTCATCTGACCAACAGATTGCAAGTAATTATGATGGCTTTCAAAAGCAATTTTTGATTCTCATATTTCTTTCTAAGTGCTCAGGATATGATTTTACAAAGTTTGGTAAAACCACTTTATTTTAAATGAATAAGAGCAGAATGACCATAAAAGTCCTATTACTTTTTTTTTGGAAGGAAAAAAGATGTTTTAAATTTACTTCTACTGCAGCTCAAGTCATGTTCCAGGACTAGAATTTGTACCTGTTACAGGCTTTCATGTTAAAAGATGGTAAGATGTAATTACATGTTTGATGTGTAGCATTTAGAGGCAGTCAGTGTTTGAAGACAAGAGATAGTACTTGTTAAGAACAGGAATAAATGATTCCAAGTAAATCTTCTTTCTAATAAACTTGTCTATTTTATTTTCATGTGTGAAAATAAGTACGTTGCCACAACTTCTACATCTTTTCTCAATCAATCAATCGTATTTATTGAGCACTTACTGTGTGCAGAACACTGTACTAAGCACTTGGGAAGTACAAGTTGGCAACATATAGAGACAGTCCCTACCCAACAGTGGGCTCACAGTCTAGAAGGGGGAGACAGAGAACAAAACCAAACATATTAACAAAATAAAATAAATAGAATAGATATGTACAAGTAAAATAAATAAATAAATAGAGTAATAAATATGTACAAACATATACACATATATACAGGTGCTGTGGGGAAGGGAAGGAGGTAAGGTGGGGGGATGGAGGGGGAGAGGAAGGAGGGGGCTCAGTCTGGGAAGGCCTCCTGGAGGAGGTGAGCTCTCAGTAGGGCCTTGAAGGGAGGAAGAGAGCTAGCTTGGCGGATGTTGGGAGGGAGGGCATTCCAGGCTAGGGGGATGACGTGGGCCGGGGGTCGACAGCGGGACAGGCGAGAACGAGGCACGGTGACGAGATTAGCGGCAGAAGAGCAGAGGGTGCGGGCAGATGTACACATTCTCAGATGTACTCATTAGACTGTTTCAAAAAAATAAAAAATATTTCTGGCTGGATAAATATTATTTGCTAAGCATTTAAGTACCTCAAAAACAATGTGCTTCAATTTATATTTCATTACTGCCATTTCCTTCCAATGATAAGATGTATGGCTGTAACGATGCCTTGAGCCCATGCTCTTTCTTGTCTCCTCACTAAAATGCAGCCCAAGGCAGCCTATATTTTTAGCCCTCCTTTCACTTCAACTTGCCTCATCACTGCCCTCCACCTTCCCAAGGGTAAATTAAATCCCTCTGCAACTTATGAGTGTGGGGGAAATCTTGGGGAAGATCATTGAAATCGTGGTGCTTTAATGAGGCAAAATGGGGGGAGAAAAAGTGTAGAGAGGAAAGGACAACAAAAAGAGGGAAGGAAAGGAAAGGTGGACAGCGAGAGGAGGGTAAGAGGCCTTCACATCTTTCTCTTCTAGTATAATCAGTTCCCTCACTCAGGTTCTTGCTCTGGAAGGATTCTGAAGGGCAGGAACTCATCTGCCATTTTTAAGAGGAAACTGTCATCATTATCCCACTGTGAAATGTGTATTGCTGTGTTCTGTCTGCAGTAGGTGTAGGCACTCAATGACGTAAAAGTCATCCTGCATACTATGTTATTGCTTCTCGCCCTCCTCTTCTTCCTATCCCAACACCACTTAATTTGTTACTGCAGGGCCACAGGCTGCTCTTGCCCCCTGACCCAGTACCTATCAGGGTGAGCTTTGTTTTGTTTGTTTTAATAGTATTTATTAAGCACGTACTATATACCAGGCACTGATCTAAGTGCTGGGGTAGTTACAAGCTACTCAGGTTGGACACAGTCCATATCCCACGTGGGGCTCAGGGTCTTCATCCCTCTTTTACGGATGAGGTAACTGAAGCATAAAGAAGTGAGGTGACATGCACAGGATCACACAGCAGACAAGTGGCAGAGCTGGGATTAGAACTCAGGTTCTTCTGACTCCCAGGCCTGTGTTCTATCCACTAGGCCACACTGCTTCTCCATTCTCTTCCCCGGCCCCAGTTCTGTACCGACCACTTTCCAGCACCATGGGGTAAACAGGCCTCTTACGACTCCCGTTCCTGCCCAACAAGTGGCGGGAACAAAGGCAGTGGCATCAGCCCTCTGGGCCAGGTCTGTGGGAGCTCCTGACCCCTTGGAGTTATGTTTGTGCCTTGAACTCACTGGTACTCTCTGTTCGCCAGCTGCTGCCATTGACCATCACTAGGAAAATTGATTTCCCTTCTTATGAAATGCATTTTTGTGCACTGTGAAATTAATTTTCCTCATTACATGTTGTCTATTGGGTGTTCTTTTCTATTGATGTATCTAGGAAACCTATTGATAGTATTAATGTCCTAGATGTTGACTTCGGCTCACTTTGTGTTCTGTCTTTAAAATCATCTTGCAATCCATCATCAGCAAAAGCATTTATTTAGCTGTGATTCGTGCTAATGGAAGTGAGTTCAACAGTCCCAGTTCCTGCTCTTCAGGATCCCAGATCTAGACAATGTATTTGGTCACTAATGGATATCAAAAGTCATTGTCTCCCTGCTTCCACCATGCCATCTTCTCTCTTAAACCTTATCCAATGACTTACCAATCTCCTAGGAATCAACATTCCCCTGAGAAGCAGTGTGGCCTAGTGGATAGAGCACAGGCTTGGGAGTCAAAAGGAGCTGGGTTATAATCTAGGCTCCTCACTCATCTGCTCTGTGACCTTGGGCAAGTCACCTAACTTCTCCATGCCTTAGTTACCTCATCTGTAAAATGGGGATTTAGGCCGTGAGCCGTGCGCCCCATAAGGGACACAGACTGCATCCTACCTGATTAGCTTCTATCTACCCCAGTGCTTAGTACAGTGCTTGGCACAGAGTAAGCGCTTAACAATACCATTACAAAAAATTATACTGAGATTCCCTATTTCACATCCCTTTTCTAAGGTGCTTTGGACTTCCTTGCCTCCTTTCTCTTGTACCAAATAAATCCTCATTTCCCCTACTCCCTCTTCCTTCTGCATCCCACTTACACTAGGATTTATACACCCCACATTTGTGAACATATCCATAAATTACCATTAAGCACCGTACATTTAATGTCTGTTTCTGCCTCCTCCCCCCACCACGCCCCGAACCCAGACTGTAAACTCCTTTTGGGCATTTACCAATTTAACATTTACCAATTCTGTTATATTATACTCTCCCAAGCATTGAATACAGTGTTCTGCACACAGTAAGCACTCAAATATGATTGATTATCTCTTCTCAATAAATGGTATTTATTGAATACTTACTTTGTGCAGGGCACTGTACTAAGTGGTTGGTAAGTACAATACAGTTGGTAGACATGAAGAAGTTTACAGTCTAATGGAGGTGAAAGATATCCAAATAAATTACAGGGCAGGAAAGCAACCAAGTAAAAGGATATGTCCATAATTTATGTCAGGGGAGTACCCTCTAGACTGTAAGCTCTTTGTGGGCAGGAAATGTGTCTAGCAACTCTGTTATATTGTACTCTCCCAAGCACTTAGTACAGTGCTTTGCACACAGTAAACACTAAATAAATATGATTGATTACCTAAGTTCTTAGGGGATGGGACTAATGCATGGGAGAGGCATAGGGAGGGAAAAATAGGGTTGGGAGATAAGAGCTTAGTCTGAGAAGGTTCCCCATAGGAGATATGTTTTCAGCAGAGTGTTGAAGTTAGGGAGAGTGCTGGTCTGTTAGATATGTAGGGGGAGAAAATTAATGACTGCCCCTTTCACTTATTCAGCTCATTTCTTTCTCTGAGTCATCTTTCAGGTTGTACCCAATGTCTGGAATGTCTTCTCTGTCCTAGCTTGCCAAGTTCTCTCTGTATTCTTCATAGAGCTCTTGAAATCTCACCTCCTACAGAAAGTCTTCCCCTAATAAAATGGAAAATAATGAGTCTACCAAAATAATAATAATAATAACAATAATGATATTTGTTAAGCGTGTGCCAAGCACTGTTCTAAGCACTGGGGTAGATACAAGGTAATCAGGTTGTCCCATGTGGGGCTCACCGTCTCAGTCCCCATTTTACAGATGAGGTAACTGAGGCACAGAGAAGTTAAGTGACTTGCCCAAAGTCACACAGTTGACAAGTGGCAGAGCCAGGATTTGAACTCACGATCTCTGAAAATACCTCGCCTACAATTCCCTCTTCGGTTATCCATCATCGCCGTGGTTATTATCAGTATTACTGAGCACCTACAGGGTGTAGAATACTGATCTAGGTGACTGATAAGATAGGGTGGCAGCAGAAAGCACTGTTTCTGCCTTCAAATAGCTTACAGTTTACTGAGGGAGACAGACAGGAATGAATTATAGTTCCTGAGAAGTTAAGAGAAGTTAAGCCCAAAGTTACACAGCTGACAATTGGCAGAACCGGGATTTGAACCCATGACCTCTGACTCCAAAGCCCGTGCTCTTTTCCACTGAGCCACGCTGCTTCTCTGCCCTTTTAGTATATCCACATCATTTGGTCTGTTATAGAGATTTCAATCTCCAAGAAAGCAGGGACCTTACTTGTGTTACCTGCTTTGAACAAGGCCTAGGTCAGTGCCATGAATAAAAGAATACTTAAATATTAGTGATTATATTTACTTGGAGGCAACAGAGAGGCTTCAGAAATTAAGCATTTACATTGTATACAGAGAGGTTAGCAGCTGGGGGTATGTAAATAGAGAGTGGAGCTATGAAGTTGTTATTAGGCATTTGGTTTCACTGTAGGAAGAAGGCGTTACCATTTCCCTCAGTTCAAGGAAGATTTCCTAAACAAATTGAGAATTTGGGGGTCATTTATTTCAGTGATGCAAAGGAAAAGACTTGGGAAGTTCTGAAAAGTTAAGCTCATTGTGGGCAGGGAATGTGTCTGTTATATTGTTATAGTACAGTGCTGTGCACAGTGAGCTCTCAATAAATACCACTGATTAATATTTGACTACCCCGCTAGACCGGATGCCCCCTGTGGACCAGTTACTTGTCTACTGATTCTGTTATAATGTCCTCTGCCAAGCAATTAGTACAGTGTTCTGCACACAGTAAGCCCATCCATAAATAAAATTGCTTTATTGATTATAGTGTACTCTCCCAAACACCTAGTACAGTGTTCTGCACACAGTAAGTGCTCAGTAAATATGATTGATTGACATTAAGTGTAGTCCAGATATTTGGTGCAATTTAGAAGACCTTGAGGGGTGAATGGAACAATTGGACTTTTGAGTAGAAGTGCCTAGCATGAATGAAGAAGTTGTGCTGGGGAGAAGAGGAAAGGAAAAGTGAGCAGTGAAAGGTTTAAACAGAAAATGAAGATTTGGATTGTTCAGATATGGGAAGCTACCATAGGGCTTTCTTTAAGAAGAGAGGATAGCATGATAAAAGCAATGAAAAGATAGGACAGTGGTTTTAAGGTTGAGAATTCACAGGAGGAGATAGGGCAGGAATCAGACAATCCTTCAAGGAAACAGTTGCACTATACTGTTCAAGAAAAGAATAACCAGAGATTTGACTCAGGCTGTTGCTGTGGAAATTGAGAGAGGGGTATGATTCTCAATGGAAGGAAAATGTCACCAAATTTGGCAACAGATGCATGAAATTACTAAGCTAGCTGCATGAAATCAAGGTTAGTATAACTAAGAACTGTAAGAGGTTCTTGGTAGAGCTTCTTATGACACAGCAAAATAAGCACACAGCTAAAAGCCTCTGCCCAATGATTCACTCAACAGCTAAAATTAGTATTAGGAGACTGTGTCCACATCCCTAAGAGGCCACTTTTGGACCACAACTGCTCCAGTCTGGGCCATTTCCCTCCCAATCCAAGGGTCCCAGGGGGATTAGAGGAATTCAGGAATCAGCAGGCCTAGTAGGATGGAGGTATGAGACAGGCACAGGCATGGGAGTCAGAATGATCTGGGTTCTAATTCCGGTTCTTCCACTTGTCTGCTGGGGGACCCTGGACAAGTCACTTAATTTCTCTGTACCTCAGTTATCTCAACTGTAAAATTGGGGATTAAGACTGTAAACCCCATGTGGGACATGGACTGTGTCTAGCCTGATTACCTTGTATCCACCCCGGTGCTGAGAACAGTGTCTGACACTTAGAAAGTGCCTAACAAATGCTGTTTAAAAAAATTATTGGGGGCTCACCCCCACCCCTCCACTAGGACCTTCCTTCCCTGAACCCGTAGAAACTCTGGAGAAGTCTCTGGGGGGAAGGAAGGGGAGTTCCTTAAAACCAGAGTCCCCAACATCATCCACAGCATTTATAGAGCCCTTATGAGCAGAGCCCTGGATTAGGCAGTTGGGAATATAAAAGGTATCATGCATGTCCTCACATCTATTCAAGTTTATAGTCTATTGAAGAAGATAAACATAAATTGCTAAATATCCAGCAGGTAAAGAGTAAGACCATGGACAATGCAAATGATAAAACCAAGGTAAACAATTAAATATGACAAAATAGCAGTTATAGACAAGTGTCGTAATCACTGGAGTGGCATGAGGAATATCTCTTGAAGGTGGAAATTTAAAGGGAGGGTTTTAATGCTTTAGTAAGACTAGGGGATTTCTCTTCCAGCGCTTAGAACAGTGCTTTGCACATAGTAAGCGCTTAACAAATGCCATTATTATTATTATTATTATTATTATTATTATTCCATTCTCCATCCCCGCAGCAACTGCCGGACTCCCGATCACCAACCCAAACTTCTGTGGGGTTCTGCATTAGACCACAGCTGCCTCTAGGCTTGGATGATTCCTTTGTGTCCATGAAAGCTTTCTCAACCTCTGTCATACTTCCCCATCACAATGGGCAATGCAGCCCTAAGACCAACTTCCCAAACAAGAAACCTGAGGCTCTCTTTCAATTCTAATTCTCTTTCTTTATATGTGAAATATTTGTATAGACATAGGCTCATAGTGTGCCTAGGGGGAGGTCTTTCTTTATATAGCATTTTGTGGATTTTTTTTACATTTTTAGTAGCACCTCTGCCACTCTGCTCTAAGAGACTGACAGAAAAATAATACTTTCAATATGCTTTTTTATTTATCTACATTCTGTCATGATATACTTTGATGTAAGTTTTTAATTTTGCTTCAGCTTTCAGCTGTTGTAGCAGTAGCTGTTCAGGGTCAACAATGAGGTTAGCCACAGTAGCACAAAACAATTTCCTGTTCTCACAGCCCAGGTAACATTTGGATGAGGATTAAATTTTACCACATTTTCCAGTAGCCAGAGACTATTATTTCTAATGAGTTTTAAATTGCTTCTAGAGCATGTATTTCAAAACTTAGTGTTGTAATCCATTCAACCTTAGCAACTTAATAAAAGAACAATTCTGTTTTAAATTTTTGGTTAAAATGTTGCAAGCAGTGTAATAAGTGTTATTACTTTTGAAACCTACTGCTCAGTTTTAGAACTGAATGTTTTTTCCGTTTGTCTTGTTACCCTCTGAGTGTCAGTATCTGTAGTGACATCTGTTGGTTGAAAGGAGCATTGACAATATCTTTTACCTGTTTTTCGTTTATGTAATTGCAAAATGTAAACCTACCATTTTAGGAACCAAAAGTAGCATTGTTCATCATCTTGACTCATCTTTATTGAACTAAATTCATCTAAAAGGTATAGCTGGATTTATAAACGTCTATATTTATAAATAATATATATACGCACATGCATATATGCCTGAATTTGTGTAACTGTTTCTCCAGAGGCTAGTTTGTCCTTAAAATATGAATTCAATCTTGCCCATTTTCCTCAGTCTTGCCCAACAGAAACAAGACAAGCAATATTTCTGTGGTAAATACATTGGAATGCTGATGTTTTCCCATTTGGGTCCCCATCACTTACGAGAGTGCTCTCCAGTTTATTTTCTCTTTTTTTTTTAAGTCCTACAGGTGTTATTAGGGATCAGTTACATTTTGTTCATTTGGATTTTACCCATCTTGTATTGAAAGTAAATATTGTGATTTTATTCTTATTCCCTCCGGACTCCTCCACTCAGAAGGTGGTTTAAAAGGAGAACTCGGCACAGGGTTCAAAATGTTTGTAAATGAAAAAGACTGTTAGTGACAAGGTCTGGAGAATTGATCAGGAATTATAGACACTTGCAAACACAACTTTCAGCAACTTAATTAAAGTCTGAATTTTGCAAACAGATAGAGAATGAATGCATCAGATGGTGATTGTTTCAGCTAGCTGGCCCCACAAGGCATTCTCAGGAGTTTCTCTTCTTGGGATTATGCCATCTATTCAAGCCCTTTGTGCCTCCCCTTTAAAAGCTATAACTGGGTCATAGCCAAATCATGTTTTCATCAGTTCTTAAATTCAATCACTAAATGATGCCAAAATTCTCATTTTGGGGAGGGAAAAGGAGGAAGGGGTTGGCGGTGCAGTCCTAGGAATAAACCAGGAAATAGGTCACTGTGGGCAGGGAGCATGATGGCTAATTTTGCAGCATTGTACTCTTCCAAGTGCTAAGTACAGTGCTCTGTGCTTAGTAAGTGCTCAATAAGTACCATTGATTGTTTAATTTATTAATAGGTGGTGTTTAAAATTAATGAGGCAAATCACTGCATTGTTACAAGCACTGTAAGCACTGATGGGAAGCAGTGTGGTCTAGTGGATAGTCAGAAGGACCTGGGTTCTAATCTTGGCTCCTCCCCTTGTCTTCTGTGTGTCCTTGGGCAATTCACTTAACTCCTCCAGGCCTTAGTTACCTCATCTGCAAAATTCGAATTAAGACTGTAAGCCTAATGTGGGACAGGCTGTGTCCAATGTGATTAGCTTGTATCCACCCCCAGTGCTTAGTATAGTTTCTGGACATAGTAAGCACTTATCAAATGCCATTAAAAAACACACTGACATTTGGTTACACTTAAAACCAATTCTCTGTTTCTCTTCAGTTAAATCTTTTTAACTTTACCTCCTCATTTCCCTCTACCTCTTTTAGCCATCTAGTTTACTCATTTTCCTTTGCTTTCTTGATTTTTCCAATTCTTCTAAGTTTCCATCCCTAATATTCCCTCCTTTCATATGATTCTACTCTGCCCTTCCTCCTCCCTCAGGACATGCTCCAAGTGTCCCCTTCATTTCTTAAGTCATTTCGTCTTCCACGTTGTCTTCCTCCTCACATGTTTTCCAACTCGTTTTGTCCTTATGACTTCTGGTAGAAAGGTGTTATAGGAATTCCAGAGGACCAAGACCTTCGAAGACTAGTTGGAAGATTGTCTCTCCTTTCTCAAGCTCCAGCCAGTCATGAGTAAAGTAATATAGGTCACTTATTGTTCTGACATTCAGGTAACTATTGGAGGCTCTAGGTGAATTTCTGTGGAGTGTAACCCCTTGGGGAAAGTGCTATCATTTTTGGCACTAGTGAGCATTCTTGTTGGCCTTTTGAGCGGAGGCTAAAATTCAGAAGGTCTATCGTCGTCGTCGTCAGTCGTATTTATTGAGCGCTTACTATGTGCAGAGCACTGTACTAAGCGCTTGGGAAGTACAAATTGGCAACATATAGAGACAGTCCCTACCCAACAGTGGGCTCACAGTCTAAAAGGGGGAGACAGAGAACAAAACCAAACATACTAACAAAATAAAATAAATAGAATAGATATGTACAAGTAAAATAAATAGAGTAATAAATATGTACAAACATATATACATATATACAGGTGCTGTGGGGAAGGGAAGGAGGTAATATGGGGGGATGGAGAGGGGAACGAGGGGGAGAGGAAGGAAGGGGCTCAGTCTGGGAAGGCCTCCTGGAGGAGGTGAGCTCTCAGCAGGGCCTTGAAGGGAGGAAGAGAGCTAGCTTGGCGGATGGGCAGAGGGAGGGAATTCCAGGCCAGGGGGATGACGTGGGCCGGGGGTCGATGGCGGGACAGGCGAGAACGAGGTACGGTGAGGAGATTAGAGGCGGAGGAGTGGATGGTGCGGGCTGGGCTGTAGAAGGAGAGAAGGGAGGTGAGGTAGGAGGGGGCGAGGTGATGGAGAGCCTTGAAGCCCAGGGTGAGGAGTTTCTGCCTGATGCGCAGATTGATTGGTAGCCACTGGAGATTTTTGAGGAGGTCCTTCTGACTCCCAGGCCCAGGCTCTATCCACTACACCACACTGCTTCTAGTAATTGAGAGGGGTCTCTTCAGCTTGGCCTGGGGCAGGGCCGTCAATAGGGAGAGCATACTCCCTTGTGATCCCTGAATGTATTGGTAAAAGACAAAGGAATTTGTCCCTCATTTCTTTCAGACTGTGAACCCTGGCTGGGCCAGGAAATGAGCCTCATTTATTGTCTCATATCTGAAACAGTCCCCTCTCAGAATCAATCAATCAATCAATCGTATTTATTGAGCGCTTACTGTGTGCAGAGCACTGTACTAAGCGCTTGGGAGGTACAAGCTGGCAACATATAGAGACAGTCCCTACCCAACAGTGGGCTCACAGTCTAGAAGGGGGAGACAGAGAACAAAACCAAACATACTAACAAAATCAAATAAATAGAATAGATATTTACAAGTAAAATAAATAAATAGAGTAATAAATATGTACAAACATATATACATATATAGAGGTGCTGTGGGGAAGGGAAGGAGATAAGATGCGGCGGATGGAGAGGGGGACGAGGGGGAGAGGAAGGAAGGGACTCAGTTTGGGAAGGCCTCCTGGAGGAGATGAGCTCTCAGTAGGGCCTTGAAGGGAGGAAGAGAGCTAGCTTGGCCTATGAGGAAGCAACTTGGAAAGTATGCCCTTTTGCTGCATATTTTTCCCTGTTCTTGTGGATAAAGAAATTCAGCCTCTAGAACTGTCAGATGAATACCAAATTCACTTTAGAATTTAAGAGATTAAAAGGGAAAAGGAAAAAGGTGAATTATTATAATGTGTTGTTTTATGAGCTAGGAAATAAAATTATTCACACAGTAAGTTGCAGTTGGTGAAAGTGCTGCTGCTGTGTTCCTTGTTCCTGCTCATTTTTTTGGAACATATTTCTTCTATAGTAGAGTCTCTACGTCAGCCAGCTTTTAAATTTCGTATTAGCTAAAAGTTATCCTTTTGACATCTAAATTTCTCAACTAAACAGGCCCTGTGGATCTCTCTGAGGGCTGGACGATAATAATGGTGGTATTTGTTAAGTGCTTACTATCTGCCAGATACTGTACTAAGCACTGATATAGATGCAAGCAAATGGGGATGGACACATTCCCTGTCTCACATGGAATCCCTTATCCCCATTTTACAGATGAGGTAACTGAAGCACAGAGAAGTTAAATGACTTGCCCAAGGTCACCTAGCAGACAAGTGGAGGAACCAGGATTAGAAACCAGATCCTTCTGACTCTCAGGCCCATGCTCTATCCACTAGGTCATGCTGCTAGGTCATGGCCTACTGAAAGACCATGGGCCAGGGAGTAAGTAGATCTGGGAAGCTTGTTGTGGGCAGGAAACATGTCTGTTATATTGTGCTGTACTCTCCCAAGTGCTTAGTACACAGTAAGCACTCAATAAGTACAACTGATTGCTTGATTGATTCTAGTTCCAGCTCCTCCATTTGCCTGCTGTGTGACCTTGGGCAAGTCACATCACTTCTCTGTTACTCAGCTCCCTCATCTGCAAAACTGGGATTCAATACCTGCATTCCCTCCTGCTTAGACTGCGAGCCCCATATGAGACCTGATGATCTTGTTTGTATCTACCCCAGTGCTTAGTACAGCGCTCGGCACATAGGAAGCTCTTTACAAAAACCACAGGTAGTATTATTCAGTTCCTATAAAAAGATCATCAATCTTCCTGCAAAGTCCCTGCACCCATTCCAGTACTCCTGAATTTTCCTTCCTGAAAAGATTCCCCAGCCTGACTGGTTCTTTAACATTTCCACCGAATAAATGGGCTTAGGTTGCAGCAAATTGTTAGACATAAAGAAGAACCTCTGAATTGTTAGGTAACACTGGAAAAGGCAAGAGAGAGAAGCCCAGAGATCTTTTTTTGAGCATTAACCATCTGTCCTGGGTGGTTTAAACTTTCAAAATGCCTGGAGGCAGAGGACTAGACCAGGGGATTTCTTAAGATCCCTGCTGTTAGGGACCTGCATGCAGAGCCTGCGGGTTGCAAAAATAGAAAAAGCCCATTGAGGTTTATAGACCAGTCTCAGAAGCCATATGTGGATCTTCACCTCTATTTCTTCTTCAAGGCCCATATGGCAACAGCTCTAGAGGGCCAGGATTTTGTCCATCTGAAGGGAACATACCCAAGGTAACAAGTAAACAGCTATCAGATGTGGAAATTGAGGGGCAAACTGAGCTCTCGGAACTGACATGAAGTAGCAAGTTGGATAACTCTGTGTTATGAGTCTTAGCTAAGGGTAAACTGTCAGCTCCTCCTTTAGACTGTAAGCTCCTTCTGAGAAGTGGCCGTGTCTACCAACTCTATTGAATTATGTTCTCCCAAACACTTAATCAATCAATCAGTGGTATTTATTAAGCAATTAAGCTCGTGGGCAGGAAATGTGTCTGTTATATTGTTATTATTGTACTCCCAAGCACTTAGTACAGAGCACTGCACACAGTAAGCGCTCAATAAATACGATTGACTGACTGACTGCAGAACACTGTTTTAAACGCTTGGGAGAGTACAGAACCACAGAATTAGCAGACAGATATCTGTTCTGCCTGGTGATAGACTCTTCATATGATAGCCTCTTCAAACGAGCTTACAGTCTAAAGGAGGAGACAGACATTAATATGAATAAATAAGTAAAGATGTGCACATAAAGTACAGTGTTCTGCACACAATAAACAATAATAGCATTGGTAAGTTTCCATACATAATCACCCTAAACACCGGCCCTGTGTACAGTATGATGGATAACATTTGTCACAGGATGAGGAGAGGAGCGCGATGAGCCCAAGCCTTCTTCTACGAGGCCTGGGGTACCCCTGGAGGTCCTGTAGCCCCAGATGGTGTCCGCAGCTGCATGCTGGCTACCCCTCAGAAGCAGAGGGAGGGTGAGAGAATAGAGTGGACTCCCCATTTATCAATCAGTGGTATTGAGTGCTTACTGTATGCAGAGCAATGTATGAAGCCCTTGGGAGAGAGTTGATAGGCACATTCCCTTCCCACAACAAGTTTACTGTCTATAGAAGGAGGGAGACATTAATATAAATAAATAAATGATGGATATATTCATAAGTGGTGTAGGGCTGAGGGTGGGGTGAATTAAGGGTACAAATGCAAGGGTGATGCAGAAGAATTCTGGGAAGCTTGTAATAGTTTGGGCAAAGTACAGCCAGGCTGCAGCAGTGAGGACTGTTAATTCAATCTTATTTACTGAGCACTTACTGTGTGCAGAGCACTGTACTAAGACTGTTGAATCTGTTTTGTTAAAGCATTTGGATAGAATGAGCTTTGATAATTGGGGAGCATTCCTCTGACAGTATTCATCTATCTAGATAATAATAAAAATAATAACTGTGGTATTTGTCAAGCACTTAGTATGTACCAGGTAATGTACTAAGCACTAAGCTAATCAGGTTGAACATAGTGTCTGTCCTCCATGAGGCTCACAGTCTAAAGGGTAGGGAGAACAGGTATTTAATCCCCATTTTACAGATGAGGAAATTGTCACAGAGCACAGCCTAGAGGATAAAGCACAGGCCTGGAAGTCAGAAGGGCCTGGTTTCTAATCCCTGCTCTGCCACTTGTCTGCTGTGTGAACTTGGGTAAATCACTTAACATCGCTATGCCTCAGCTACCTCATCTGTAAAGTGGGGATTAATACTGTAAGACCTATGTGGGACATGGACTTTGTCCAACCTGATGAGCTTGTTGTATTTTCCCCAGCACTTGGTACAGTGCCTGGCACATACTAAGCACTTAACAAATACCATTTTTAAAAAAAGTTAAGTAGCTTGCCCAAGGGCACGCCGCAGGTAAGTGACAGAGCCAGGATTAGAATCCAGGTCTCCAGACTCATTCATTTACTCACTCAGTTGTATTTATTGAGCACTTACTGTGTGCAGAGCACTGCTCTAAGCACTTGTGAAAGTACAGTACAGCAATGAAGAGAGACGATCCCTGCCCATAGTGAGCTCACAGGCCCGTCCTCTTTCCACTAGACCACGCAGCTTCTCCAAATTAGTGTACCCAAACAAAAGCATGAACTCTGGCTCCTCAGATTAAGTATCTGATGCTTCACTGCTCGAGCTATCCAGGAACGTAGAACAGAAACGCAGTGTTGGGAGAAATGTCTGTGTGCATTCACACCATGTGAATCAAAATGTGTATTATAATGTCATTTCTTCTTCATGCAAAATATTTCAACCCCTACAATCTGGGAGAACTAACTACTGTATTTGTTGTGCTGTTGATGTTCTTGCTGAATTTACCTATTGTAATTTCTCTAGAGTGCATACTTTGGAGTGTCAGCTCCATGTAGACAAGGAATGTATCTTGTGTTCAGTTGTGCTTCCCAAGATCTTTGTACATACCGTACATTGCAGTCAGTAGGCACTCAATAACTGGTATTACTTCTTGTAGATTGAGAACCCCCTGGGGGCCGAGGATCATGTCTGAATCACTGTCCTTATATTTCTTACCAGCTCTTAGTGCAGCGTTTCACCTACTCTAAATACTTCGGAAATGTCATTTCTACTGCTTATATCCTATCGTTCAATAGCCACCACTTCCCACTTAAGAATTATATAAATTCTCATCTTGCTGATCCTGTCACTTCTGACCATCCTAGACCTAGCTTTGAAAATCCCCACCAGGCACCTACTTGGCTCCATTACAAGTTTATTAGCCTTGATTTTTGACTGCACTGAAACTTTGGATAACCAAGGGAACTAGTGAAATCTAATTTAAGAACTTAAAGAGCAAGATATATCTAGATTGTACACTTGAGGGCAGGGATAGTGCCTACCAATCTTGTAAATACTTCCGAGTGCTTAGTACAGTGCTCTGTATTCAATAAATAAGTATTCAATAAATACCATTGATTGACTATTCTGGAAGTAGGTATGGCCCTGCCTAGACATATGGGGAAGACCATATTGTTCCTAAGGGATATTTCTGTCAGCTATACAATTCCACATATCTGTAACACGTATGCTTAATTTATAAGTACAGCCAAACCCATGAACTTTCACAAAGAGACATATGTATTTCTCATGGTGATAATGGTTTGTGCAACCATGGATGATTGTGGTGATAATGGTTTGTGCAGCACCACTTGCAGCACCACTCTTTTTTTTTGCTAGTCATGTTCCAGCTGGGTCACTGAATGCAACAAGCAAGCTGGTGGGCAAGGGTGGTGGGCAAGGGTGCGGTACATTGAAACTAAGTAGTGAAAAGAATGCAGCTGTACATCAGCACATTCCTTTTCATACTGATAGATATGTAATTTACACATGTCCTTTGATAAATGTTTTAGGTTTTTTGTATCTTAGAGTACTTTTCAAGATTATGGAAATTAACATGGGAAATTGTGTTAGAATCATTTCTGAATTGGCAGAAAGACAACCATTTCACTGAGCAAAAACTTCTTAATACTTCTGTTCTCTATCTCACTCGGTGAACTCATTCGCTCCCACGGCTTCAACTATCATCTCTACACTGATGACACCCAAACCTACATCTCTGCCCCTGCTCTCTCTCCCCCCTCTTCAGGCTCTTGTCTCCTCCTGCCTTCAGGACATCTCCATCTGGATGTCTGCCCACCATCTAAAACTCGATATGTCCAAGACTGAACTCCTTATCTTCCCTCCCAAACCCTGCCCTCTCCCTGACTTTCCCGTCACTGTAGACGGCACTACCATCCTTCCCATCTCACAAGCCCGCAACCTTGGTGTCTTCCTCGACTCTGCTCTCTCATTCACCCCTCACATCCAATCCGTCACCAAAACCTACCGGTCTCACCTCTGCAACATCGCCAAGATCCGCCCTTTCCTCTCCATCCAAACTGCTACCTTGCTGGTTCAATCTCTCATCCTATCCCGACTGGATTACTGCATCAGCCTCCTCTCTGATCTCCCATCCTCCTGTCTCTCTCTACTTCAGTCTACACTTCATCCTGCTGCCCGGATCATCTTTGTACAGAAACGCTATGGGCACGTTACTCCCCTCCTCAAAAATCTCCAGTGGCTACCAGTCAACCTACACATCAAGCAAAAACTCCTCAGTCTCGGCTTCAAGGTTATCCATCACCTCTCCCCCTCCTACCTCACCTCCCTTCTCTTCTTCTACAGCCCAGCCCGCACCCTCTGCTCCTCTGCCGCTAACCTGCTCACTGTACCTCGTTCTCGCCTGTCCCGCCATTGACCCCCGGTCCACGTCCTCCCCCTGGCCTGGAATGCTCTCCCTCCACACATCTGCCAAGCTAGCTCTCTTCCTCCCTTCAAAGCCCTACTGAGAGCTCACCTCCTCCACGAGGCCTTCCTAGACTGAGCCCCCTTCTTCCTCTCCTCCTCTCCATCCCCCTCACCCTACCTCCTTCTCCTCCCCACAGCACCTGTATATATGTTGTACAGATTTATTACTCTATTTATTTTACTTGTATATATTTACTATTCTATTTATTTTGTTAATGATGTGCATCTAGCTTTAATTCTATTTCTTCTGACGACTTGACTCCTGTCCACACGTTTTGTTTTGTTGTCTGTCTTCCCCCTTCTAGACTGTGAGCCCGTTGTTGGGTAGGGACCGTCACTATATGTTGCCAACTTGTACTTCCCAAGCGCTTAGTACAGCACTCTGCACACAGTAAGCTCTCAATAAATGCGATTGAATGAGTGAATGAATAATACTGTATCTTAGTCTAGAAACCTAAAATGTTTATGAACATTTGCTCCACAGAGACAAAATAAGTATAGGCAGATCTGTGTATTTCTATAGAGCATCTAACTAGAGTGATAATAAATATTCATCTTTGGAGGGCTTCAGAGATCAAGATCAAGAACAAGTTAACAGTGTAATAGAAGAGATTTGCCCACGGGTTCAGAATAATTTATGATGATTTGGGTACCAGACTTTCTTGTCCATCCTCATTTTCAAGTCATTTGATTTTATTTTTTTATTGCATTTATGTGGTCAGCACCTCAAATAATAAGGATGAAAATTGAAAATTAGTAGTGAAATGAAAATGTTAGATGACATCCCTATAACTGCCTTGATTTGCATGTGCTTATGTCAATTTATCTCTCTTTTTTTCACCCCAAAACAGGTAATCAGATCCTGTCCCTGGGGACCCTCTCAAAAGATCAGGTTTATCCCCTGAAACTCAAGGGCATTTCCATCTGCTATTCTGCTCTCAAATCTGCTTTATGTGGAAATTATGTCAGCTTTGGCGTCTTCAAGTTGTATGGGGACAGCCACTTTGACAACGTACTCCAAGCCTTTGTCAAAATGCTACTTTCAGTATCCCACAGTGACTTACTAGTAAGCAATCATTCATCATGGGTGTCTTTGTGTGAAATATGAAATAACACTACCACAGAACTAGAATTGTTATGACAAGGCCAGGGGGGCTAAAACAGTTCGAGAATATATTACAGTTTCAGTTGAATTATTTGGTTATCTTACACAATTCAGAATATTGGTTGTGGTGCTGCATATTAAATATAGTATTTCAGAAGGATTGAAGTGCTGCCTTATAACAAAAAAGCTTAACTGGAACGTTCATAATTTAGTAAATAAAGAAGACATGTTACTCAGATTATTTGCTTAGCATTTTTACAGCCATCCCCCTTTGTAATGCTTTTTTATTATTAATTAATTTTAAAGCCAGTATTACAGTGCTTTGTCACTTCAAGTTCGTGCGGGAAAGTTTACCTTGGCTTAAGCATTTTCCTTCCCTATGAACTACTTTGACCGACTTGATGAAACAATGAAAGCCTATATCAATTTAGTACTGGATAATGGTATCAGGTTCATTTAGAATAGAAAATGGCAGAACTTTTAGCACTAGGTGCCTTTTTGCTAAATGGGGTGTGAAAGATAATGGTTGGAAAATTCCACTCATACTCATGTACACAAAAAGCCTAATTCAGAATATTTAATTATTGCTGCCTATTAACATATTTGATCACTTAGCTATATTGTAATTTTATCACATTTTTACTGTATCTACTGTATATTGTTTTGATTGATTTTTTTGTACCTTAGAAATGCACTCATGTGCTTTAGATTAGTCTTATGGAAACCTCTACTTCTTTTAGCATTCTTTCACTTAACCCTCTATTGGAGGGGAATTAGTTAAAGGTGCTAACCAGGACATGGTAACTATAATTTTGTGTTTTTCAATGAGAGTTCTGACATTTTCTAGTTCATTCATTCATTCATTCATTCAATCGTATTTATTGAGTGCTTACTGTGTGCAGAACACTGTACTAAGCGCTTGGGAAGTACAAGTTGATTGTTTCTCTGGTTTGCAGAAAAAAACATATTTGTATGAAGCAAAAATTTGGAGCTGACCTATCATTTTTCCAATTTTTTTTAGATTCATTACTTAATTTCACCAAACTGTCTAACAGTCTCTTAGGTGATTGTAACTATTACCAGTGGTACAGTTTTGTTGCCTCATTCCTATCATCACTGATTAAACTAACCAGAATTTGTAAAAGCTCAAGCTTCATTAAGTCAGATGAGGTGACCAGCACTTCACTCCTGCCGTCTTCTGTATGCAGAGCACTGCACTAAACATTTGGGAGACTACAGTTCAACAGATTTGGTAGTCACATTCCATGCCCACAGCAAGCTTGCAGTTTAGAAGATTTCCCTACAAGATTCCTAAGTGTTTGTGAAGATCCAGAGGTTTCTACTGACAATCTTTTAAGTGTAGAATTGGGTCTTACTAGAGCATTGTTTTGTGTATTTATTGCCCATTAACATTTAAGCAGTTTTGTAATTTCACTTGCACTGGAACATTCCTAATCTCTCCTACATATAACCTGTTGTTGGTCTTTTTCAGCAATATCGAAAACTGAGCCAGTCTTATTACCCTCTCTTGGAATGTCTCACCCAGGACCATATGGGTTTCATTACCAGTTTAGAAGCCCATGTGCTAATGTATATTCTTACTTCAATTTCTGAAGGACTTACTGCCCTGGGTAAGGATTATTTATGACCTCAAAACTGATTGCAGTGATTTTCTTTTCTTTTTCTTAATTTGTAGGGTGGGAAAAAATAGAGTAATTGTGATTTTACATATATCCATTCTTGAATGATCTTCTTACAAACTATAGAAAAACTGTAATTACATATTTTATCCCAAGTGAAGGATGGTTTTATTTCCATGTTGGGCTGATGGGGGGTGGGAAAGGGTATGGGCAGGGATTGTCTCTCTTTATTGCTGAATTGTACTTTCCAAGCACTTAGTACAGTGCTCTGCATACAGTAAGCACTCAGTAAATACTATTGAGTGAATGAATGAATGAAAGGATCTCCACACTTTTCAGTCTCATTACATGTGATAGGTTGGTGGTAATAATAATAATCATAATAATAATTGTTATTATTATGTGTCAAGCACTGTATTAAGTGCTAGGGAAGACACAGAATAATCACATCAAACACAGTCACTAGCCCACCTAGGGCTCCCAGTCTAAGGAGGAAGTAGGACAGGTATGTAGAACAGTTACTTATTCCTCATTTTACAGATGAGGAAACTGAGTCACAGAGCTGTTAAGAGACTTGCCCAAGGTGACACAGCTGACAAGTGGCAGAGCCAATATTAGAACTCAGGTCCTCTCACTCCCAGACTTGTGCTGTTTTCACTAGGCCATGCTGTTTCTCAGAATTAGCATTAGGCTTGTGTCCCATTTTGGCTGTCTTAAAACTCCTTTCATCAAAAAGATTCAGTTGGAGTCAACCCTCATCCTTATTCCCAACTCTGCATCCAGTGCCATTTTTTATATCTTGTTGTTTTGTAGACTTTGAGAACTGGTTGGTTTATTGGGATGGGTACCTGATTTTATTTTAACAGAAATTAGATAGTTGAATATAAAAAGGGTCACCACCAATCCTTTTTTTGTCAATGATTAATTTCAGGGAGACATTTTAGATACCATTTACCTCATCAAAAAAGGTTCTGTTTTAACTTTATCAACAGTATATATCAGCGGAAAGGATAAAAAGGTATATTTGATCAGTCATGACAAAGTAACTAGGAACATATGCTCTCCATGGTATAAAAATTGAACAGCCCAAATTGCTGTTAATCATCATGTATTAGTGTTAGGAAATTACTGTTCAGCTACACAACATGTCCTGTCAAATGACAGGAAGCAGTAGGAGTGGCAGGAACATTAGTAGGGGAACTAAAGGATTCATGGAAACCATGGTGGAGGCAGTAGCAGCCATGTCAATAGTTGAGGAGTGCCATCCCAGGAAACTTTGCCGAGGCAAGACAGAAGTCCTGGTGAAAGATCTTGTTGCAGGGACCCAGCTCTGCCTGCTGCTTCCTCCCTTGTCTGCCAAGCCTGAATGAAGCGAGAACCCCTTCCAGCATTTCCCAGTGCCTTGCCTCTCCTTCCCAAAGCTCCCCTTGACAACTTTTGAACACCTTTCTCCCTAGCCTTTCCATATCTCTTCAAGAAGGAGTGGCAAGATAAGTTTTGATTAGTCCTAAACTTCTGATATATGCACATGAGTGTCTAATAAATCAACATCTTTACTGTGTTAATAAATATTCGATTAAAGATTAAATTTGATTGTATTAACTGAAAGCCAGTTGCAGCGTGGAGGGAAGAAAACGAGAGAAAGACAGGAGAAATGAGTCATTTGTCAATCCACGTGGAAAACGAGACCATTCACCTAGGGAAGCAGTGAGGCTTTAATGGATAGAGCACAGGCCTAGGAGTCAGAAGGACCTAGGTTCTAATACTGGCTCTGCCACATGCCTGCTGTGTGACCTTGGGCAAGTCACTTAACTTCTCTGGGCCTCAGTTTCCTCAGCTGGAAAATGGGGATTAAGAGTGTGAGCACCAGTGGGTTAGGGACTGTGTCCAACCTAACTTGTATCTACCCAGCGCTTAGAAGAGTGCTTAGCATATAGTTAATGCTTAACAAGTATCATAGTTATTATTATTAGATTAAATGCATTGTAATGTGCCATTCTGTTGAACTAGTGAATGACCCCATCAAATGGCAAGGGATAAAGAGAAAGGAAGATCTGCAGTGCAGCAGGAGAGGAAACTGGCAAGAGCAGTGGTGTGCTGGAGCTGTCATGACAGTGCCAGTGCCCCCAGTAGAGGATGCCCAGAGCAGGCAGTCAGAGGCAAAAGAAGAACTGAAGCAATAGGCGGAGCTCTATGAGAAAGTAGAGGAGAAGGAGACAGAAATTGACAACTTAGAGAACCTTCAGGGATTGTGGGGGTGGAAGGTGAGAGAGGTGGTAAGGGGACACAGAGAGAGAGGGGTAGGAAGGAGACAATGAGTGATCTGGCTATGGGAAGCCCAGTTTAGCTGGCCTCTTCCAGCTCCCCTGTCCAAGTGATCCCCTGCCTGACTCCACTGACTCTCCCTCCTAAAGCGTATCCTGTAGTTTTCTTTCATTAAAGAAAATAAAGAACTTCATGGAGACAGGAAGACTGAAATGTAAAACCTTTCCTAAGCCTTTAATTAACCCCACGTTTAAAGGACTGATGTATTGACGAAGAAATTCCAGGAAATCTCAACAGCCTCTACTTTGCCATATTTCTGCTGGATTGTGTGTTTGCATTACCTTGACCATTGAAACACTAACTCTTAGTCCTGAACGGGCACTTACCAATGAGTACGCCCATCAAAGAATTACTATTAATTGGGTGTGTTGCCCTCAGTAGACACTCATAAATAATAATAATGATGATGGCATTTGTTAAGTGCTTACTATGTGTAAAGCAATGTTCTAAGCACTGGGGTAGATGTGAGGTAATCAGTGTGTCCTACGTAGGGCTCACAGACTTCATCCCCATTTTACAGTTGAGGGAACTGAGGCCCAGAGAAGTTAAATGACTTGCCCAAAGTCACACAGCTGACAAGTGGCAGAAGCAGGATTAGAACCCACAACCTCTGACTCCCAAGCCCAGGCTCTTTCCACTAAGCCACGCTCCTTCCACTGTTTCCATCAAATGGTAAATTTCACCATTTTGATACAATAGTAGGCATAAAATAGATCTCCAGGCTTCCCAAACCAGTGCCCTTCCCAGTAGTCACAACTGCTTCTCTTAAATAAAAATTACATGTATGATAACTTGACTATGGTGGGGTGAATGCAGAGATAATCCTTATTTGAGGGAGAGGGGAGGCCTGTTGAGTGAGGGTTTCTTCTATGAAGCTAGAATATACTTATATGAAGAACCAGTGACCATAAGCCTTTCAAGGCTCATTGAGTTTCCTTCATTTTCCCCTTCCATGACCCCAGCATCCTCATTGGTCGTTTTTTGTGTGTTTCTCTAAATTAAGAGTTTCAAAAGCCATCATAGTGCCAGATCCTGAAGGGGAACTCAGGAAATATCAACTGCTGAATACCATCATATTCAATCGTATTTATTGAGTGCTTACTGGGTGCAGAGCGCTGTACTAAGCGCTTGGGAAGTACAAGTCAGCAACATATATAGGCGGTCCCTACCCAACAATGGGCTCTTCCTGCCATTTTTGTATTCCCATGGTAGACTTCCAAATGGGATTGGGTCAATCAGTAAATGGCATTTACTGAGCACTTATTGTGTGCAGAGCACTGTACTAAGCGCTTGGGAAAGTATAATACAATAGAGTCATTCTCTGCCTACAAGGAGCTTACAGACTAGAAAGGGAAGCAGATATTGAAATAAATTATAGATGGGGAAATGGTAGAGAATAAGGATAGCTACATAAGTGATGTGTGTCTGAGAGTGGGGTGATTATCAAAGTGCTTAAAGGGTGCTTAGATGACACAAAAGGGAGAGTGAATAGGGAAAGTGAAGATTTAGTGAAAGAAAACCTCTTGGAGGAGTTATGATTTTAGTAGGGCTTTGAAGATGGGAAAGTGGTGGTCAGAGGCCAGAGGGAAGATAATGGGCAAAGCATTGGTGGAGAAATAGTTGAGATTGAGGCACAGTGAGTAGGTAGTTACTAAATGAGAGAAATATGTGGGCTAGGTTATAGTAGGAAATCAGCAAGGTGAGGTGGGAGTGGGGGATAGCTGATTGAGTGCTTTAAAACCAATAGTAAGGTGTTTCTTTTTGTTGTGGAGGCTTCAACTGTCCAAAAATGTTACCTGGCTCAGATTATACCCATGCACATGTGAAATCCACATGTGACATGTGACTTTTTGTTCCAGAACTTCAGCTTTGTTCCAGATCCCAACAGATGTCAGTCATCAAGGATGTTGGCCCTTCCACATGTTAGAGTAAAAATTGGGGCAAAAACCAAATATTTTGTTTCAAAAGCCAGATGCCATTCTTCCTTACTACCAATTAAGCAACTCTCTTGTAAGCAGTAACATTTTAAACTGTTCAGAGACCACTTGTGATTGCAGTAAATGGGCAGAAATGATATTAATGTGATTTCTGAAGCATCAAAAAGCAATAATGGAGCATTTCCCTGCTAAATACAAAGCTGTAAGCAGTTGGAGAAGCCAGAGTGTCTATTAGAACATATAAGTCATTTCCAAAATTATAAAAGTAACAGGCCTAATACTTTATTTTCAAAATTAAGCCCCAAGAGCTAACTTATTTCTTGGAAGAAGCACAAAAATCCATTGCTTTTTGTTACTCCTTTTACTGCATGGGGAGCTTTAGCATTTGAATCTAATACTTCAGCTTGAGTTATAGATGAAAAAGGCCAAAAATACTCATTTCTCAGCACTATTCATTCCATTTTTGACCATATGCCCTGTATTCCCTGTGATTCCACACGTTATAATATACTGTGAAATAATATTTATTCCTTCTGAAGCCCCCAGCTGTAAATCAGCTGTAATGGAAGCTCTCATCTCTGCTTTTATTGCAAGGATATATTCACTCCAACATCCTTGTCTAAAGTGTTTACCTGGCTTTTTCACAGCTGACTCAGTGGATTGTAACCTTTTAATGCAACCTGCATGGCATGTGATCACTAAACTCTATGTGAAGTCTTTATAATTCTCATATGATTGATAGCATATTGCTGTTCAACGGAGAAGGAAAAACAGAGCCACTTCAATTTTTTGCTGCCTTTTGTAGATGTTAAGATGTTAATCTGTTTACTTTCCAAGTTGAACCTCAAAGGTAGATAATGTTGTTTTGTGACACCAGAAATTGATGGAACAGAGAAAAGCCACTTGGCTCAACAAGTCTATCTTTTTTAAGTTTATGTTCTTAAGATAGAAGTTGGGATGCACTCCATATCATTGTTGAAGACATAAAAGTAAATCTGCTTCTTTCTATTGGAATCATTCAGAAAATGGCACTGTTAAAGATCAAAGCCTCCTTCCATCAGAATATCCATACTGCTAGTTTTGATTGGTGGCCATTAGAGTCCTGACAGTCCGGTTCTTCAAACAAATGCAGTAAATTGTAACTGCTTGCAAATTGGCATGGATGCAATGTGGGGATTTGTAAAGAATGCAGATTTATATCTGAAAGCGGCTACTGCATTAACTAAAAAGGAAGATGTATTAGAAATTAAACTGCATTGAATACCCAGGACTCTGCATTGTGCTAAGAAGGGAATAATCAATTGCTTTAATGGAGTTAGTTTCAATCTTAGAACTGAAGTTCCTCATCTGAAGAGTGGGCACCATTAGAAAAGTATATCTGAGTTAGGAGAAGAAGTTGGAATGGGCAACTTGAATACAAATTAAGGAAACAGTCAACCAAGGCCTCCAGTGTTTGGGTGGTGGGGGCTGGGGGGAGAGGTGTAGACTGTATTCTAGCCTGCCCAGAATACAGAGATTAGAGTTGGTTGAGTGGGATTGATGCCATTTGGTGTTGTCAAACCAGTATGAGTCAGAGTAGGACAGAAGGCCAGAATTGTGATGCCTAGAGAGACAGCAGAATAATTATAGCAAAAATAATCATAGTAGTAACAATAATAATGTTCATTAAATGTTTACTAAGTGCCAAACACTATACTTAGCACTGGGGTAGATACCAGTTAGGGCAGACACGGTCCTTATTCCACATTGTGCTCACAGTCTAAAGGGAGAGAAAACAGGGATTTAGTCCTCATTTTAGAGATAAGGTAATTGATACACAGAGAAGTTAAGTGACTGCCCAAGGTCACACAGCAAGCGACAGAGCCAGGATTAGAAAACAGATCCGCTGACTCCCAGGCTAATAGAGCTTTCCAATAGGCCACATGGCTTGGTATATCAGTAAGGGATTGCATCTTGGCCTTTCTCCTGCCAGGATGTAGTTTTGTACAACTACACAAAACCCTTAACCCTTATTGCTTCCGTTTCCTTTGTACAAATGGGGATTGTGGAAGGTCAGGATTGTCGCAGAACCTATGGACTTCATGGATAGGACCTATTATTACAATATAGATTTGGGAGTAGCATTGGTTAATGTGTGGAGTCGGTTGGAGTTACTATTTTCCATAATGCTTCTAGTCAGATCCAAAGTAAGTTTCATTAATGGTGGAAGCTCAATTTGATTTCAGTTTAATGTAAAACTTCCTGTGATCTGTCAGTCACAATGAATGAGGGAAACATGACTGGACCTTTGCCCTGTTACATTCCCATCAATTTATTTACATGCCATCATCACCCATTAACATTTCTCTGAATCCAGTGAATGATTCTCATCTTCCTGGAATGTTCTAGCTTTGCTCCATTTGAAAGAACATCCCATTTCCAGCATCAACCATAGGATTCTGTGCTTTTCCACTTTGGAAGTGTCAGTTTGATTTAGAATGAAAACTTTCTAATCCAGATAAAGCATTGTTTTCCTCTTTCAAGAAAGTCTCAAATTAAAATCATGTTAATCAAGCATAAATATTCAAATGCATATTTTTAATATTTAACACAAAAATATAATGAGTCCAACTTCCCTGAAATCTAAAACTTAAAACTCAAGCTTCTTTTGGCTCTCTGATTTGATCATTTTCACAGGTGCGCAAACAGCAATAAAACAATTTTTTTTTTTTATTTACCTAGATACAATTGTCTCCTCCAGCTGTTGTACAAGTTTAGATTATATTGTTACCTACCTCTTCAAGCATATAGCAAAAGAAAGCAAGAAATCTCTAAGATGTAGAGAAGTTTCACAGGACGGTCAGAGATTGCTGCACTTCATGCAACAGAATCCAGATATATTACAGCAGGTAATCTGGTATTGCTCAACTTTCTTCTGTGGCAGAATCGTTTGAGCACTATTTTTTTTTCAATTATTTCCTAGAAAGTTTATCTCATAAAAATGGGCCTTTAAGATAATAGTATGCTACCCTCCTGAAGTAGCTCACCTTCAGCAATCTCAGAGCAATAAGCCACCAAAAGCATTCTCCCCCGGAGCTCTCTTGAGGACATATCAGAAGTAGGGATCAAACCCAGATTTCTTTCTTAGTGAACATTGTGATTTGGGGATTGCTTATTCACTCCAATTTTGAGATGGTATTATATTTTCTAATTATGGCTTGGTTCCCCATTTTATTGGCTGTTCATGCTTTATGATACTTCTAAGGTTATTCAGTTTGATTCATGAGGAAACAACAATTTTTCATTTCTCAATATGATGCATAAATTAATTCATATGATCACAGAACACAGTTCCATAATGAGTACGTAGAAAATGAACACGACCATATTACCCTGTGTTGATCATCAATCCATAATATGGGGTAGTTTTCCAAGATATTTATGAATTATGGAAATTTTGCCAGAAAAATTTTTTCTCTGACATTTTTGTTGGTTGTTTTTTAGCCCAGTAATGTGCAGTGATTTACAAATGAAAATATTATGCCAAAATTGTGCTAAGTAATGATTGGCTGTCAAAGGAGTCAACAGGTAGTGGTGTTCCCTAAGAAGAGCAATTAAGTATCAGACTTCTTCACCTTTAGCATTAAAAGAGAAATGAAACACGATGACTTTTCTTTTTCTTTCTTTTATTCCTGCCAAACTGGAAATAGTAACATAAATTAGATTTGTAGTTGGTATTTTACTATCACTTCAAAATTTCAGTTATTTTCTGGAAAAAATAAACATTAACCAAATCTTTACCAATCAGGCAAACCAAAATTTTATGTGATGTAAGATATCCCATTTTACAGTGAGTATTCTCAGAGAGCAGCGTGTTGCCATAATCCAATTTTTTCCCCACACATAATCCGGCAACGTTTATAGTGGAAAAATATTTCACAAAAAATTATTAACTTAGATTATGTGAGCTTGGTGATGTATGTCGATAGCTTTTATCAAAAACGGCTGCGCATTTGAATGGTTTAAGTAATTTTTGTGTGTTAATAATGCTTGGTAATCCTCCAATTTATAGCGTAAAACTAAGAAGTGATACATCTTTATTAACATCATTATCATTGGAATGCATTCTATTTATTTTGAATGTAGGCTTTAAGATACAATTTTAAATATTAATGACTGGTCTCTAGCAGTCAGCATAAATATGATTTGCATTAGCACTGGTTATATCATATTGAGTGCCTCTGATGTCAACTGTTCAGCATAGTAATATCTGACATCATCTCCCGAGGTCACTGACAACTTTGACCTTTATCCTCATGCACAGTTTCTGTCATCTCAGAAGCTCTTTTGAATTGATTTGAAATTTTGACTCTTCCCTTTATGAGGCAGTAAAATTGATAATTATTCAGATGGGAACTGAGTGCTGAGTGAAAAATCAATTCCACCCGCTCTCTGCTGCGTATAAAATTACTTCTGAGTCTGCCGGACTGAACGAATGGCCAAGGTAAAAGCAGCAGGCAGGGGTAGTGGAAAGGATTAGCTGGACGAAGCTAATAGCCTAAAGGGATGGGTTCTGAAACCCGGGAGTGGGCCGGTTGGGGGTTATTATCAGCAGTGATGGGACTCATTGATCATATGTTTACATCAGGTTTCCATTGGGTTATAAATCAGCCCTGAATAGAAGCAGAACCCAAGGCCTTGCATCTTACCAGAGGGACACTGTATTAGATTATTCTCATTTTCACACTCAGATGAAAAGTGAGCCATTGATTATTCATCGGTTGCCCATTAAACACTGGTTTTATAGATGATTTTGACTATCATGGAAGGTAATGAACAAGGTTGCTGCTTCATAACTAGAGGTTTCAGTTTTCAAGACATCTGTGTCTCTTAAGTAATGCCTAACCCTATTAAAAGGAATGGGTTACAAATTGCTTAACAGTGCTGAAAAACTAGACCCTAATGACTAATTGTGCTTAGAGTTTAGAGAGGTTTTGTCAGCTCTTTAAACTAAACTGATGCAGTGATACTGCAATTATTTACTAGTTTGAACTGTTTTTTTTCGACTTGAATTTATCTTTCTGAAAGGATAATTATACGTGTAAGGGCATCTCTCCTAATATGCAGTAAATATCCTTCAATTTGCATAGTGTAGAGGGGATTTGTGCGTTGATACAGAAAAGATCCCGAAGTTCCTAAATGGGACTGTGTGAATCGGTTTCCAGTGGAAAAAAAACCTGTTCTGCCTTGTCCACAGACTCTGCTGTTCATGGGGCAGGAAGTGGCTGTGTGCATTTTTTCCATTTAAAGTTCTTTCTCGGGATTTTTTTACTGCAGATTTTCCCCAGGTCAGTGGGTCTTAAAGAAAAATTCTACAAGAAAACCTTTAAATTTGCCCTAAAAATTGAAAGCACAGTTCTTCCCCAAGTTTGCTACCGCCTGAATGAATGTCATGGATACTTCCATAATCACTTTGCATTCATTTTAACATGTACACAGAAAACATGAAAAGTGTCCCTAAACTTTTCACCTTGGGAGAATTATCCACCAAATATTGTTTTGAAAGTAGCTTGTGGAATTTGAGAGTCTGGGATGTCAAATTATCTGTTAAGATTGCTTTTAAGAAATAGAATTCCTCAAGTGGTTTTATGTTTTTTTGGAAATTAAACGTTATAAAAAGCTATAGTTAGCTAGCAAATATTTTAGATTCTGATACATTATAAACATGCAATCAAAATATAAATTTTGTATGTAATACTGTTTGTGCTAGCTTATCTTGTCTTGTGCTGTCGAATCATCTCCAACCCATAGTGATGCCATCGTTGTAATTTTAAATTTCTTGTCTAATACTGCATATGCTAGCAAGTAATCTTCAAAAGAGAATTTGTGTTTTAACAATAATCCATGGATTGGTGTGCATTTGATTATGTCTCAGAATGGAAGATTTGTCCAGATTGGGAATTTGAGAGTAATTCTTATTTAGTGCTAGTGTATTTCTTAGATGTGACCAACTGCCCTATCTAAGATTGAAAAATAAAATCCAACAATGCTAAAGGTTCCTCAAATCACAGTTAAATTGAATTGGTGTAGAAAAACAAGCATTTAGAATGAATTGTGCTTGATTGTCCATATTTCTAATTACATTTTGCAATTAACTGAATATGGTACTTTAGCTACAGTAATCTTAAGAGTAACTGTATTAAACAATGCCACTTCTAGCTTTTCTATTTAAACTGCATTTATTTTAATCCATTTACCTCAAGCTAAAACCAAACCAATCCAAGTATGTTCTAATTGTAATTTTCTCCTGTTTATTTTTTTAAGATGGCATTTAACTACAGATTGTGAAAAGCTGTCAGGAGTTATAAGAATCATACTTCAGTAGGGACTTAAACTGAAAGAACATTCACCCTTTTCCTCAATCAGTCAATCAATGAAAATTGCTTTTGTATAGTGCTTTTCATGACATGCATCCCAAAGTGAATTACAGCAGAAGGGAAATCAGCTGCTCTTTTTTCATTTCTGTGTTTAGATTGAAGTGATATTGCTCAACATTTTGACATACTGCACAATACATCTTTCATATTTAAGATTCCATTCATATTACTAAGTAGGAGAAACTGCAACAGCGTCTTTAACTGATACTGCAACTTTTGCCCATGGATTGTAAGTGGAACATTTGTGCTAGGAAACACGTAGACAAATGACATATGTTCATGTCTCCATCTCCTTCTTTATAATTAGCCAGTTTAGCTAATGCTATTAAAGACATTTAGAGTGAGATGTAAATACTAAACTGTTCCCCTTATAACCCATTAGTTCTTTCTCTTGATTTGCGACATTACTATCAAATTCATGGCAAAAGATTCATGTCACAGGTACCAGATTATGACTTCAGTGAGGCAGAGAGAAAAACCGATTTGAGATGATCAATCATCGAAAGCTTAAAGTGGAAAATAGCTCAGAAACTTCATGAGCAAATAAATTGCCTTTTGAATAAGTTCTGTTGCTACCTCAGTCATCTTTACAACGAACTTGTGCTAGTAGCTTGGCATAAATTTCTCTTGGAAATTGTTGAGGTATTGTTGAGGTTGTTTGCCCAACTTTTTACATAACTAGGCCAGAAGAGGTAATTGTGATACAACACCCTGCCAGTCTCTGAACTGGGCTCTGTCCCACCCCACAAGGAATTAAAGCCCAAAGAAGGGTAAAGATGGCTCCCCTGGGATTTTACCCTTGTAAAAATGCTGCTGCCCAGTTGTGTAGAGATATGTGCTCATTACTCTGGAGTGCCCTTACCTGAGCTGCCTTCCAACTGTAATATTTATTGATTGCCCTAAAATGTGGCTAGGCTTTTGTTTTGGAGTGGGCTTTTTTTGGCAGAGGGTATGAAAGATCTTAAAAGCCTCACCCAGTTTGGTTCAAGATGTTGTGAAGGTTTGCTGCTTCTCTTAGTTCTCTCTTAGTTTTCTCCTGTTGAGCTTGTCCTTAGGCTCCTTGATGACTGTACTCAAATTTGAACTTCGGAGAACTGGAAGGAAAGCATTCTCATTCAGCCAGAATTTCCTTTTTCCACTGGTTTGATCAAGTTTAATGACAGTTATCAGTCAATTAATCAATCACAGTTATTGAGGGCTTACTGTGTACAGAATTCTGTGCTAAATGTTTGGGAAAGTGCAGTATAACAGAGTTGGTAGACATGTTCCCTGCCTACAGTGAGCTTAGAGTCAATTATGTAATGATGCAGGATCGTATCATTCTTCCACTTGAGCAACAACATGGCCTACTGGAAAGAGAATAAGCCTGGGAGTCAGAGGACCTGGCTTCTAATTGCAGGTCCACAGCCTGTCTGCTGTGTAGTGTGGGGCAAGTCTCTTAACTTATTTATCATTATTATTATTTATTTTATTTATGGCATTTGTTAAGCACTTATTTTGTGGCAAGGACTGTTCTAAGCGCTAGGGGTAGGTACAGGATAATCAAGTTGGACATAGTCCGTGTCCCACGTGGTGCTTGCAATGCTAATCCCCCATTTTACGGATGAGGTAACCGAGGCACAGGGAAGTGAAATGGCTTGCCCAAGGTCACAAAGCGGACAAATAGCAGAGCCGGGATTAGAACCTAAGCCCTTCTGACTCCCAAGCCCAGACTCTATCCACTAGACCATGGGTCCTCGTTTTCTCATCTGTAAAAGGGGGATTCAGTACTTCTTCTCCCTCCTCTTAGACACTGAGCCCCGTGTGGAAGAGAGACTGTATCTGACTTAATTGTCTACCCCAGTGCTGTACAGTTGTTGACACACAGTAAGTGCTTAAAAATGTTATTATTATTATTATCCTTTTATAAGCCAGGCTATATGTAAACTACCTCAAAAGCTTTCTTGCCATCGCTATCTTTACTTATGAATTTTTCACTGTATCAGCTTTATAATTTTATAATGGAAAGATATGGTCTTCATACAATGCAGTGCGTGTGATATGCAATTTTTAAGGATGGAATTTTAATTATTTGCAATAAAATGTATCCTATAATTACAGCATGGTAATTTCATACTACATGTTTTTATGATTTAGAGCAATTTTCTAAAATAACTAATTTGCACATTTAGAGATTAAGAAATCCATTCCTGGCATCCTAAAATATCCTGTAGTTAAATTTGTGGAGAAATAAAAAAACTATTGATGCCTAATAGCATAATCAGGGAATGTTAGAAAAGGACTGGTTGAAACAGTTGAGTATTTGTATCCACCAAAACTTTAAAGTTTTAAAAATTGATATTTATCATTGAGAAATGACAAAAAAAACAGCTCTTACCACCCTCAATAAAGTATTCATCTTGTATTGACTTGCCGAAGGACTGATATACAGATACCTAATTCCTGTAATGAAGGGAGTAGAAATCATTGTCATTTCCCTTATTTTTCATATTTTTCACAGCATTTTAATTATAATTAAAGTGTTTTAAGTGCAAACAATGATTAAAATGTCCGTTTACTTACTCTTGAATTGTGTAGTATCAGTTACCAAAAGAACCACAATTAGAAATATGTATTGTCTTTTTTTGGATTTTTTTTTATTTGATCTCACAAATCCATGAAAATTTCAAAAGGACCAGGTTTTAGGGTATGAAGTAGATGTGGTTTTATTAATTACTATTGCAGGTTTTCCTAAAAAAGGAGTATATGTTTGAGAAACAGTTGCCAGGATATTTTTAGTAGCATGGCATGTTCTAAAATCTGTATTTTATGTATTAAATTTGACAAATGAAAAAATGGGGGGAAAGTGTCCAAATCTATATTTTGAATTGCCACATGAAAAACAAATGTTGGCGTCAAGATAATAAGCCAATCAATGGGATTGCAATATAATTCACTTTGAACCTTGTTGAAAATTCTTTGGGGAAATGTCATTACAAATATATAAATAGAATGAAATGTAATCTGAATATTGTTACGAATGCTGTAAGATAGGAAGATTTTTCACTAGGACATGTGTTTTCCACCTCTAAACCCAGTTTAAAAATGTGAGCCAATAGTATCATAACTTGCCTTATTAATTGAAAGGGATGGAAATATACCAGATGTAGCCCAAGCCAGCAGAGACTTGGGTGGCTAAGCAACAGAAAAGACACCATATTGAGTGAGCCAAAATTCAGTCTCAAAGTCATTTATTTCAACCAGTGACAATACATTTAGACTCCAGTGTTTCAGCATTGATTGATGGTTTAATATCATTTATAATTTTTTTAATGAAGGAAAACCATTTAAATATGTTACCATTTGCACTGGTATTCTCCCATGTACATAACTACATTTAATCATTACTGGGATTGTTTTTGTGCTTGTGTAATTTGTATCAGAGAAATAACTGTCAAAACCATCTCATCTTAATGTTGGAAATGGCAAGCTTTGCTTTATACATGAAGAGATTCTTTAGAATTAACAGTGCTAAAAATCTGGCCACTACCACACAGGAATTCCATGTTTACATTTCTACATATGAAAAATGAGTAACAATATGCTTTGCTAGCAGAGTCTGGTCTCTCTATCTGGTGTGTGATATTTAAGTACTCGTACAGCACCCATGTGTGATTTGAAGAGTTTGATTTTAAGACTTTTAATATTAAAATACATAATCAAATTTTATTATCTAATTATAATAGGATTTTATCCTCTTATTAAAGCTGTTAAATCAGGCTTGGATTATCTTCATAGCGGCAAGACTTGACACAAAACTCACAGAGTTTGAGGGGGGGAGAAGTTTTGGGGGTTTTTTTCCCCTTCCAAGGAACAAGTACAAAATGCATGTACGGAAACAAAAAGGAGCAATTTGGGATGCTAGAGAAACTCCTAGAGGTGTCAATGTAGGATGTGTACCCTTAGGCTAGGCAGCTGGTGTATGTATGCTTTTGTTTATCAGTTACTGGTTTATGTAGCCTTTAGGCCAGCACATGAAACAATCACTCCTACAGGGTCAGCTGCTGGTCAGAAGCAAAGTAAGAAAAGACTTAGCGTTAAAATGCGTCAGCCGTAATTTTAGTGCAGCTGGCACCTGCTACTGGTGCACAGCATGAAGGTTAGAGGTCAAAGAGGCAGTTGTTCAAAACTCAGTGATGGCTTAAAGGGACTTGTAGATTAATCTGCTTTATTAACTTCTGTATATTAGATAACTATTGCAGTGAATGACAGTACATCTTTTTGAATAAGTCGCATCTCCTCTTTCTCTTTTAAATTGGCTTTTGACTAATGAATATTAAATAGAAAGCATTTCAGGGTAATTAAATGGAAACAGAATGATGTCATTTTACAATCATATTTGTATGTTTATTGTATACAGGGAATATAATGTTTTCTAAAGCGCTCAAAAAAGCCAATAGTTTCCAGGGAAACACATGACTTTGCACTGCACTCTGGCCTTTAAAGACAAACGTAGTTTAGGTTGTGAATCGGAATTCTAAAATGGTTTCAGAGTTTTTCCCTTGTATTCTCAGAAGGTTTCAGTGTCTCAGTTAAGAAAAGAATGATCATTATGATTTCTATTCATTTTCCCTAGTGAGTGTAGCAATTATTTCTTTATGAAGAATATTTTTTGGTCTACTCCCTTCTTATCAAAATAGCAAAAGGGGTGAATAAATTGCAATATATTGCAAAATATATTGGGTTTAATTTTTCTGTGCTTGCACATAGCTGTTAGTAGTTAGAGAGTGAAAACGTGATTTCCAGGCAAGTTTACTCAAGGTAAACTTTGTGATACAACAATAGCATGAAAAAACATTTTTAATAATGTTGTCCTCCACCATTTTTTAACCAAGAGATTGTAAAGCATCTAAACAAAAGAGAAAAATTGAATACATTGGACTCAACTCTTTCCTTTGTATTCCCCAGGGGGAAGGGAGAGGACCCTCCTCAGCTTTCCTTCCTGGAGTCTAAAACCACCCTTCTCAGACAAAGGAGAGAATCTCCTAGCTTTCCATTGTGGTTCTGTCCCCACAGTTTGTCACCAAAGACTCATTCATGTGAGTGGAGAGAAGCCAAGGACACACCCCAGTGATTGTGGAGCTATAGTTCCTTCTGTTCCTCCCGCACTTAGCCATACCCACTTTGGGACATGTATGGTCAGGTGTGTTTCAGCAGGTAAGGCAAAGTAGAGCTCTAAGACCACAGTAGCACCAGTCCTCCTGCGCAGCCTAGAAGAAGCCCAGATGGGGAAAAAAAGTATTCATTCATTCATTCAACTGTATTTATTGAGTGCTTATTATGTGCAGAGCACTGTACTAAGCGCTTGGGAAATACAAATCAGCAACATATAGAGATGGTCCCTACCCAACAATGGGCTCACAATCTAGAAAAGTAGCACATCCAAGATGAAGGGGAATTTCCCTCTTCTGCAGAAGAGGCAGTTTCCAGGAGGCTTCTCTCCTGAAGGCCTAGAAATTCTGGAGAAAATCCTTGAACCAACATAGTGTAGTGGAAAGAGCCCCAGGCTGGGAGTCAGAAAACCTGAGTTCTAATCATTTATTCATTTATTCAATCGTATTTATTGAGCGCTTACTGTGTGCAGAGCGCTGTGATAAACACTTGGGAAAGTATAATACAGCAATAAAGAAAGACAGTCCCTGCCCACGATGAGCTCACAATCTAGTGGGGGAGACAGACATCAATACAAGTAATCAGGCATCAAAATAAATAAAATTATAAATATATACCTAAGTGATGTGGGGTGGGGAGAGGGGGAAAGAGCAAAGGAAGCGGTCAGGGTGATGCGGAACGGAGTGGGAGATGAGGAAAAGTGGGGCTTAGTCTAGAAAAGCCCTTGGAGGAGCTGTGCCTTCAGCAGGACTTTGAAGGGGGGAGTGTGATTGTCTGGTGGATTTGAGGAAGGGAGAGCATTCCGGGCCAGAAGTAGGACGTGGGTCAGGGGTCAGCGGCGAGAAAGGCGAGGCACAGTGAGAAGGGTAGTACAGAGGAGCAAAATGTGTTGGCTGGGTTTTAGAAGGAGAGAAGGAAAGTGAGGTAGGAGGTGGCAAGGTGATGGAGAGCTTTAAAGCCAACAGTGAGGAGTTTTTGTTTGATATGGAGTTGGATAGGCAACCACTGGAGACTTTTGAGGAGTGGGGGTGACATGCCTTGAGCATTTCTGAAAAAAGATAATCCAGGCAGCGGAGTGAAGTATGGACCGGAGTGGGGAGAGGCAGGATCCTAGCTAATCAAGATCCTAATCCTAGCTCCACCACTTGTCTGTTAAGTGATCTTGGGCAAATCACTTAATTTCTTTGTGCTTCAGTTCTCTCATCTGTAAAATGGGAATTATTTGCCTGTTCTCTTTTCTACTTAGACTGTGAGCCCCCTGTGGGACAGGGACTGTGTCTGATCTCATTATCTTGTATCTACCCAAGCGCTTAATGCTGTACTTGGCACATAGTAAATACTTAACAAATACAATTATTATTGAAGGTGCTGAGCCCCACCTGGGTATCAAGATGAAGTTTGGCTAGTAGTAATAACTGGTCAAACCAGGGCGAGGAACCTAACCTGCTAGGACTCTGAGGAAAAAAAATTCATCTAATTGGCAACTATCCTATAGGGAGAAGAGAAGTTGAAAAAAGCGCTAGAAAGGCCCTTCCAAAGAAACTCGGGGAAGAGAGGTAGGAGAGTGGGTAGGAAACCTGAATCTACACATCTTCCTCTTGAATCCCGAACATCCCCACTGCTCTTCCTCAAAGCATTTGCAGGCCAATTCTCCCATTAACCTCTTCTCCAGAAGAATGGCCTGACAAATGTCAGCTGACACATGGGTTGGACAACCTACTGAAATTCTTACTACATAAATCAATCAATTGCATTTATTGAGTGCTTACTGTGTGCAGAGCACAGTACTAAACACTTGGCAGAGTACAATGTAACTGAGTTAGTAGATACTTTCCCTGCCCACAATGAAATATACAGGGAGTACTCATGCTTGTGACATAGCTGGTTTCTGAAAACTTTGTCTTAAAGTCAAAATATGTCAGAAGGAATTTTCTCGCAGGTACAGTGTTAACGTGGCTCAGTGGAAAGAGCAGGGCATTGGAGTCAGAGGTCATGGGTTCAAATCCCGGCTCTGCCAATTGTCAGCCGTGTGACTTTGGGCAAGTCACTTAACTTCTCTATGCCTCAGTTCCTCATTTGTAAAATGGGGATTAAGACTGTGAGCTCCCCGTGGGACAACCTGATCACCTTGTAACCTCCCCAGCACTTAGAACAGTGCTTTGCACATAGTAAGCACTTAATAAATGCCATCAGTATTATTATTATTAAGTAAGGGTTTGGTTCCGGAACCAAGGTCAGATACCCTATTTTTACCAACAATACACAGAAGTATGTACTCAGTCAATTACAGATGAGTAATACAGTTGAAGTAATATATTTATAGTGAATCTGAGAATTTCCACAATAAGGTCGTGATTTTAAGTGCATCAGAAGTTAAACGGACACTTTGACCGTCCCTGGTGATTCTGTGGGGTGATCAGCTAATCACCTTCTCTTTCCACCTCCTGGCCTCTCCCACTCTTCACACCCTAACCTTATCATCAATCCATAGTATTTATTGAGAATTTACAATGTGCAGAGCACTGTAGTAAGTGCCTGGGAGAGTAGAATACACCTCCCCACCCTCCACATTCTCAACTTTTGGAATTGTTTCCTTATTTCCCCGTGACTCCTGTGCAGCTAACCCATGCCACCATCCATGCCCCTGGACTATTATAGCACCTTCTAGTGTTATAGATACAGTGTAAATCTACAAATGTTGTACGAGCCATTCATCATAACATGAAACTTCTCAAGGACTCCCGTGATAGACTGTAGATGTGGCCATAGGGGTTGTTCCTGTAGTGGAAATTCACCCTTCCAACAAATCCTCTAGACCATAAGCTCTTTCTGGACAGGAAACGTGTACCAACTCTATTATATTGTACTCTCCCAAGTGTTTAGTACAGTGTTCTGCACATAATAAGCACTCAATAATAGGCAGGGAATGCATAATAATAATAATAGTAATAATGATGGTATTTGTTAAGCACTTACCATGTGCAAAGCACTGTTCTAAGTGCTGGGGAGGTTACAGGGCGATCAGGTTGTCCCACAGGGGCTCACAGTTTTAATCCCCATTTTACAGATGAGGTAAATGAGGCACAGAGAAGAATGCATCTGTTAACTTGGTTGTATTGTACTCTCCTAAGCACTTGGTACAGTGCTCTGCATATAGTAAGCACTCAATAAATACCACTGATTGATTGAATAAATATGATTATGGTTAAGTTTTGTTTATGGATTCATTGATTTTTTTTCAAAATTCCCTGATTTGGACATTTTATCTATGCATGGGTTTTTCAGAATAGATATGGAAATTCTTAATGTGATCCATTTGTGAGTTGCTCTTCATTGAGCCTCTTTGACCAACAATTTCGTCCAGGTTTCACCAGTCATCTTTAAGTTGGCTACAATTTCAATACTACTGTGCATCTGGCCCTGGTGGTGCTGTTTTGTTGCTCTTTTCAGCATTAATCTTTTCAGGTTGGGTGCTTGGTGCACACAGAGGCCCAACCTCACTGTCTGTTTTGATTCCCACAGATTGAATGTTGGGGGAAGCCATTATCCAGTGATGCCTTGTGGTTTTATCTTCTTGATTGTCACACTGTGCAACTCAGCATTTCCAGATGGGCCCTAGGAAGTATTTGTACATAGTTTGGGAGTATTCAGTGAGCCAGCAGAACCTGACCATCATCTCTTCTCTTCAAACATATTGGCTATTTTCCATTCCCTATCTCTGTTTGCCCTAACTTTGAATTGGTTCTAAGGGCATTCAAAGTTGATTCTGTGTCCTGTTTCCCTAGGAGTTGTACTGAGGCTTTGTTGATTTTTTTTTTTTTAATGGTATTTGTTAAACATTACTCTGTGCCAGACACAGTAACTAATCGCTGGAGTAGTTACAAGCTAATCAGGTTGGACACAGCCCTCATAGGGCTCACAGTCTTAATCCCCATTTTACAGATGAGGCAACTGAGGCACAGAGAAGTCAAGTGTCTTGCCCAAGGCCACCCCACAGAGTGGTTGATGTCCTAGTTCCCCTTTCCTTTGTAGGAAAATAGATCAAAGAGACCTAGCAACTTCCCAGGTGAATGTTTTGCTCTTCCAAAAGCCAGCTCTTTGAAGAGACAGCCCTGATGGAGACAGAGTCCTGTGCCAAGGAGATTGTGGAACTGTGGAATTGTAGTGAAATCCCCCATAAGGATGGAAACAAAGTGGGGAAATGTAGAGAAGAGTAACTCAAGTGATTTAAGAGAATGGAAGGACTAGTTTATAGGGGGAGATTAAAGGAACTAAATATGTATAGCTTATCTAAGTGACAACTAAATGGAGAATTTGATAAGTTCATAAATATTCGGAAGATGTAAACACCAAGAAGGAAAAGGAATTACTTAGCATGGTACAAAGAGTATTAGAGTAATGGGATAATATTAAGAATGGAAAAATAAAAGTTGAATATCAATAAAAAACTTCCTGACAGTAGAACAGCTTCTGACAGGGAAAACTATTAAGATTGTATTGTCTGCCAAGGGAAGTGATGGGAGCTCTATCACTCATATTGGGTAGAACAGGGGTAGAGAAAAATCTGGCAGTGGAAGAACTAGGTCACCTGTTGGATCTTTGCCAACTGTAAATCCTACAGTAGGAAACCAAGTCATCTGACCACAGGTCAGCCTAGCAGCACCTGAACACTTTCAAAGTAACCTGTCCTGAATTGTGTCATGCTAAAGCTCTATTTCCATTACCAATGGAAAATAGAATTGTTAGGATTTTCCTTGAAAACCAAATCCTGCCCATCTTCACATATGTTACTCTTAAATAGCTCTTCTGCATCCCATTTACCAAGACTATAAAATGAAAAATGATATTTTCTTCCTGAGAATTATCACTGAACAAATCTAATGTATGATCACCTTAATATAGGTGATGATGAATTCAGTCATCATCTGGAAGTCAGAAGGAACTTGCTTCTAATCCCAGGTCTTCCTCTTGTCTGCTAAGGGACCTTGAGCAAGTCACTTCACTTGTCTGTGCCTCAGTTACCTCATCTGTAAAATGGGGATTAAGACTGTGAGCCCCATACAGGACAGGGACTGTGTGCAACCTGATTAGTTTGTATCTACCCCAGAGCTTAAAACAGTGCTTGACACATAATAAGCACTTAGCAAGCACTATCATTATTATTAGGCAAGTTTGGCAACCCTAAAAAAAGTGTTAAGATCAGGGTTACTAGATCACACAGAAATAGTAACATAGTAAAACTGAAATAATGCACTAATCTTCAATGAAATGTTTTTGAAATTCCATATGAATTTTAAGCGTGTGTTTTTTCCATGAAAATATGGCAAATGTATCAAGTAAAATTATCCTTCATTGTTGATAATGAAGGTTTTTAAGTCTCTCTAAAAGAATCCCTACAGGAAATCAGTGCGAGTGTTGTGACAGATGAGAAGCAATGAAACTTTGAACCTCCTACTGCAGAGGTAATATATTTATTATGAAATACAATATTCATTGCACTCTGCTTTGATGACTGCATGAGATGCCCTCATGCCATTATCCTTTATGTTGTTCTGTTGTGAAATATGATATTCATTGAGAAATGTTGTGATGACTATTCAATAAAGTAGCATGCTGTTACCCTACTCTCTCTTTATTTGGAATGTCCTCAGTTAGAGTTTAGTTTATCACTGAATATTTAATGTAAGCGTGCTTGTATTCAGCTTTGTCATGCAAATATATTTAAGCTGGTTAGTGCTCTTTTCATTGCTAGAATGATCCTTTTAACATTGCTACGGATTTAGAAAGTTAATAGGTTATTTACATAGTCAGAAAGCTAAAACAGCAGGATCCTAAATAGGGCCCTATAGCTTTGTGAAGGATGTTTGGCATTACTAATCACTCTCTATTGACGATTCTGATTTCCCTCTCTCCTCCCCGACTCCTCCACCTCACTAATTTATCGGCAACTTCAATAAAAGGACAGCTCTGTTTCTTAAAAGGACTTAGTCACCAGGAAATTAGCATGGGGATTTGATGTGGTGCATTTCAGTAGGGTGTTCATGACTGTTGGATAATTCCACCCCAGGATGGTGGAGAAAATCTAGCCCTTGGGTTACCATGAAATATGTCCCCATTGCTGTGGGGAGACCATTTGCTAGGGCCAGAGTCTTTTCCACAAGTTAGAGCATGACTACTGGCCCCATCGAGCATACAGAGTTCTGTTGCAGGGTATTTGGGCATCTCCGATACTCAGAAGGCCTTTGAACCGGGTAGCACTAAAGATCAGAAAAGCTGGCCTAGCCATGGTTCCAGTTCAGAGGCACTCTCCTTGACAGGATCTGTGTGGAATTTGAAACTCAAATGGAGTGGAATGAAAAATTGCCATAGAAGAAGTATGTCTGATTTTCCAAGTGGTTTTTAATTTTGACATTAAATTTTAAGTGTTTATCTTGGTGTTGACAAGCTGAAACAGAAAGGAAGCATTTCAAGTAACTCCGAGTGGCAAATTCTGCAGTAGTCCAACTACTTACCTTGTTTTCCTTTGTTATCTTAATGCAGTCAGCCTGCTTTATGGATATCTTAGGCCATTTGAAATATGATTTACCACAAGTAAAAAGTTTCAAATGGATAATGAAGATTCAAGAATGAGTCTTGCAGTCTAGTACAGCCAATTTTGTGCTGTTGATCTACAGTACATTTCTGCTCTAGAGATGAATTATTTATTGTAATTTATTTCAACAGTGGAAAATAAAACTGTTTTCACTGTGATATGTGTGGAAACATTCAGAATAGACACATTATCTGCAGTACTCTCAATTAATTAATTCTGAAGTTTCTTTCTAAATTTATCTTCTTTCTGCTGAGCCATGACATTTGCAGGTAATTCTTTCTCAAACTATGATTAAAGTGAACATTTTAAGAACAAGATGTTGTCAATAGTAGAAAAAATGCAAACCACCACAAAGGTATGTGTTGTTTTTCCTTAAGTAGAAAAGTTTTAAAATATTCTGTGCAACATATCATTTTTTAACAAAACCGTATACGTGCAATTAGTGAATTGTCTTCGGGTGGTAAAATCCAGTTCTGTGTAATGATACTTGGCATCGGCATAGCTATTTAGGTTTTTATGGAGAGAAGGCTGCTTGATGCAGGGCTTGTATCTAGGTCAAGTGAAAAATAAACAACAACCCAAGAGATTTTTCCAAAATGCAGTAGATGGGACCTTAAATTGACTATACCATATCATTTCCTAAAATAATTCAAAATAATTCAGGATTTAAGAGTCCATGAAAATGTTAATTTAAAATGCTATTTTTTTCCTTTTATATAGCTTTAACGCTTATTAATATTTTTACAGTTTTCTGATGTTTAAAGACATACCAAATATCTGAAACTGTAGTTTTCAGTTCATCTGTCTTGGTAGGAAGAAATAACTAGGAATATGCTGAATGAGTCTGTTACTGCCTTTTTATATGTCATTCCCATCGTGTTAGTTTGGTAGACGGCAGAAAGAGAACAATTGATTCCTTTTCCCTAATGATTAGTATGATCAAATTTAAACAGTATCATATTTCAATATCTACCATGCTTGTAGACACAGAAGCAGCCTCTCTGTCTTGCTTATAAAAAAAATAGTTGTCTGCAGAGGTTATTTTTTAATGGTATTTAAGCACTTACTATGTGCCAAGCAGTGTACTAAGTGTTGGGGTAGATACAAGGTAATGAGGATGAACACAATCCCAGACCCATTTAGGGCTCATAGTCTTAATCCCCATTTTACAGATGAGGTAACTGAGGCACAGAGACGGTAAGTGACTTGTCTAAGGTCACACAGCAGACAAATGCTGGAATCTGGATTAGAACCCAAGTCCTCTTACTCCCAGGCCTGGGCTCTTTCTGCTAGGCCACACTGCTTTTCTGCTTCCTTCCTGAATGACAACATCAGGGGTTTTCTGATGTTGAGACAAACATACTGCCACCTAGCACTCCATGTCAGCTGAGGCCTCTCCGATTAATGTTGTTGCACAAACACAAACACACAGGATTAGCAATGGGAAAAGGGGCATTGAACAAATGTTTTCTTATGATTTGCAAACTCGTGACTTGTGTCTTTCAGGAAGTCTGTGTAGCTAATATTCGTTTCATCATTGTAAATTTGAGTTAGGCTTTGATTTTAAATTGTTGGGATGATTTAGTTTGTCTTTGTGATGGTGTTGAGAACATTTAGGTCTAGAGAGAAATCATAGTACACTGATAGTAAATCCATGTTGTTATGATGTGTTGTACAGTGCTGAGGAAATTATCTTAATGTTTTAATGATTTTGGTGATCTTTGTGATTTTGATAGGAGAAAAATTTTAATTTTTCAAAATAAAAGTGGTAGTGGGTTAAGAGGACTGTTATTTGTCAGGTGAGAAAAGATAAGAATTTTTTTTGCCCCACTTCCAAAAATTTGTTTTACCCTTAAAAGTAGTGAGCAACAGGCCCCTGTGGGAGGCAGCACTCCCAAGCCCAAGCTGGAAATCCAGGGTGGAAGGGCAGTCCTGGTGATGCTGAATCAGAAGAGGCTGGAAAATTGTCTCCTGGAATGGCTCAGGTGGTGGCCCTCTGAATTGTTGGGAAGCCATGGCCCAACTTTACAAATCCCCAGTAGCAAGATGGCAGCCCTCGCCCTGCTCCCAGCTAAAACCAGAAATGACAAGATTCATCTTTGTGCCTGCAAACAGACCTAGCTCGGGGATCAGTTGACCTACAAATTTTCCAAGCTGTGCAGGACACTAGGTACCTGCTGGGCCAGTAGGCTTACAGCCCTGGAGTTCCTTCTCTGGATCCCCCCCTCCCAGCCCCAAATCACTTATCATCATCATCATCATCAATCGTATTTATTGAGGGCTTACTATGTGCAGAGCACTGTACTAAGCGCTTGGGAAGTACAAATTGGCAACATATAGAGACAATCCCTACCCAGCAGTAGGCTCACAGTCTAAAATGGGGAGACAGAGAACAAAACCAAACATACTGACAAAATAAAATAAATAGAATAGATATGTATGTACATATCTGTAATTTATTTAATTTAGGTTAATGTTTGTTTCCCCCTCTAGACTGTAAGCTTGTTGTGGATAGGGAATGTGTTGGTTATACAGTACTCTGCACATAGTAAACACTCAATAAATACTACTGACTGACTGACCACTGCCCATGCACCCCCGCCCAAAGATCAAAGGGTTTTACACACGTTTTTTAACCTCTCCAGGACTCACTTTTTCCCCAAAATAAATAAAATGTTTCATCCTCCTCCTTGCCCTCCCAGCCAGTCCAGTTTAGTTGGAGCGGGACTCTTTTTCCCTTGAGCAAGACAAAGGGATTACCTGATTTATAAATGGTCATGTTTACCAGAGCCACTGATGCCTGCTAAGGAAGCATAACTTCTGTAGCCCCAGTTGAGTGACAGTGATAACTGTTCCTGAAAATGGCAGTTTTTAAGAAATGGGTAAAGCATCTTGGAAGATCCAACTTCTCTTTGCAAACTCCTCCTCTCAAACTTTCCCAAAGGAACTTTCTTAAGCAGGGACAATAATGAGTGCAATGGAATGAAAGATTTATATCAAGGTGCATGACCTTGCCCAAAAGGAAGCCATTCTAAGATTACTGGAAGCCAGACAGAGTCTTTACTGAAAAGGCAACTGGCTTGGCTACTTCCTTTGCAACAAATGTTCAAGAGAAGGAATGAATCTCCCCTTGCCCACCCCCCCACCCCCCCACCTCCCGCAGTGGGGAGGGGAATACATCCCTACAGCGGGCAGCCTGAGATTGACTCAACTGCCCAGTGCAGGAGAAGTGTCTTTACCCAGGGAGGGAGTTTTCCACCAAAAATGTTAGGTGGAATTGAATGAAATTTCATTCTCTTGAACTTCTTGTCAAGGAATTCTTCCCTCCTCGAGAACTTTTGGATATTTTAGTTACTTGGTTTTCCAGACTAGTGTCATGCCACTTTGGGGTTACTTCATAATTACTAAATATGCTATGGAAATGGATTGCAGTGTAAGTAATTTTTAACACACTTGTTTACCTCAGTAATTTCCATTTTGCCACAGAATAAAAAAATCATTTTAGCCAACTTTATTTTTAGAAAAGTATTTTATTCACACATTTCCTTACTTATTACAGACATAAATACATGTATTCAGAGAAATGAACCCACAAGAGTACAGTATAAAGTAATTGGCACACCATTTCAGTATGCTTCTTCAGATACTGAAGAAGTTTTGTTCTTCTGATTGTATGCTTTTACATTAAAATATCCACATTGCCTCCAGTTTGTAAGGACCTTAATTGTTTTCAACTGCTTGCTGGATCTTTTTGTTTTGTTCATCAATTTAAATTGAAGCTTCAAGACTTTGAATGACTTAAATTGGGTTGCAGAATTATTTTCCATCATGCAATCAACCTCGTGCTTGGAATAATAATCATGGCATGTATTAAGTGCTCACTGTGTCCCAAGCACTGTACTAAGCACTGGAGATGATACGATGTTAACAAGTCAAGCACAGTCCCTGTCCCACCCAGGGCTCGCAATCAGTCGTATTTATTGAGTGCTTACTCTGCACAGAGTACTGTGTTAAACGCTAGGGAGAATACGATACAACAGATATGCTCCCTACCCACAAGGAGCTTAATCTAAGAGGGAGGAAGAATAAGTATTTTTCCCCCCTTTTACAGATGAGGTAACTGAGGCATAGAGAAGTTAAGTGATCTTGCCCAAGGTCCCACAGCAGATAAATGACAAAGTCAGGATTAAAGCCCATGCTCTCCTATTCCCAGACCCATACTCTTTCCACTGGGTCATGCTGCAGGTTGTCTATGTTATCTATGTATTTAAGACTGAAAATATTAATACAGATGTTGGATGAACTTGTTTCTACATAGAAATGTACCAGCTTTGGAGCTGAAAAAAATGTCAATTTTGTCAGTCTGTCTTTCCCATGCCTTTTTGTCAAGGGGAGAGAGCAAGGTAATCAATCAATCAGTAGTTTGTATTGAGCACTTACATTGCACTGAGCCCTCTACTAATTGCTTGGGAGAGTACTATAGAGTTAGTAAACACTGTCCTTGCCCTCAAGGAGTTAATGGAGCAGAAATGGGAAGAGATGAGGGGGAAGAAGTCTCATAATCAACTGTAACCTATCCCTGCTGCTTTTTGGAGGCTGAGCAGCTGGGTGAGACAGAGGCTCCATGGATCTCTCCGTGGCTTGGGTCTCTCCAGGGCTCTAGCAGTCTTCTCAGACCAGGAGCCAGCTAACTCCCATTGGAGTATGGCCTGGAAAGGAAATTGACGGGCAGCTCAGCTGTGCCTGGTGTGGGGAGGTCTTCGTAGTCAGGACAGACACAGCTCTAAAATACTTCTGAGTTCGTCTGTGTCTCAGAGTGGACAGATTTCTCTCTCATGAAGAAGGGCCTACTGGAAGCCCAGATCTGACAGATCTCCTCTTTCTGTTCATGGAGTAAGGACTTTCTGCATATCTCACATTTTAGCACCCTGACTGCTGGCAAAATGCTTGGCCATGAGGTTGTGGGGAATACTTCTCGAGGTGAATATTCTACTGATGAAGGTTTCTTCTCATTTTATCTGGTTAATTCTAAGCAATCTTAGGTTAGTGCCTACCTTCCCTACAAAGGCTTGGTTCGCTTTCACGGTTGCCAAGTAAATCCCCCTTTTTTTAATGCATATTTCTGAAACTTTTTGACAAAATGGTTGTCAGAGGCTGGAGAAGAGGTGCGAAGTTTTGATTTTTTTCATTTGGAAAGAAAGAATGGCATTGAACAATGAGACAACATGCCTATCAGAGGGTAGCTGGGTCATTCCAATTGGGAACCTGGGAGAAATCATTCATTGGTTATACTTGGCTCCCAGACAATAGTTTGAATCTTGTCTAACTGTCTTTCAGATGATGTCAGTGCTCATGAACACTATCGTTTTTGAAGACTGCCGAAACCAGTGGTCGGTGTCAAGACCCCTGCTTGGACTTCTGCTTCTTAATGAAAAGGTAGGTGTTTGTATTAAGTGAGGGGACAGTAAGACAACAAAGCTTCTGACTAGTTTAAACAAAAAAACTATTCCTACACTTTGCAGTTCTTAGCCAAGTTGACTGTAGTGTAGAAGATGCCATGTGTGTCTAGCAAAGAGTTTGGATTAGTATAAATTTGTACGTCCAACTGCTTAGTACAGTGCTGTACACACAGTAAGTGCTCAATAAATACAATTGAATGAATGAATGAATAAATGTACCCTTCCTGAGGACTTGCTTCCTCTTCATACCATCAATAAATCAGGGGTATTTATAAAGCACTGATGTGAACAGAGCACTGTGGTAAGCACTTCAAAGCATGCATTACGATCGAATAGGTAGATAACCACCAGCCTATTGTCTTCCCAACTGAAGTCAGCCTTGCAGAGAGTCACTCTGCTTGTATATTAAGCTCTACGAAGGTAAGGAAATTCTTTGGGCCTCCCAGTTCCCGTGGTCATTTTGGCACTCTAGAGGCCTTCCTGTGCCTCGTCCCTCCCTCAGGAATCCCGAACTCAAGCTTAGCATCCATCAATCCCAAGTCATAAAGTCAAGTTGGCTGGCACCAAGTCCAGCCTAGCCAAGATTCAAATCAGTCAATCAATCAGTGGTATTTATTGAGCACGTACTATGGACAGAGCACTGTACTAAGTGCTTGGGAGAGTAAAATACAACAAAATTAGCAGTTATGTTCCCTGCCCATTACAGCTGTACAGTCAAGAGCTACAGTCAAATCCCCACAATGCTGTGGTTGGGACCAGGGGCACTATATGGCACCATGGCATGTGACTTTGGGTTGAACCAGTCTGTGACCCAGACCTCACTTCCAGGAGTCACCACCCTACATATGCAGTGTTTTCACTCATATATGACTGCTCTCTAGGTTACTGAAACTACAACGCCCAGCAGCCCCGTGAACAATCAAAGCTTGTACCACTGGGAGAACCAAGCTACCTGTATTCCACCTGGGCTCGTTTCTGATGTAGTAAAATGTTCTGCACACAGTAAGCTCTCAATAAATACCAATGATTGATTGAGTCCATTCTGCCTTGATCCAGAACAAAGCCAAGCACCCCAGTCCTGAATCCATTTGGACCAGGACTGCGGCTGGCTGGATCAGATTGGGCTGAGGATTTCTGATCCATACAGAGTTCTTGCTCCCTAAAAACATATTAATTCTATTCTGTTTATTTTATTTTGTTAGTATGTTTGGTTTTGTTCTCTGTCTCCCCCTTTTAGACTGTGAGCCCACTGTTGGGTAGGGACTGTCTCTGTATGTTGCCAACTTGTGCTTCCCAAGCGCTTAGTACAGTGCTCTGCACACAGTAAGCGCTCAATAAATACGACTGATGATATTAATCATACTCCTGAAATAGAAAGGATCACAACCAAGACAACAAGTGAGTGCATTAAAAAAAGTCTGCATCATTGTTTTAATTTGAGGATTTTTAAAATATAAATTAGATTAATCGAGAAGCAGCATGGCCTAGTGCAAAGAGCATGGGCCATGGAGTCAGAGAACCTGAATTCTAATCTAGAGTCCACCATTTGTCTGCTGTGTGACTGGGGGCTTGGCAGGGATTGTCTCTCTTTATTGCCAAATTGTACTTTTCAAGTGCTTAGTACAGTGCCTGCATGCAGTAAGTGCTCAATAAATACGATTGAGTGAATGAACTTAACTTCTCTATGTCTCGTTTACCTCTTCTATAAAGTGGAGATTAAGACTGTGAGTCCCACGTGTGGACATGGACTGTGTCCAACCTGATTAGCTTGTATCTACCCCAGGGCTTAGTAGAGTGCCTGGTACATAGTAAGCACTTAAAAAAATACCATATATATTATATAGAGAGTGAAAGGTAAATATATATTTATAATATCATTATTATTATTCTCCTTTCAGATTAAACCCTTTTGGGCCATCACTAACATCTAGATTTCAGGTCATCAGTTAGCAGAGAACATGTAATCTAGCCCAGTGTGAGATGTCTCAGTACCCGCTTTCTATCAAATATCTTCCTTCCTGTAGGAATTCAGATCTAATCCCACATGATCCCAGTAGGAAAAAGGGAAGTAGATAGTAGGGTGGCGACCCTGCTTCTCAAAAATATTAAACTGAGGGCTTCTACACCACTCTACAGAGCTGCTCTAACTTCATCTGGAATTCTTCCGTCTCCTGGGCAGTCCCAAGTAGCAGTGTATTTCTGCTTTGGAGAATGAATTGTCTATACAATAAGATAGTACTGGGAAAAAAAAGACACCAAGATTAGAGGCAACCGCATACATTAAAATTCAAACTGAAATCCCAGCCATGGAAGGAAACTAATAGAAGAAGAAAATATATCAAAAAGAGAAGAGCTGTCTCATCATTCACCTGGGCTGAAGGATCCAATTTTAGCCACATCCAATAGCACTGTCATTCATCTTCCCTGGGTGTTATTGAGATTTAAATCCAAGCTCTATAAAAGAGAGCAGTTCTTTTAAAATGATTGAGAGGGAATAAGGGCAAATTCAGTGTTTAGAAAAAGCTTATGACATCACAATATTATCCTTTACTGATGGAGGCAATATTTCATGGTTTGGGATGAAAAACTAATAATTTTCTATTTGGTGTGAGTCACTGCATCATTATCAAAGAGAAAAATAAGTAGTTTTGTGCATTCCCAATCTTGTTCAAGAGAACATTTTTGTTTATAATATAATGCCTCTGATATATAGTGGTTAAGTATTAGTCTGACTACATATTAATTATGTAGGTTTTTGATGTTAGCTGTTTTAGTGCATGATGTAAATTAAATATCCAGCAGTTTGGGCTGTAAAAGAGCAAATGCACAACTGGTAGAATGTTTCTCTAATGCCGAAATTAGACTGTTGCCAGTGATTAGGTGCTTTGCTGAGCAGTGGTGTATTTGTATAAAAATCAACAGATTCAACCAAGAAATAGCTGAGATGCAATGGTTTGTCAGGGCCAGAGTGCCAAAGGGTTTTGTTCAGTTCCATGACAGTTCACTTGGGATGGCTACCATGCTCTGACCCGAACTGCGTTAGTAAAGATACAGGGGTTACCAAACATGGCTTTTAGCCATTTGGGGGTTTTCTTCCAAGATGGTGTGATCCCATCCTAGGTCCCTGCCACCAGCAGTCAGGATTGCTAACCTGGTGTCCTTTTACAGCCTGGGAAATGCATTCAGTAGTGGAACACCAGCCGGGGCCCCTTTCCCTGGGCCACATTTTTTCTTTTTTTTTGGTATAGTATTGGTTAAGTGCTTACTAAGTGCCAGGCACTGTACTAAGCACTTGGGATAGATACAAGCTAATCCAGTTAAACACAGACCATGTCCCACGTGGGGCTCAGCCTTAATCCCCATTTTACAGATGAGGTAACTGAGGCACAGAGAAGTTAACTGACTCGCCCAAAGTCACACAGCAGGCAAACAGGAGCTATTCATCTTGACCTCCCTCCTGCTGTCTACACAAAACTCTCTGTAGTCTAGCCTATAAGCTGTGAGCTCGCTGTGGGCAGGGAATGTGTCTGATGTTATATTGTACCCTCCCAAGCACTTAGTGCAGTGCTTTGCACACAGTAAGCACTCAATAAATATTATTATTGATGATAATAGTCAGGGGATGGCGAGGCCACCAGCAGCTCAGACTTTGTGTCAACTAGTTGGACTCCTCCCGGCCAGCTGCACCAACAGGGGTAGGGGGGTCTAGATTGTTGGAGAGGGAAGATGGAAGGGAGGAATCTACCCATTTCTTCTGAATGGGCTCCAACTAATTACAGTTCAGACAGTGTTCAGCTCATGTTTAAAGACTGAGAGACTTTAACCGCCAGACTGTAATTAGGTGGTCCCTGTGTCCAGCCAAACCTACGTTGGACCAGGTTGAGCCAGGTTACATGTTTTAAAATGCTTTACCTTGAATTCTAATGAATGCTAACTGAAATGCTGGCCCTTTAAAAAGTATTTCAGTGAGCTGAGGAGAAGTTTGATAAGCAGCCAACCTGCCAGCAAGCGAGAGGCCCTTGACCAGTGCTTCAGGAACCTCATGGACGGCGTAGAGCAAAACCTGCTGGTCAAGAACAGAGATAGGTAAGCTGGCCCCTTCTGGAACTGAACTGTGGCCACTGAGAGGACAGGTAGACCGGGGGCTCCTCTGGCTGGTTAGCCATGGTTCAGAAAGCAGTCCCCTAACCTTTAATACACCAGAGCTACAACCGTGAGACTCTCCTTCCCCTGCAAATACCGAAGTTGAAGTGAAGGACACTGAAAGTGTTCACTGCGGTAAGCAAAAAATGTAATGGAAGAATGTTTAATTATCTTGGGTCATTTCAAATTCCTACTCAAGTGACAAATGCTCCCAAAAGCAAGCTGCATGGCTTAGTGGAAAGAGCACAAGTCTGGGAGTCAGAGGACCTGGATTCTAATCTCAGCTCTGCCCGTTGTTTGTTCCGTGACCTTGGGCAAGTCACTTAACTTCTCTGTGCCTTAGTTTCCTCAACTGTAAAATGCAGGTTAAATACCTGTTCTCCCTCCTAAGTAGATGGCAAACCCCATGCCCAGCCTGATTAACTTGTATGTACCCCAGCCTACAGAACAGTGTTTAACACATAGTAAGTGCCTAACAAATACCACAGAACAAAACAAAAGAAAAATCAGCGGTTAGCCTTCGGCCCGTGGTTATGGTTTGAGATTGCAAAATGCCAGGTCTTTCTTCGACACTTCCCAGTATGGGCTTGTTTCCCAGGGAAATTCTCAGTCAGGGATTACTGGAAAGCCATAAAGGGTTCAGACTCTGAGCTGAAGTGGGACACCTTGATTCTGGTTTCTGTCCAGAGCTGTCCAAAAATGTCACATTCCCACACTCTCCCACCTGAGCCATCACTAGATACAACAGGGAGGGCTGAGAGTAGGGACAGGGAAGGGGTTCAAACAGGCTAGGTCGGTTAACAGCCAAAAGCAGGCCTGTACAGTGACATTTAGCATTCATTCATTCATTCAGTTGTATTTATTGAGCACTTACTGTGTGCAGAGCACTGCAGTAAGTGCTTGGAAAGTACAATTTAGCAATAAAGAGAAACAATCCCTGCCCACAGTGGGCTTACAGTCTACAGTGGGGGAACAGCATTGGAGGAGAATGAAAGCTAGATTATACTGTTCACTTATGGCCAAGCAAGGTTGCAAAGATAAATACTTGGTGTTTTTCTCTCAGATTCACTCAGAATATGTCTGTCTTCAGAAGAGACATGGCTGAAGCCTTGCGCAGCGATGGGAACACGGAATCCAGCAGCCTCGACATGATGAGTTGACCCCGACCTTGGAACCTTAAGTGGTAAATAATATCCCAATAGACTTAGGCAGTTTGGGACCTAAGAACATTGCAGTTGGCTGGGCCTATGGAGACTATTTTTGAACAATATTTGCGTTTTTATAACTCTGACCCAAATGTGAGAATTTATAGCAGTGGCAACAATGTAAAAATCACAATGTTCACTTGGAAAAGAAAGTGTTTTCAGCCTTTGTATCAAAATCAGTAATCCCTGTTCTTGTAGCTCTGTGAAATGGTTTAGAAACAGTACTTAACCAAAGAAATCAAATAAATACAGATTCACTCCTAAATCGGTATTAGTTAATGATTTGGAAATCCTGCAAGTAATAGTTCTTTGGAGGGGAAAAAAAAAAATTAAGGGACTCTTCTTTTCAGTATGGAACGCTTTGCCTGAAGTAGAGGTACAGAGATTGATCCAAATGCCATTTGAACTTGTTAAATTAATAAAGGTCGTTATTTTTGTATGAACCCGGCGCTGTGGCTGTCAGGATGCTGAGATAACAGGCACTCAGGCCAGGAGCGGGGAGCACTCTCTCCGAGGCACCATGTGGGGCCAGACCCAGAGCGAGCTCTGCCACCGAGTGGCATCTGATAAAACCGAGAGACAGTAACACAATTAAATGCCTTACAAACAACATTTCCTTTTCACAAACATAAATTTTGAAACATACAGCCTATAAAACTGAAGATGGCAACTGTTAAATGCTACTCCGTTTCTCCCGAAAAATGAAACAAGCTGCCCAGAAGAAGTGGGTATACTCTATCTGGTGCCGTTTAGATTTAAGTGAAGATGAAAGGCTGCGTCTAAAATCGGAAATGCAGCAGATCCATTCTGGCTGATGCAGGGGCCGCGGAGAGCTGTGTCGGAGCCAAAATGCAGCGTATTCTAGAATGTGAAGTTCTGGTTTAACAAGACTAAAACTTGTATTGGGGGAAGAACAATCCATTACCAGGTGATGAAGCAGATGAAGAAAGGGTAGTCGAAAATTGAGCAGGCTAAGCAATAAGACATTCTCATTTTAATGCACAGGAGAGAGATGTAGGTAGGGTTGTTGCTGTCACGTTATTTTTGTATTACACTGACTTATTTGCCCAGCTTAATAATACATTCATCACTGTCTTACGCAAAGTCAAAAATACTTAATTCTCACAAATTTTAAAGGTTAATATGGAGATGAGCCATCAATTTGGCAGTTTTCAGAGATTTTTGTCTTTTTTGGCTCATAAATATTTCAATATGTATGTCAAGCATATGATACGAAGCATGATCGTTCTGTTAAATCTGACACAGTATTTGCCCCAAATGCAAATGAAGTGGAACCACACAGGTGTAAAAGAGTAAGACGACATTTAGATTGGATTTTGCATGATCACTGGTAGATTAAAAAATTTCCTGGATATGAAAGAATGTCCATTTTTTTTTAGTTTTTGGAAGAATGTGAAAGACTTGAATGAAGCAAATTGTGGATATTAGCAAATATGCATCACACCAAAGAGGTATGGTTCTCTGTGGTTTGATCTAGGACTTATTCACATGCCTGCCTGCCCGCTAATGTGTCCCTTAAAAATCACATCTTTATTCACTGTGCAGTTTAGATTAGGTTTCACCCCATGGAAATGCCATAAGTTTGCATTAAAACATTCAGATGAAAACCGTAAACCGCTGTTGTTTTCTGTGTCAGGCTGAAGGTGAAAAGATTTGGGCTGCATGTAATCAGGAGGCCCCACTGTCCCATCAGCTTAGTGGTTAAATTGGCTTCTGCCTGGAAGCTGGCATGTCAGACAGTCTCAGGCAACCTGGTGAACCAGCCAGCACACGGGCATTCCTGCCGGGTCTCTGTGCCTCCCAAATCCCAGGGGCACAGAGGGCACACCCCAGTTTAGGAATGACCTCGGTGGTGAAATTCAGACCTCGTGAGTTCCGAAGCACCAACGAAGCCTTTGGGAAAGTTGTGTCAAGAAGCAACTCCATTAACATACCCCAGGAGCTCCTCCCTTTAAGTCACCCTGTGGCTGGAGTTGGCATATAGGAGAACCCACGTTCTGTGGCTCTGTCCCTCTTCTCAACCCTCTGAAGGTTCAGACTGGCATGGGCAGGTTTGGTGAAGCCCCAAAGCTGACACATCCATTTTCTTTCATCTGTTTACCAAGTTCTTCCAATTCCGAATATTCCTGTGAAACATCCAAGGCTTCACGGCTGTTTGGTTTTCCTTAAGAAGGACCCACAGTGGGATTAATAATGTCAGCAAAAAAAGTAATTTCATCTCCGTACTTTTGAAGGGATTACTATAAATGCTTAAGGGAGATATTATTTTTAAATTAGAGGGGAAAAGGGGCCAGCTCCTTCGTGTAGGATGATGGGAGTTCTAAAAACATCAGTGTCCGAAAATGAACCATCTTCTGGACTCTGCAGATTCTACCCAGAGTGGGAACTACCTGCCCTGAGCCAGTAAATGGCACTGTTAGCAGCTAATAGGGGTTATAGGCTGACTGCAGGGCTTCTTTGAACACCAAGGGTTTCCTTTCCCGCAGCCCATCCAGTTGGGAGGCAGTTTTCCAAGGAAAATGCAAACCACTAACGTTGCATTAGGTTTTGCATTTGAAGGCCTCCACTATGAATTTTATAAAATAACTCTTTAGACTTTTTAATGTTTTATTGAAGTATAAGTTTATGATGACAGCAAACCTTTCAAACTACAGAGAAATAACATGCCTCTCTGGCATATTAAAAAATAATGTTCGTGTAGGTTTTATGAACCATAGTTGGGATTGCTGATAAGAGTGCTTCTTTGACAAGATTCTTTTTGAGGTTTACAGAAAGCGTAATAAAATATGTAAGTTACATTTCCACAAACAAAAGCCATAACATAAGTTATTTATAAGCGTGAGATACAAACAGTATCACGATAAATAAACCATAAAAGATACCTGCAACATCCATCTTAATGTAATTTGCCCAACAAAAATGTTGAAACTAAGTCAAATTTAGTAGAAAAATCTGTCAGAAGTAAGTTGTATAACACAAAATGGGAAAAATGGCTGATGGAACAGAGAAACGCACAATTTGGAAGCACTGTTGGATCTAGAGATTCAAAAAGGCTGCTTCCCCCTCCCTCCCTCCTCACCCCCGCTGCCCAATTCACTAGCTGAAGAGGAAAGTGGCTGGGAGCCGTGGGCAGGTCCACTTATCCCCTCCTGAGAAATGAATGCCTGGCTGTTTCTGCACTACATGACCAAGCCTGGACTGAACTAACAGGGGACATTAGGAAACCCCAAGATCTTGGCGGGAGCTTTGGGTGTGTTATCACATGAAAACACTTGCCAGGGATCTGGAACTTCTTCCCAAGGATCATTTTCCCATCTGTAAAATGGGGGCTGCAGGGAGAAGGCCTTTGCTTCCTTCATAGGGGGACTGGAGAAGAAAAGAGAATTTAAGAAGCCCCTCACTAGCCTCAATTTCCCCTCCCTTCACTCCTTTCTGCATGAAGCCTCAGGGATGCCTGGAGATCATACCAGTGTTTTTTCACTGGCAGGAGGAATGTTCTCATTGTAAAACTGAGGTTAGTGTTAAGGCTGGTCAATTGGTGACTGCAGTGAGAAGAGAGACTTGGCCAAAGGATTAAAGCTGGTTGGTAATGTGAGTTTAAAATATCACTGTACCGTCTGGTAATGAATGCCTCTAGATCAGGTTCAAGTGCACACTAGTTCTGAGTCCTGTTGTGGTTCAAGCACTCTGAATTTGGGGGCTTCAGGTAAAATGGATCCTCCTTCAGCACCTGTTAGTGCCTTGCATGCCCCTCCCCAAAGTGCCTACAGCTGTTCTGAGAGAAGCATCATTGTTGTCAGATTTGGCCCTAGAATCTGGTCCCAGAATTCCTTGAGAAAAAGGAGAACCTGGGACTGGAGTCCCTGAAGATTCCAAGGGTGACTGTCAAACCACTCTGCAAGTGGAGAAGCTGCAGCGAAGAAGCTCATCCTCAAACAGGCCTTGGGCTGGCCACAGGGCCCAAAGGGGGCACGGTTTCTTGCTCTCTGTTCTCACAACTACTGGCGAGGACCAGATCTGGGTTACCACAGCCATTGCAGAGCCTCCCTCAGGTGAGATAAAACATTTGGATTTCTGGGATTGTCGGCCTCCCCTGAGCCAGGAGAAGTGGGAGTGTCTCCTGGGCTGGGTCAGGCCATCCCTAGAGTGTATCCACAGGGGCAGTTAGCAGGGACACGGAGACCCACACTGCCTCGGGCCAACGGCCTCTTCTGCCCTCCCTCACGACCTCTACATGGTGGCCACTCTCTGGAGCCCCATGGGCCAGGAGGTGTAGGCTCCCTAAAGCCCAGGGTCTAGAGCTGCTCCAGTCCATTGAGAGGAGCTGGAAGACAGACAGCTACAATGTTGAACTGGGTGATGTTGTGGTTGGGGGAGATTTGGGGGGAACTTCTGTCTTGGAACCGCTTTGCTCTGGATTAACTGCTCAGGGCACAGTTCTTCCTAAGGGATGGCTTTGCCTCTGGGATCCAAAACCCTAATATTGGACAAGCAGTCTGGCCAGTGTGAGCAGAACATTACTCAGAGGCAAAGGTGGGCAGGAGTGCTGACTGAGGTGAGAGCCAATGGCTATGCCTCCCTCCTCACCACAGCCAACACTCAATACAGACTGCCTCACCAGCCTCCCAGCTCCGGGCTGTGATCAGCCAGCCTGCACCGCCCCCATCCCCCAACACTACAAGAACCATTTGGCCCGAGAGCTCAGTCCCACAGCTCCTGTTGAGCCCCAGCTCTGTATGGCTCGAGAGATCCACCTTTTTAATACCTTGCATCTCTCAACACTGGGTCGATAGCATTCAATGGTGCAGCAGCCTGTGACACCTTGCTCAGACAGTGATGTGTCACTCGCCTTTAATTATGCCTCACCATCCTCCAGCCATCTCGGCCAATCCCTCAGGGCACCACGACAGTCCAGGGTGGTGGGGGCCTGAGGTCCAGTGGCCCTGGGTTGGGGACTCTGGAGGGGTGAGGCTGCATCCTCCCAGGAGCCAAGCTTCTCAGATTGAGCTGTGGCCACTGTCTCGGGCAGGAGAGGAAAACTCTAGGTGAAAGGAGAGGCAGAGAGCCTGGCAGGCTCCCTGAAGGAATGGGTCACCTTCCCCCTAGGTGTTCTCTCTCTCTCTCTATCTCTCTCTCTCTCCTCACACCCCCTTCCCACCCCCAGCCTGCCCCTTCACCCCCAGAATGGTGCCTTTGCCTGCAGCTAAAGGAACACAAACCAACCAGTCATTCTTGCTTCTGTGGTAGAAGCCAGGCTCCAGCAACAGAACCATGCTCCCAACCCCTCTGACACCTCACGAGTGGCCGCCCCAGCCCAGAGCAGAACCACGGGGTTCACAGATAATGTAGATCCTTTGCTAGACTCCATAACTCTTTTTCAGGGCTCAACTTCCACTCGAAAGTCATTTTCACCCCTGATGCCCTTCCTCTGCTGTTCCCAGCACTCACCAATTGCTAGCCTAATAATAATAATCATTGTGGGATTTAAGTGCTTCCTATATGTCAGGTACTGTACTGAACACTGGGGTAGATACAAGGTAATTGGGTTGGAGAGTTCCTGTCTCACATAGAGCTCACTGTCTTAATCCCCATTTTACAAATGAGATCATTGAGGCCCAGAGAAGTGAAATGACTGGACCAAGTTCACACAGCAGACAAGTGGTGGAGCCGGGATTAGAACCCAGATCCTTCTGGCTCCCAGGCCCCTGCTCTATCCACAAGGCCTTGCTGCTTTTCAATGGTCAGTGAAATCTAGTGTGGGGGAAGGGGGGAATCTAGCGGGACGATGTGTGGTCAAGTCATGGAGGGGAGTTGCTATTCAGCAAAGAGGACAGGCAGAATCAGCTCAATGCCCCAGTGGAGGGAGGCTTATGCAGTAATCAAACCAGGATGTGACAAGCACCTGGACCAAGGTAGCAGTCATTTGGATGGTGAAGAAGGAGATCTTGGAGATGTTAAGGAAGAAAACCTGACCAAGTTTGTAGATAGGTTAGAGAAGCAGTGTGGCTCAATGGAGAGAGCCCAGGCTTGGGAGTCAGAGGTCAGGTTCTAATCCCGGTCCGCCGCTTGTCAGCTGTGTGACTTTGGGCAAGTAACTTAACGTCTCTGTGCCTCAGTTACCTCATCTGTAAAATGGTGATTAAGACTGTGAGCCCCTCATACGACAACCTGATCACTATGTACCCCCCCCAGCGCTTAGAACAGCGCTTCGCACAAAGTAAGTGCTTAAAAATACCATTATTATTATAGGCTGAATATCGGAATTGAAAGAGAGGGAGGAGTTGTGGATAAAGTCAAGTATTTAGGCTTCATGGACAGGGAGGATGGTAGCATTGTCAACTATGCTGGAAAAGTTAAGTGGAAGAGAGTATTTGGGGTCAGAAGATAAGGAGTTCCACTTTGAATGTATCAAGCTTGAGGTGCCAGCAGAACGTCCGTGTAGAGATGTCCTAGAGGCAGAAGGTGATATGAGATTGAAGACAAAGTGAGTAGCCCAGGCTAGTGAGGGTGATTTGGGAGTCATCTGCATAAGGGTGTTAGCTGAAGCAGTAGAATTGAGCTCCTCAAGAGAGGGGGTGAAGAATGAGAAGGAAAGGGGACCTAGAACAGAGCTCTGAGTGACACCTGCAGTTAGATGGTGGGAGGCAGAGGAAGAGCCAGCAAATGAGACTGAGAAGCCAAAGGTTGGGGAGAAGCAGGAGAGAAATGTACTAGAAATGTAAGGCTAGATAGTGTTTGTAGGAGAAGGGAGCAGGCCTCTCCTTTGAAAGCTGAGGTGCTGCCTCTGAAGTGGCCCCTGCCCTTTCCCCCAGCTCTACCCTGTCTCTTCCACCTGACTTGAACATCCAGGGGAAGCAACTCCCTTCCTCCTTCACTTCCCTCATTTGACCCTGCTCACCATCTTTCAGTGCTTCTAGGCTCCACCAGATCTCTGTTCCAAAATGAATTTGAGCACTGTGGTCAATAGCTATTGAAGTCATTATGACTTCCGTTGGAACTCAGAATAACAACCCGATCCAACTGAAGATGTCTGACCATCCGGGGAGATGGGTATGTAATTCTATAGGATAACGCCATGGTAATGTAGCATCAATTAACAGCCCATTATTTTAAATGCTCCTAAAACTGGGGAAAGGCTTTATGTGGCCCACAGGGGTTTGCCTTATTGTTTTCCAGAAGCCTGTTGCTCCCCTCTCACAAGGAGAATGCTCTGTGGAGGAGTGATTGTGATAGAGTAAAAAGAACGGAAAGCCGCAGGAGGGGTGTTTTCTTCCTTCCTGTCAGCTGCCCCCATTCCTGACTGTGTGTCTCTGTAGGAGAACCTGGGTCTTTCAGCCCCTCTGAAGCTCCTAAGGGACTGAGGTGAGGTGGGGAGGGTGAGATGAGGATGAGACAGACTGGGGCATCTGAGTTAACCAGGAGCAGCTCCTCCCAGCTGAAGCCCAGGAGTTCAGGCCCTCTCTCACAGAATCCTCAGAACGATCTCTGGGGATTTGACTACTGCCTGACTCTGCAAAGTAGCCAAAAAGAAACTGGAAAGGAGACTTACAAGAAATGAGAGCCTTAAGACAATTTCCCAAACTGTGTCTCCTCTCTCTCTCTCTCTCTCTCTCTCTCTCTCTCTCTCTCTCTCTCTCTCTCTCTCTCTCTATTCAGTTGTATTGATTGAGTGCTTACTATGTGCAGATCACTATACTAAGTACTTGGGAGAGTACAATATAACAATAAATAGGCACATACCCTGCCCACAAAGAGCTTACAATCTCTCTCTCTCTCTCTCTCTCTCTCTCTCTCTCTCTCTCTCTCTCTCTCTCTCTCTCTCTCTCTCTCTCTCTCTCTTGCCTCAGCGAATGTTGAAGAGAGGGGCTGAAGCGAGGGAAAGGCCCCTGATCCAGGGAGGCACGAGGAAGCCAGTGGGGACCAGGAAGAGAAGGACAAAAACATAGAACAGGCCAATGAGTGCCTGGTAGCTAGACCTGTTCCCCTGCTTCCTTATTTCCCTCGTCCCCATCACCTTCCAGAACCACTGCAGGTTAGGCAGGAGACCCAAGACCACCACACTCCTCCCCCTACACATACACCCAAAGCCCAGCAGAAAGTAAGGTTTCCCACCCACAGATGTTCTGTGGCATGCCAGCCCTGTCACTATGGCAAGAGAGCTTGTGGCAGGAATCGTTTTAGGATTTTCTTTAATTATGAACCCCCTAAAATGGATTTATTACACAATTACCATATGCTAAGCACTGAGGCAGATACAAGATAAGCAGCTCAGATACAGTCTCTGTCACACAAGGAGCTCCCTGACTAAGAGAGAGGATGAGCATGTATTTTATCTGCATTTTACAGGTAAGGAAACCAAGGCAAGGGTAAGTTCAGTGACTTGCCCAAAGTCACACAGCAGGCAAGTGGCTAAGCCAGGACTGTAACCCAGGTTTCTTGACACCCCCCACCACCAGCCCCAGACTCCGACAAATAGACCATCCTACCTCTCTAAGTTGCCCCTTTCCATTGAATGTTAACAATGAAACAAAAGTAGAAGTCTCACGTAGGCCAAAGCTGAGCAGCCGGAGCCAAGGAGACACCGGGCCTGGCCCCACTCTGACCCTCCTCAGCCTTATCTTGCCCTCGGGATGGCAGCTGCCAGGATAAGGCTTTCCCTTTCCTTCCCTTTCCATGCTCTCAGCCTGTGCACTCTGCCTGTCAAGTCCACAAGTGCCCTTAACTGGATGGAAGGGCTAAAGAGCACACACACAAAAAAAATACCTCTTCTGAAACAGTGCTATATTCCCTAAGGAAGAGCAAGGTTGTAAACTTATAGATGAACATTGTGGGCAGGTAACAGATCTAATCACTCTTTTATATTATACTCTCCCAAGTACTTCAGCCCCTCTTAGGGTCGGTCCTGGAGAGTTTCCACTACTCTACCAGTCTTGACTATGGGAGGGGGAGTCAAGCAGAGGTGTGTCCATTTCACTCCTAGCTTGGGCAGTGGCTAGTGAGTGAAAGTCAATCTGCTACAAACACCTGTGCTGGGCAGCAGCGGCATGGGAGAGAGTCAAAGGTGGAGACTCAGGTTTACTGTGCAGAAGGAGACAATGGTAAACCACTTCTGCATTTTTACCAAGAAAACCCGATGGATACACTATGGAACAATTGCAGATGAAGTGGGGCATTCTGGGAGAGATGTGTCTATGATGTCGCTAAGGGTCGGAGACGACTCGACTCGATGGCATAAGACAAGAAGTACTTTGGACAGTGATCTACCCACAGTAAGCGGTCAATAAATTGGATTGATTGATTGATTGTTTGATTGAAAACAAACAGTCCAAAATCAGGATGGAGAAAGACGGAGAGACAGATGTTCAGCAGAAAAAGATCCGGAGCTCAGAGCCGACCAGAAGTTGAATATGAGTCAGCAAATACAGTTCTGTTTCTTAAAAAATCAGAATGGTTCTGAGCTACATCAGCACAAACACGGTTGGGAAGTCATCCTTATTCTCGGGTCAGTGGTGGACTTTGGTCACCACACTATAAAAAGGATGTGGAGAATCTTAAGAGGGTCCAGAGGAGATCAAGATAAATTACTAAGGGGTTAGAAAATAGGTCCGGTAAGAAAAGGTTAAATAAAGATATTAAGCCTAGAGAAGAGGTCAAAGGGTGACTTAATAGCTGTCTTCAGTCAATCAATCAATCATATTTATTAAATGCCTGCGTTGTGCAGAGCACTGTACTAAGCACTGGGGAGTGTACAATAGTTAGAAGGCTCACTCTCTCCCTTTAAGGAGCTTGCAATCTAGTTGGGGAGACACACAAAATAGTTTACAGAAAGAAGAGAAAGGAAAAATGGATATGAAGAGTTTTAATAAAGAAAGGAGCAAACGAGAATTTGCTCAAGTTCCCCAGACAGTAAGAGAGAGTTCACTTAGAGAAGAACCTTTTGGCCCTCAAGGGAGAAAAGCCACCAGATCAGCTTTTCGAGGGTAATTTCCGGCCCTTGTGGTGATGAGGGAGTGTCCTGTTGAGAACGACGAAGAGTCTCAACCTTGAGACTTCAGTACCTAGAACAGCAGCATGTGGAACAGCAATGGCCTAATGGACAGCACCCGGGACTGTAACTCAGTTTCCTCCCCCTGTAAAATATGGATTCAATGCCTGCTTCCTCCCCTTCTCAGACTGTAAGCCCCGTGTGGGACAGGGACTGTGTCCAAACTGATTATCTTATATCTAGTATAGTGCTTAGTACATGGTAAGCTGCGCACAAATACTGCAGCTATTATTATTAGAATCTGGAAGGAGAAATAGATTTTGTCTAGTGGTTTGTGTAGCACTATTCACACTCTCTCTTCCCTGCCAGTCCTGTTCCCACTAGGGCACAGAGTGCAACGAGTGAATAGGTGAATAGTGGTGCAGCACATTGCAAGCTGCAGGCAAAGCTTTGTTACGTGCATAACCCATTTATAGCCAAAGTGACCCTAAAAAGTGTTGATGCTGGGCCACAAAATCATAGCCGGGCAAGCGGTTGCCCCAGTGGCTTCTCCACACAGTCCCACACATTAACCTGCTCTTTTTCAGAATTCTTGCTGGGCCCGTTCACCTCTTCGAACACCTAAAGTGATTCCTTGGTCAAAAATCATCATCTCTGATTTCCCTCCTACTTATACTGTGAGCCCCATATGGGACAGGGTCCGTGTCCAATTTGATTATCTTATATCTGCCCCAGAGTGTAATACAATAAATTTGGTACATGCTAAGCATGTAATGGATATTGTGATTATCATTCTTAATATTAATTTTATTATTATTACCACTGATGGTATAGCCCTGCGGGCAGAATAGAGACCGGAACCCAGGTCTCCTAATTCCCAAAGCAGTGATCTTTCTACTGGGCCAACAACGGGGATAAAAGAAGGAAATCAATCAATCAATTGTATTTGTTGAGAGCTTACTGTGTGCAGAGCACTATACTAAGTGATTGGGGAGTACAATATAACAATAAAACAGAGAAGAAAGGAAGGAAGAAAGAGAGAAAAATAAATAAATAAGGAAGGAAAGAGGAAGAAAGAAGGAAAGGAAGGAAGGAAGGAAGGAAGGAAGGAAGGAAGGAAGGAAGGAAGGAAGGAAGGAAGGAAGGAAGGAAGGAGGGAAGGAAGGAAGGAAGGAAGGGAGGGAGGAAGGGAGGAAGGAAGGAAGTCAGGAAGGAAGAAAGGAAGGAAAACAGACAATTCTCTGTCTTGAATGGACATTCACTAAGACCAAGATGTTCATTCCTGTTCTACCCAGTTAGGATTCCCGCAGTCTGCGGGAGTTGACATTTAGCTCTAACCAAGACTGGACAGGAACTTTGCCTCCCAGAATCCTCCCTGCCCCAAAGCTGGCAAAGCAGGACCACCCCCTCCTACACACACACACACACACACACACACACACACTCACACTCACACACTCACACACACACCACCACCACCACCACCACCCTTCCCGAGCTTGAATTCTCCCATTTCATCACTAGAGCTGGTTTCAGGGCTAGACTTAATGGGCAGTGGTCTGGGATCTCCAATTTGAAGGCGCTGCTTTTTTTCTGGGCCCACGCCTCCCTGACAAGCAGCAGAGTCCCCTGAAGGCTGTCACTTCCATAAGTGTATGGGGACCCCAAGCACACCAAAGCACATATTTCATGATCCCAGGCTGAGGGATAGGTGGGGAATGCTTCTTGTGTGCAGGAAATTGATGTAATGAGAGGCTAAGCAACTTACCCAAAGTCTCCCAGCAGGCCACTGGCTGAGCTGGGATTAGGAGAGAAGAACCCATGTCTTCTGACTTCCAGCCCCATGCTCTTTCCAGCCTGCCTCCCTTAAACCACCCTCTCCCAGGACCATCTTGCACTTCAAAACCAACATCACTCAGGCTCACCCCTGGGGACAGAGCTACCGATGAAGCAGATATTTCCACTTTTTAAGCTTCTTCCCCACCCGATGCAGTCTGGACCCTCTAGGTGACAACTTGCTGGAGGTTGTTAAATATCTTCCTCCATCCTTGTTCAGCTGCAAGGCCGCACACAGGGGGATATCCTTATTAAAATCTTAATCTAGAGTTTCCAATGCCCGGGACAGGACAAAACTCCCTCCTTAATATAATAGTAGTATTAATAGCATTTGTTGAACACATACTGTCGGGAGATCCTGGTACTAAACGCAGGGAAAGAGTACACTGGGGCAAAAAGAAGACCCTCAGAACTTTCTTCCCTGGAAGAGAGGAAGGCCAGGCAGGGAAGGGAAGAGGATGGTGAGCACCAATTTATAAAGAGCAGGGAAACTTTCATATCTTAATTCAGCAGGTGTAGCTGAGGCAACATTGTTTGAGACCCCAGGGCTGGAGGGGACCTCAAGAAATCACCAGATGCAGCCCCTTACCTCTAGGCACGTGAATAATGAAACCATCCAGAACAGACATAGGGTCTGTTCTGTTTTTGAAGCTATCCATGTTGAGATCTAGATCCACAAGGACAGTAATTCACTTCTGACCCTTGGCTTGGTCTGGCCGTCTACACGATCGGCAGGAGAGGGGTGGGGGCGGAGCACATTTTCTGAAGAGACCAGAGGGAACATTTGCGGTGGGGGGGGCTCCCACCCTCAAGCACCAGAGCGCTTTTCCTCTCTCCCCCTCCCCACCATAAGAGGGTCGATGTCTAAAAGGAGAAGGAAAGATGTCTCTTTCCTTTGCTCCCCTTACTCGCTCCCTTTGCTCTTCCCCCCTGCCGCCCCACAGAACTTATGTATATATCTATAATTCTATTTATTTACCCTTTTCTCCCTTTACTCACTCCCTATGCTCTTCTCCCCCCACCCCACAGCACTTATGTATATATCTATAATTCTATTTATTTACCCTTTTCTCCCTTTACTCGCTCCCTATGCTCTTCTCCCCCCCCCACCCCTCAGCACTTATGTATATATCTATAATTCTATTTATTTACCATTTTCTCCCTTTATTTGCTCCCTATGCTCCTCTCCCCCCTCCCCGCCTCACAGCACTTATGTACATATCTGTAATTCTATTTTATGTATATTGATGCCTGCTTACTTGTTTCGATGTCTCTCTTCCCGCCCCCCGTCCCGGAAGTGTAAACCCGTTGCGGGCAGGGATTATCTCTCTTTGTTCATTCATTCAATCAATCGTACTTACTGAGCGCTTACTGTGTGCAGAACACGGTACTAATTGCTTGTAAAATACAATTCAGCAACAAATAGAGACAGTCCCTACCCAACAACGGGCTCACGGTCTTTATTGCTGTGTTGTACTTTCCAAACGCTTAGTGAAGTGCTCTGCACACAGTAAACGTTCAATAAATACGAATGAATGAATAGAGAAGCAGTGTGGGTCAGTGAAAAGAGCCCGAGCTTGGGATTCAGAGGTCATGGGTTCTACTCCCAGCTCCGCCACTTGTCAGCTGTGTGACCTTGGGCGAGTCACTTCACTTCTCTGTGCCTCATCTGTAAAATGGGGATGAAGACTGGGAGCCCCACGTGGGACAACCTGATCACCTTGTATTCCCGCCCAGCGCTTAGAACAGTGCTTGGCACATAGTAAGCGCTTAACAAATGCCATCATTATTATGAATGAATGCATAAGAGGGTCGATGTCTAGAAGGGGGAAGGAGAGATGTCGGGAGGGAGAGGGGGATGAGATGGGCGGCTGCGGCTCCTCTTGGCCGGGGGATGGGGGGGATGGCCATTACTCAGCCTTCCTTCCCCCTTCCCCCCTCGCTCCCTCCGAGGATTGATAGCCCCAGAGCCGCCGCCGCAATAAAGTGATCGCCCCGGGCGCCCGGACCATTATGCAGATGAACCGGCAATTTCCTCTAACAAAGCGGCCCGCCCCGCCCCGCCCTGGCCCGTCCCCCCGGGACCGGTCAGGGCCGCTCCGCCCTCCGCCGTCGCGACTGTCGTGGTCCAGCTCTGGGATAATAATAATAATAATAATAATAATAATAATATTTGTTAAGCGCTTACTATGTGCAAAGCACTGTCCTAAGCACTGGGGAGAATACAAGGTGATCAGGTTGTCCCACTTGGGACTCACAGCCTTCATCCCCATTTTACAGATGAGGTAACTAAGGCCCAGAGAACTCAAGTGACTCGCCCAAAGTCACACAGCTGGCAACTGGCGGAGGCGGGATTTGAACCCACGACCTCTGACTCCAAAGCCCGTGCTCCTTCCAGTGAGCCACGCTGCTTCTCCAATCAGTCGCTCATTCAGTCGTCTTTATTGAGCGCTTACTGTGTTTAGAGAGCACTGGACTGAGCGCTTGGGAAGTACAAATAGGCAACGGCCCGAGCGGTCAGGGTCACGACCGCCGGCGCATCGCAGAAAAGTAAATCGAGTCAAGGAGGCCGGGGCCTCCCCCCGCCCCCATCCAAGAGGGAAGGCTGGGGAAGGTGGGACGGGGAGACAGAGATAGGGAGGGATGGAGAAATAGAGACGGAGACGGGGACAACCGTCTCGAGCCTACAAACTCGGTGACACACGCACCTCCCGGCCCGCAACTAGAGTCTCCCGCACCCCAACCCCCTCCCCACGGGATCTGGACCCCGAATCCCCCCACCCCAACGGAGCACACAGCCCCTGTCCCCACGTCCGCTAGTGATTTCGTTTCATTCACTCATTCAATCGTATTTATTGAGCGTTTACTGTGTGCAGGACACTGGACTAAGCACTTGGGAAGTACAAGTCGGCAACAGATAGAAACGGTCCCTACCCAACAGCGGGCTCACAGTCTAGAAGAGGGAGAAAAACTCCCTTATCCTCCCCTGGCCCCGCCTGGCCCCAAACATTCATTCATTCATTCAATCATATTTATTGAGTGCTTACTGTGTGCAGAGCACTGTTCTAAGCGCTTGGGAATCAATCAATCGTATTTATTGAGCGCTTACTATGTGCAGAGCACTGTACTAAGCGCTTGGGAACATATAGAGACAGTACAAGTACAAGTTGGCAACATATAGAGACAGTCCCTAGCCAACAGTGGGCTCACAGTCTAAAAGGGGGAGACAGAGAACAAAACCAAACATACTAACAAAATAAAATAAATAGAATAGATATGTACAAGTAAAATAAATAGAGTAATAAGTATGTACAAACATATATACATATATACAGGTGCTCTGGGGAAGGAGGTAAGATGCGAGGATGGAGGGGGGACGAGGGGGAAGTACAAGTTGGCAACATATACAGACGGTCCCTACCCAACAGCGGGCTCACCGTCTAGAAGCATCATCATCATCACCAATCTTATTTATTGAGCGCTTACTGTGCGCAGAGCACTGTACTAAGCGCTTGGGAAGTACAAGTTGGCAACCTATAGAGACAGTCCCTACCCAACAGTGGGCTCACAGTCTAAAAGAAACAGGCCCCCTCCTCCGTCCCCAGATGATTTCTTTGGGATCAGCGGATCAGACCCCAACAGGCCCCGTTAGGACGATTCTCTTCCCCGTTCTCACCCTGCTCTGTGCCGGGGAACTAAAAGTAAAAGCGTCAGGCCCTGATCGAATAGTTTGCGCCTTGCTTGGGCTCCAGGGAGCGTCTCCAAACTCACTGCGCCCACCGAGGCCGAAACTTTGGAGCGAATTCATCCGACGCGGGTCCGGGGCTTCCGCGCTCCGCGATTCTGTCTTTGGGTCTCCGGCTCCGTTTCCGTGGCTTTACCTCTCCTCCTCCGCGATCTCTCTCCAGGAGACACCGCGCGGCTGATAAAACGGAGAAAACCATTTTTGGGGGGAGGCGGGGGGCGGAGATGGGGGTCCGCGGGACGGAGGGAGGGGCCGGGGGCTGGGGGAAGGGGAGAGCTGGCTTCCGTGACCCGAGGAGTTGGGCTTTTTTCCGATTCGAATCGAAATTTTTGTCCCGGGGGCGCCTCCTTCCCTGCCAGCCGGTCCTTTCGTCCGTCCTCCGGACCCCGGGGGTGCGGACGGCAAGGCGCCCCGCGTAGGATGCGCGGGCCCGCGCGGAACAGGTGCCTTACGCGGCCGGGTTTCGTTTCTCGCGCCCGGCGCCCGCAGATTTTCCTGCGCAAAAGGAGAGGGACTGGGGGGGAGGGAGGAAAAAAATTAAACGAAATAAAGTAAAATCCCGGGGAAAAGAGAAGGAGCCCTCGGCTCCCGGAGCCGCCCCGCCTCGGAGAGGGCCCGGAGCGGGTGAAGGCGTCCTAATTGCGCGTCTTCGTTGGATTTGGGGTCTCGCTGGCTAATATCCGCGGCCGCCCATTATCCCCGGCTAATCAATTTGACCTATTGTTCGTCCGCTCAAATGATGTCACCTTGGAACAGTCCCCGAGCTCCCATTTCCCCGAATTAGGCCCGGCGCGCCACCCGGGAGCCAATGAGCGGAGAGAGGCTTGTTGCAGGCAGCCAATGGCAGCGGCGGGACGGACATTAGCGGCGGAAACTCCAGGTTCGGTTCAAGAAAGATGACACAGAGCCTGTCGGGCCGGCGCACTCTTGGCAAAGTTTCAGTGCGAGGAGAGGCGGCTGGGACCTCCATGGCTGCGCCCTGACGGGGACCCAGTCGCCTCCCCGTCCAGCCCGGCCCGGCCCAAGGCAGTCCAGCCCAGGATGGAGCCTCCCGCCGGCGCGCAGACCCCGCACCCGCACGAGCCCATCAGCTTCGGCATCGACCAGATCCTCAACAGCCCGGACCAGGACAGCGCGCCCGCCCCGCCCGCCCCCAGGGGCCCCGCCGACGGCGCCGGCTACCTGGGGGGCCCCGCGGCCCGGCCCGGCGCCGCCTACCCGTCGCTCCCCGCCTCCTTCGCCGGCCTGGGGCCGCCCTTCGACGACTCGGGATCTTACAGTGTCAACCTGAGCCTGGCCCCCGCCGGGGTCATCCGGGTGCCGGCGCACAGGCCGCTGCCCGGGGCCGTGCCGCCGCCGCTGCCCAGCGCTCTGCCCGCCATGCCCGCCGTGCCCGCCGTGCCCAGCCTGGGCGGGCTCAACTTCCCCTGGATGGAGAGCAGCCGCCGCTTCGTCAAGGACAGATTTACAGGTGAGGCCCAAAGCCCGCCCCCGCCGCCCGGGGGGCTCGGACGCTCGTCCTCTCCATCCTGCTGCCCGTCCCTCTCCTCCTCCTCCTCCTCGTCCTCCTCCTCCCGGCCCCGCCGTCCCCGTCTCCGGCCCGTCCGAGGCTCCGGATCGGGGTAAAAAGGGGGCACCGTTGCCGGCTCCGGACAAACGAAAGGCAACGAATTAGGGATGCGGGGTGCGCCGGGAGGGGTCTCCTGGGTCCAGCCGGGTCGCGGACCCCGGGAGGAGCCCACCGCGACCCCGGGCCTTGGGGGCGTCCGGGTCAATCAATCAATCAATCGTATTTATTGAGCGCTTACTGTGTGCAGAGCGCTGTACTAAGCGCTTGGGAAGGACAAGTTGGCAACATATAGAGACAGTCCCTACCCAACAGTGGGCTCCTTCCCGTGACCTCTCCGGTTGTGTGTGTGTTTGTGTGTGTGGATGGGTGGGTGTCTCCGCAGCGGCGGCCGCCCTGACGCCCTTCACTGTGACCCGGCGGATCGGTCACCCCTACCAGAACCGGACGCCCCCGAAGCGCAAGAAGCCGCGCACGTCCTTCTCGCGGGTGCAGATCTGCGAGCTGGAGAAGCGCTTCCACCGCCAGAAGTACCTGGCCTCGGCTGAGAGGGCGGCTCTCGCCAAGTCCCTGAAGATGACCGACGCTCAGGTCAAGACCTGGTTCCAGAACCGGAGGACCAAGTGGCGGTGAGCGAGACCCTGGACCGCTTCACCCAGGGCCTTCTCGGCTCTTCCTCCCCCCCAGCACCCGCCATGGCTCCGGCTCTCGGTGCTTCTTCCGACGCTGTCGTCTCCTTGCCTCCTTCCCCGTCCCTCTGTCTCTCCTCCGGTCACTTTCCCAGCCCCTGTCCCGGTAGACCGGCCCGCTCCCGTGCTGCTCCCCTCCCACCGGCGTCCCCGCCGCCCGGGTTGGGCGGGATCCGCCCGTATTGCGTCGTGGGACGGGAGGGTTTGGCCCAGGGGGTGGGAGCAAGAGCCAGGCCCAAGGAGTGGGAACAAAAACAGGCCCAAGGAGTGGGAGCAAGAGTCAGGCTCAAGGAAATAAGAACCAGGCTCTGGGGGTGGAAGCAAGAACCAGGCCCAAAGGTGATGGGAGCAAGAACCAGGCCCGGGGGGTGGGAGCAAGAACCAGGCCCAAAGGTGATGGGAGCAAGAGCCAGGCCCGGGGGGTGGGAGCAAGAACCAGGCCCAAAGGTGATGGGAGCAAGAGCCAGGCCCGGGGGGTGGGAGCAAGAACCAGGCCCAAAGGTGATGGGAGCAAGAGCCAGGCCCGGGGGGTGGGAAAAAGAGCCAGGCCCGGGGGTGGGAAAAAGAGCCAGGCCCAGGGGGTGGGAAAAAGAGCCAGGCCCAGGGGGGCAGGAGCGAGAGCCGGGCCCGTGGTTCCGGGGGCCAGCAGGAGGAAGCAGAAATAACTCTGGATGGGCAGGACCACCTCCCGTTACGGTCGTTGTTATTGTTGCTAAAGTGAAATCCTCGTCGTCGTTGAATAACAACAACGACCCCCAGGTCGAGAGGGGAAAAGGCTCGAAAACCAATGAAAGAACACCGAGCCCTGGCCGCCCCCGAGATCCAGGCCTCCGGGGCCGCTGCGGGGGCTTGTATTTGCGGGGCGGGGGGACGGGGATGAGGACCCCCGGGACCGGAGGTCTCCCTGCGGCGGACCCTTCGTCCTTTTCGTTCCCGTCCCCACCGCTCCCTAGCAGGCCCCTTCCCGGGGACCGGACCCGGTGGGCGGACTCGGAGGGCTCCGGGAAAGCCCGGCCCTGTGCCCTCGTCGCCCCACCTCCACCCCGGGCAGGGGGAGGGTCCGGCGAGCGCGTCCCCTCGGGCCCCCCCCCCCTGACCTCCCCTCCGGGGCCGTCTCCCCCCCCCCCCCCCCCCCGCGCTTCGTGCAGGCGGCAGACGGCGGAGGAGCGGGAGGCCGAGCGGCAGCAGGCGAGCCGGCTGATGCTGCAGCTCCAGCACGACGCCTTCCAGAAGAGCCTCAACGACTCCATCCAGCCGGACCCCCTGTGTCTGCACAACTCTTCGCTCTTCGCGCTGCAGAACCTGCAGCCCTGGGAGGAGGAGGGCGCCAAGGTGCCGGCGGTCACCTCGCTGGTCTGACCGGTCCCCCGAGCGACAGAGAGAGAGCGAGCGACAGAGGAGAGAGAGAGAGAGAAAGAGAGAGCGCTCCCGCCCCGGCCGGGAGCAGGACCGGGCCCGGGGCCGGGGGTCTCCCCTTACCGGAGCGGCCCGGGCCCGGGGACCGGCCGGGGCTCCGCGCAGCAGCACAATCCGGGCCGCCCCCGTCCCCCGCCCCGGGCCCGACAAAGCGCCTTATGTTTCCCCGTCCCCCCCTCCCGGGGCCGGGCGCCTGTATCATACTTTGTACTTTTACCCAGACCTGTAAATAAAAGTTTTCTTTAGGAACCGGCGCCCGCGTCTGCTTCCCCCGTGGGGGCGGGACCGCTGGCCGCGTGGGTCCGGTGATTTTATTTATTTTTATTTAATAAAATTGGGTTCTTTCATTTAACTCCGCTCCCATCGCCTTCCGTTTGGTTTCGTTCAGGGATCGACGGCCCCGGGGCCTCGGGCCGGCTTGCTCCGGCCGCGGGCCTGCAGGGGGATCAAGCGATTCGTTCGTTCAGTCGTATTTATTCATTCATTCAATCGTATTTATTGAGCGCTTACTACGTGCAGAGCACTGTACTAAGCGCTTGGAAAGTATTTATGGAGCGCTTAACTGTGTGCAGAGCACTGGAATAAGTGCTTGGGATGCACAAGTCGGCAACAAATAGAGGCGGTCCCTAGGGGTTTGCTTGTATCCGCCCCAGGGTTTAGACCAGTGCCCGGCGCATAGTCAGCGCTTAACAATTACCATCATCCTCATCATCATGATTTATTGTTTATTATTATTATTATTATCATCTGTCAGGTTTTTTTACCTTGCAGCCTCCGGGGCCTGGAGGCCAAATCCGAGCCGCCGCCGTGTCCCGGCTCCGCGAGGATCGGCCCCCAGGTCAGTGCGCGCCCGGCTCGGCCCTCCTGGGTTCCTCGGAGGCGACGGCGGCAGAAAAAGGGGACTGAACCAGGGGCATTGGTCGGGAGCATCCCGAGGGGGTTGGGTCCAGCCGGGAGGGCTCGGGAAAGAGCGGGAGAAGTGGGAAAATCCGGAGACGACCCTCGGCCCGGATGGGACCCTGGGAGCTCCGAGGCCGAAGGGACGGGACCGGTATTTGGGGAGGGGGAGAGGCCACCGGTGGCTCCTTCTTCTCTCCCTTCCCGAAAAGGGCGGCTCCCCCATCTCAGGCCGTGGTCAGTACCGGTGGACGAGGGGGAAGGGGGAAACGGGACGGGCCTGGAAGTGACCCCTCTGACCGGGCCCGGGAGGGCGAGGAGCTGGGCGTCCCCTGGGACCCTTGGGGCCTCGTCCCGCGGGCGGTAGAGAGGTTCCCTCTCCAAAGGCCCTCCCTTCCAGCGCTTAGAACAGTGTTCGGCACATAGTAAACGCTTAACAAATGCTGTTATTATTATTATTATTATTATTCCTTCCTTCCTTCGGCCGGCTCTCCGGACTGCCCCGCCAGGCCCCCAGTCTTGCCTTCCCCGGCCTCCCCTGGCGGGCCTCGGACGGATCGTGGCGGCCGGTGTTCTCCGGGGAGGGAGCCGGGAGGGAAAGGACCTCCGAACGGCTTCCGAAGCAGGGCTCCCACGGGCCCAAGGCCAAGACCACTGACTGGCCCGCCCTGGCCACGGGAAGGCCGAGTGGCAGTTGTTCTGGCGAGGATCCCAAAGCGCCCCCAGCTCGGTGGCACCCACGGATGGGGAAGGAGAGAGAAGCGGCCTGGGCCCCAGGAAGACCCAAAGATGCTGAGGTCTCGGGATGCGTGGGAAGGACCGGGGGACGGTCCTTCCCCTCGCCCACGAGGAACGCGGACTGGAGGGACACGAGGGCGCGGGGAGACAGAGGTGCCCGAAATCCTCTAGGTCTGGAAATCTGTGAAGAACAGCCATCTCACCGAACACACCCCTTTTCCGGCGACCTAGTGATGCTCCCCCCGGGACCCGGCGAGCCCCGATCCAGGGACGCCCACCGGCGTCAGATTGGAAAGGGGGGGGGAGTCTGTGTGACGCGGTATTATGTCATCGCCTCCCCGGAAGCGCCAACTCTAACCAGATGTCATATTTTCGGTCTTTAAGCCCGCGGCCTAGCCAGAGCCGGTCCCGATTTCCAGGAGCGTAGGAGCTTTGCTTCTTTTGGACAAAAACGCGTCGCTCCTAAATTCTCCGCGGGAACCGCGTGGCCTCGGGGTCGACCGAGTAACGAACGGGACCGAGTTTCAGGTTGGCCCTCGTGGGCCCTGGGGGGCAGAGTCATCAGCCTCTCCAGTCTGGGCTGGGCTCCCATCCCCGCTCCCCGCCAGCTCTCCCTCTTTCGTCCTTTCCCTCTCCGTTCCCCGCTCCACCCCGTCCCTCGAGGGTCTCGTCCCCGAGGGGTCGCCCGGCAAGTTGGGTCTCTACGGGTCCGAGTGGGGGCGGAGGGTTGGTTGGGATCCGGGAGATGCTCGCTCCTCCATCCCTTTGCTAATCCTCATTCCCCTGCTGCCCAGCCGCGCACCTTACTGCAACGAGATGTCCTTTTTTCGTTACACCGGGGGAGCGGAGCCAGGAAGGTCCCCCTTCCCAGCCATCTATTATCGGAATAAATCCGTTTCTACCCCTAGCGTGTCCTGCCCCTTCCCCCCCCTCAAAAAAAAAAAAACCCTGGGGACCCTTTCCTCCACCGGGTTCAGCCCCTTTCTGGGGTCGCCGGAACCCTGGTAGAGGCGAACCCGGATCCCACGTTGCTTTTGTGGGTGTGTAGACCATCCCCCCTCGCACCTCTAAGGCGAAGACAGAGCGGGAGTCCCGCCAGCGAAGCGCGTGAGAGATCAGTGATGAAATTCTCGATTGAATCCTGCCGACATTGAGATGGTAAACGATAGAAACGGACTCGGCGCTTTTCTTTTCCATCCCAGAAAACAGAACGCCCCTCGCTCGCCGTCCGACGTCCCCGGCAGCCCCAGTCTGCCAGCCCGGCGAGCTTTAGTCGGATTGGATTGGCAATTGTTTTCGATTTTCGTTTGGCCCGGGGTGGGTCCGGGATTGCGTCCGTTCCTTGCTGGCTCCCGCGGTGGGAAGGGTTTCCGTCCCTACTGTTTCCCGAAAGAGGAGGCTCCCGATTAGCCCCCTAAAGTGGGGGGAAGGCGAGGCGAGGGAAGGCTGAAGGTCCGTGACCCGGTGGGAAGGCTCCGAGCCCCGGGGACCGGTTCCTGGTGGCTCCGGCCCCTCCGGCCCCGGCTGGGAGCAGGGGCGAAACCGTGGGCCGCGCTGGACACGGAGGGGATTCCCGAAGCGTTGGAAATCGTTTAGGTTGGACTTTCTTGGCTTTTCATTCATTCGTTCATTCAATTGTATTTATTGGGCGCTTCCTGGGTGCAGAGCACTGAACTAAACGTTTTTGAGAGTATCCTACAACAACCAGTGCTTTGCCCCGGCTCCTCTTGAGGGAGAAAAAGTCCCGATGCTACTACCACCCCCGTCCGCTGGCCTTCCTCCTCCTGGGTGAGCCCCAAGGCCGCAGGGGTGGGATGGACACAGGGGGCTGGAGGATTCCACCAGTGCCAGACGCGCCCGATTGGCGAGGGGAAGGGCGGGGGGGCTTAGCCCAGGGGATCCCCGAGGGGCTGGGCTGATGGCTCGCAGCCTTCCCGTCCCTAGGAGTCGGTTGTTTCCTGCAGACCGGGAGGCTGGGAACTGCCTCGGAAGGCCGGGCCGGAGCGACGGCCCGAAAGGTTTCCGATCCGGGGCCCCAGGCCCCAGGTCAGATCCCCTTAATCCCTCCTGCGCCCACGAGAAATCCTCATTAGACGGATGTAGAGAAGCAGCGTGGCTTAGTGGCTAGAGCGCGGGCCTGGCAGTCAGAAGGTCATGGGTTCTGATCACGGCCCCTTCGCAGGTCTCCTGGGTGACCTTGGGCAAGTCACTTCACTTCTCTGGGCCTCATTTACCTCATCTGGAAAATGGGGATTAAGACTGTGAGCCCCTCGTAGGACAACCTTATCACCTTGTAACCTCTCCAGCGCTGAGAACAGTGCTTTGCACATAGTAAGCGCTTAATAAATGCCATCATCATCATCTGTAAAATGGGGATTAAGAGTGTGAGCCCTGTGGGGGACGGGGACTGTATTCAACCTAACTTGTACCCATCCCAGCGCTTAGAACAGTGTCCGGCACACGGTAAGCGCTTAACGAATACCCTAATTATTGGTCATTATTATGTAGGGCGGGCTGGGGGTTGGGGGGAGGCAGCCACCTGGAGCTTCTTCCAGGCATCCTCTCGGCCCGGGGGAGGCTGGAGGCCCGAGGAGCGTCAACGACCTCCCAGGAGCCTCCCCGGGACGCCTCAGCCGGTATCAGCGCCGCAGAGGCCCTGACAGCTCTCCAAATTATGCATCCGCCTCCTCTGCTCTCCCATTCTTGCCAAGGGGACGAGATCGGAAGCGGAGGGCCGCCCAGTGCTCTGGGATCCAGCAGGGGCCCCAGGCTGCTCTCTGGGCACCGTGCCCACTCATTATTACTGAACGAACGGGAGATTGCCCCCGGCACAGTGATGGGGCATTCAGACCTGCCCACTGTTCTCTCCCCTGAGGGGAGTGAGGCGAGGCGGGGCCCGATCCAACAGGGCAGACCTGGCTATGGTTTCCCGGCTACTGCTACCCCCGAGTCCACTCTGCAATGCCCTTGAACCTCGCCGGGCCGCATGTGCCCATCACCCATAATTGCCCATAAGGGGTCTTAGCGCGTTGGGTCAGTGCTTTTTGGAACACGTAGCAGACTGGGGAAGCTGAGCCAAAGGTAGACTTCCCAAGAGCTAAGAGCTCAGAAAGAAGCAATCGGGGGGTCTTTTCAGCCCTGTTTAGGAACTCGGGACTTTTCTAGGATGAGCAAGACTGCGGGGGCACGTAGTGCCCTAGCCTACGTCTGTAAATGGTTCTCACTGGGAGACTTGATCATAGACGGATTCTAGGCTGCAAACTCCTGATTCTGATTGTGTAAACTCCTCCTCGATACTGTAAGCTCCTTGGGAGTAGGGACCATGTCTAACAGATCTATTATAGTCCCCTTTCCCAAGCGCTTAGTACTGGGCTCCGCACACAATAAGCGCTCAATAAATTCCATTGATTGATTGGTCGATTTTCTGGCAGGTATGTTGGTGGAGCTGACGGGTCCGGGATTGTTCATATTGCCTCCCACCCCCAACTCCCTCCCTCTCTTCTGGGAAGGCTGACAACCTGTCGCTGGAGGGATTAAATCACTACCAAGAGCACCCTTCCTGAGCATCCTTAAACCCCGGGGGTATACACTGAACTCCTCAAAAGGAAATGCTGATAAAAGAGGATGACCAAGGTGATCACTGAAAGCTCTAGGTGGCTTTAACCCCAATCCTCTCTGGTGTGATCTCTGGGGGAAAGCTGAGTTATAGGAGAGTCCCACCACAGGGACCCCTGGGCTCTGCCGCCATGCTCCCCAGGTGAGTGGCACAAAGATGCTTGCCAGACACAGGTGAGAAGCTGTGACCAGATCCATGGGACGGCAAGGTGCGAAGGGGAAGATGCAAGAGAACGGAACTGCCTGCAGTCTGACCGTAGTGAGCCTTTTAGCATAGTCCAAAGGGATGCTGCTGCTTTGACCCCGTAGGGGTAAAACTTGGCTCCGGCAGACGTGCCCACTCAGCTGTCTCACTTCCAGTCTCCTTGGAAAATTTTCACTGATCTCGTAAAGTTGGCTAACCTTATTATTGGGGTTTGCAATTGACCTCGAACCTTTGGGCTTGAACTGAAGACCGTCGGATATCTAACTGGCTGACTACTTTGGGATTCATAGCTGGTGCTCCAGCTGCCTTTTCTCCGCTTCTCTGTTAACGGGTACTCCGCACAATCAGCTCCCTATGGTTTCAACACCATCTAGGCGTCGAATCACTGACTTTAGCTCACTCCAACCAGAACAGTCTCTCAAGCTGATGGGAGGCAGTGATTTACAATCCAGCAGGCACTTAAGTGGATGGCAGCTAGAGTTGCTGACACCCACATCTGATGCAGAGTAACTTGATGTGCATGTCGGACATGTCTTCAAGCAGATCTGGAGCTGGTGTAGCATGTTTGGATGTGGGAGAGGTTATCCGAAGGCAGTGCTGGGCGGGTTTTTCTGTTCCCCCGATGACTCCCTTATCTGTGCAACTCACAGGCCATCTTTGATATTTCCTTATTCCTATTTTGCATTCGAGGATAGCTGAGACACTGATAGAAGCAGTCCACGGAAAGGGCACGGGGCTGGGAGTCAGAAAATTTGGGTTCTAATCCCTGCTCCGCCCCTTGCCAGTGGTGTGACCTTGGACGAGTCACTTAATTTCTTTGTCTGTTTCCTCATTCGTAAAATGGGGGATTTAATACCTGTTTTAGTTCCCCCCCAGACTGTGAGCCTCATGCGGGTCAAAAACAGGGTCGGATTTTGATCTGTCTGAGTGTACTGTATCTACTCTGGTGCTTAGTACAGTGCGGGGTGCATAGTAAGCACTTAACGAATATCATTATTAGTATTGCTATCATTACTATTACTCCAAGAGTCGGGAGCAGTATTGGGAAACATTGCTTTCTGCCTAACCACCAGTCCTCGTCTAGGGCATTTGCAGCCTATTCAGTTAGAGAGCTCCCGGTACGGAACCTCAGGATCTGTGCTGTGAAGTTCAGGGCTGCAGCGAGAGGCTGTGGCTCAGCTGTTAGGAATGCGAAAACGAAATCCTGATTAAAGTGAAAACTACCCCAAGCTGCGTTTGGATAAGAACTGAGTGCTGGGGGAATTCACCTCGGAGAGCAACTCTCCAGGTACAAGAGGACTTCCCTGGCCCCATAATAATAATAATAACGTTGGTATTTGTTAAGCGCTTACTATGTGCCAAGCACTGTTCTAAGCGCTGGGGTAGATACAAGGTAGTCGGGTTGTCCCACATGGGGCTCACAGTCTTCATCCCCGTTTTGCAGATGAGGTAACTGAGGCCCAGATAAGTGACTTGCCCAAGGTCGCACAGCTGACATGAGGCAAAACCGGGATTAGAACCCATGACCTCTGACTCCCAAGCCCCTCCTCTTTCCACTAAACCACCCATCCTAGCCGTCGCACCCTCATGGCGTGACAGAGAGGCTTCTGTGGCTTTACTCCTCCCTGATCCACACAGCAACTATCAAGGAAAATGAGATGGAGGCGATTTCAGCTAACTGCACTTTCAAAACAGAGCCTGTTCAGTCTCCGTGGAGTTGTGCAACAGAGAAGACTGAATATGTCTCCGTGAGTGTAACCTCTAGAAAGCTAGGTGAAAAGTTGGTGTATCTCTACTTTCCTCCCTCTTCCAGGGATGACTTTGTCGCTTTACACTCTAAATCATTTTAAGGGCTCTCTGAGATGGTCGAACATTGATGATGCAGCAGGATGTAAAGAGTTAAGTCGCACTGCCTTTCGTTGGCTCAGACCTTCCCAAGTACATTAGCCCCGGTATGTACAAAAGCACTTACTTCTTAACTGCTCCCAATTTTGTGCTATCAGCAGAGAAATTTTAGGTTGACCTTCACCTGAGTCATTGCCGTGGATCCTTGGCGATTGATTCCAGCCCAGAAAATCCAACTTCACCGATTGAAAAGCTGCCTCTGAGTTTTCCGCTGCTAGAAGAAGCCGGCTCTTTTGAATACAGACCTGAAGGTCGCTGCGTTTTTGAAGCCCGTTGACTTTTCTCCCGGGAGTTTTGTAGCCCCTGGTGCTGCAAGTTTCTCTAGGTACCAGGAGGAAAAAAGAACAATCTTCAGTTTCAGAAAGAAGGAAAAGGAAGCCAGATGCAAACCATTTCAAGAAAGGGTATTCTCAACCTCATTCCAACTGCACTGGAAAAATCTGAAATGTAGTTACCTTAGACCCCTCCACTAAACAACGGTAAAGTCTCCTGCTTTTTCATCTAAAAGAAAGAAAACCGTATGCAAATACTGCAAACTCAGCGTACAAAACGTCAGGGCATTCCCCGACTGCATACCAAAATCGTTTATTTCCGTTTCATTTAATATTCTGGGGACTCGTGCTTCTCCAGGTACACTGTATATGCACTGTTTTTCGAGGAACCGTGGCACTTTCTGAATTCGGTGTGTGCTAAAATCCCGCCTCCTGAACAATGCAGACTGGCTTTTCACTTACTCCCTCGAGCCATCCAAACTGGAGACAATTATCACTTCATTAATCTCCTGGGAAATCAGAGCTTCAAGTTTCCAGGTATGTGTCAGAGAGTTGCAGTGCAGCTCTCAGTTGCACAAAGTGAGGATGAGTGTGGTACACGCTCCAGGATTTCTGCAGCCAAGATGTCTCAGCAGCACATTGAATTGACTTGTGGATATCGCTCAGTATAACTTGCTGAAGTACACCCACTCACTTTCCTCATTTAGAGGTTTGTAAACCTGGTAGCAGGGACTTACACGTGGATTTTTTTTCTGCAAACCTCTTTATATATTGTCTTTAAAATCTGGCACAACTGATGCTTCTGTTTAGGGGAAATCCTCAATATAAGAAATTCAAAGAATAGGACACAAACAATTAGTATTCTGGGAATATTTGAAGGTTATTTGAACATTTGGTTATGTTTTCCTTTGGATCATATTTAATTGTCAGCCTCCCCAGGTGGCAGGTGTTGTGACTCTGGGTGGAATTTTCAGACGTGTGGCCTGCCTTTGACCTGAGAAAGCACTGAACACTAAATTACCCATCAGTGGTATTTATTCAGCACTTACTGTGTGCAGAGCACTGTACTGACTGCTTGAAACAGCATAACAGAGTTCGTATACACCAATGAATTACAGATGGGAGAAGTAACAGAATATAAGGATACTTACATTAAGTGATAGGGGGAGGAGAGTATTAAAGTGCCAAGGGGGTAGAGACTTATATGTGTAGGTGGTGCAGAAGGGAGGGAAAATTAGGTGGGGAGATGAGAGATCTGTATGGAATAGAGTCCTCAGACTCAGTGCTGAGGGTGACTTTTCTCTGCCTTTTACCTTGACTGGACAGCACAAAGAGACTTTACTGGAAGGGTTATTGTATATAATTTTAATTAAAAATGGTGCCCCAGACTGGCCTACTTGTGAATGAGAAGGAACATAATAATATAAGATAGTAATAACAATCATGGTATTAGGTGCTCACTATGTGCCAAGCACTACTGGGGTAGATACAGGATAGTCACTTCCCACAGTCTAAGTGTGAGAGAGAACACATATTAAATCTCCATTTTGCAGAAGAGGAAACTGTCACAGAGAAGGTAAGTGACTTGCCCAAGGTCACACAGCAGGCAAGTGGCAGAGGTGGGATTTTTTATGGTATTTAATAAAGTGCTTAATAGGTGCCAAGCACTGACCAAAACACTGGGGTAAATACAAAGTAATCAGGTTGGATCCAGTCCTTTATCCACATGGGGATCACTGTCTTAAGCCCCACTTTACAAATGAGGTAACTGAAGCCCAGAGAGGTAAAGTGACTTTCCCAAGGTCACACAGCAGACAAGTGGCAGATCTAGGATTAGAATCCAGGTCCTTCTGACTCCTAGGCCCATGTTCTGTCCACTAAGCCACACTGCTTAGAACTCAGGTCCTCTGATTCCCAAGCCTGTGTTCTTTCCATTAGGTCACACTGCTTCTCTACGTGCAGGCCAGCAAGAGCAGGAGGGACACAGTGGCCACCCTCTTTTGGGATCCAGTTGTCTTTACCTTGAACACAGCTGCTGCTCAAAAGACATGTTTTAAGGTATGCTGGATCACCCCAAATAGGACCTGACCAAGAGGTTTTTTTTTTTTTTTTTTTTTTTTTTTTGTATTTGTTAAGCACTTACTATGTGCCAGGCACTATGAACCAAGAAGTTTTACCCAACCATCTCCTCTAAGACTCCCTCCAAATTTAAATGGCTTATTCTCTAAAGTGAAAAGGCACAGGTAATTACAGTTCCCTTAAAAGATCTGTAGCTCTCTTGCAGAAAAAGTACAGGAAACTGTAGTGAGTTTCTTTAATTGCTTATTCCCAGCTTCAGTGAATTTGGAATTGATTGAAAAAATCTTCATAGGTGTTCAGTTCATTCAATCATATTAAGTGCTTAGTGGGTACAGAGCACTGTACTAAGCACTGGGGAAAGCACAATATGGCAATAAATAGTGATGATCCCTGTCCGCAACAAGCTCACAGTCTAGGGGTTGCCCCAGTCCTCTTTCTTAAATGGAAGGTCAAACAGGCTTTGAAGCAGCTGGGCTGTGATGGAGTCAGGGAGCAATAAGGGAGGAAGCCTAATCTGCAGGTTGTTTTGAGTTTTTATTTTTCCACTGTGGGAGAGCCCATTCTAAAGCACCTGGAAGGTCTAGGCTCCCGTGAGGAAAGGAATGGAAACTAGAGATGCTGCAAGGCAGAGCCAGGACTAGAGGCAATCAAGGGAATGTTGGAGCGAAGCTGGAGGCAGAGCATTGACGGAAGAGTCCAAACTCATGGCTCAGGTGAGGTTAAACAAGGTCAAAATGAGTCCCAGCTGGATTCAGGAAGGTCTCAGACACCCCCCCGCCACGCCCCCCGCAGTATCCTCATGCTTCCCGCATCCTTTTGTTGGTGGCAAAAGGACAGTGGCAGGTTGGGCAGTACAATGCATGGTTCATTGAATGAGTTGTCTACACCCTCTCCTCCACTTCTTCTCCTCCACTTCTCTCCTTGACTCCCTTCACTTCACCAAAACTGCGCTCTTTAAGGTCACCAAAGCCAATGGCCTCTATTCCATCCTAATCCTCCTTGATCTCTTGGTTGCCTTCAACACTGCCAACCATCCCCTTCTCCTGGAAACATTATCCAACCTTGATTTCAATGACACTGTCCTCTCCTGGTTCTCCTTCCTATCTCTCCAGCTTCTCATTCTCAGTCTCATTCATGGGCTCATCCTCTGGCTCTCACCCTCTAACTGTGGGGGCCCCTCAAGGCCCAGTTCGGGGTCCACTTCTGTTCTCCATCTCCATCTACTCCCTTGGAGAATTCATTCACTTCCATGGCTTCAACACTTCCCCCTCTTTCCAGCCCCAAAGCACTTAAGTGCATATTTGTAATTTTATTTATTTGTATTGATGTCTGTCTCCCCAACTCCAGACTGTGAGTTCGTTGTGGGCAGAGAATGTCACTGTTTATTGTTGTATTGTACTTTCCCAAGGCTTAGTACAGTGCTCTGCACATGGTAAGCATTAAATAAACATGATTGAATGAATGAATGAACTATCATCTCTATGCAGATGATTCCCAAATCTACACATCCAGCCCTGATTTCTCTCCTTGGCAGTTGCCTTTTCCTACCTATAAGATATCTCCACTTGGATGTCCCACCAACACCTCAAATTTCACATGACTAAAACAGAATGCCTCATTATTCCACCTAAGCCCTGCCCGCTCCCTGTCTTTCCTATCACTGTAGCGACACCGCTATCCTCCCTGTCTCATAATCCTGTAACCTTGGCATTATCCTCAACTCACCTCTCTCATTCAAGCCATGTAGTCAATCTGTTGCCAGATTCTGTCAGTTCAATTTATACAGCATCATTAAAATCTACCTTTTGCTCTCCATCCAAATTGCTACATGTTAATCCAAGCACTTCAAGTCCCAATCTAAACTACTACATCAACTTCCTTCCTGACCTCCCTGCCTCCTATCTCTTCCCACTCCCATTCTTACTTCACTTTTCTGCCTTTCATTTTTCTAAAAAAAATTCAGTCCAATTTTCCCCACATCTCACAAACCTCCAATGGTTACCCACCCACCTCCTAATCAAATAGAAACCCCTGGTCATTGGCTATAAAGCACTCAATCACTTCACTCTCTCCTCTCTTACCTCACTGATTTTCCACTACAACCCATCCTGCATGCTTCACTCCTCCAATGCCAACCTACACACTGTACCTTGAACTCATTTATCTCATTGCTGACCCCTTGCCCACATCCTCCCTCTGGCAGAAACTCCCACCCCCTCTATATCTGACAGACCACCACCCTCCCCACCTTCAAAACTTTTTAAAAATCAAATCTCTTCCTCAACTTAATCCTCATTTCCCCTTCCCCCTCTCCCTTCCACATCACCTATGTATTTGGATCTGTACCCTTTAATCACTTGATATTCATCCCAACTTCTTCCCCATAGCACTTATGTACATATTTATGTTATTTTAACGTCTGTCTGCTCCTCTAGACCATTACCTCCTGATGGGAAGGGAACATGTCTACCAACTCTGTTGCACTGTACTCTCCCAAGTGTTTAGTATGATGCTCTCCACAGAGTAAGCACTCAATAAATGTGATTGATTGGTCACTCCCACAGAGCTCTTCCGGTGGATTGTTGAGGCTTACAGTCTCAATAGGGTTTGGTAGAGAACTAACCTGGCCCTTCCTGGTCCCCCTCAAGCATGGAGAGATATCCAAACCAGGCCCAATCCATCTGGACAGGGGTCTAACTCCCCAGAACTATGAAGTGTATGTGATCACCCTCAGTTTGCTCTGCAAGCCCTTCCCACCAGTGAAATCCAATCTCCTTCCAGCCCTGACTAGACTTGGGCAGACCAGGACCTCAGTGTTCCAGGACTCAATTTGGGCTAGGTCAGGGGCAGAGCTGGGATTGGGTCCAGGCTGGATTGGGCCACAGCAAGATTTTCAGTCCGCTTAGCTCCATCTGGGAATTTCTGTAAATTGTTGCATTAAACAATATCCAGGATAACCCACAAAGGATTATTTTTGATGAGTCAATAGCTCAGACAATGACTTCAGCTAGAGGAGTTCCTGGACATTCCAGCACCATGGTGCAATCCCAGTTCCGTCTCCCTACAGCTACTTTATCATTGGTGGGAGAGGGAGAAGGGGGATCATGAGAGTAGAGATGTGCTGGTCCTTCTTGTCCTCCTACCCCATTCATGGGATTCCCTTCTCTCCCTGCTATGGTTCCAGGACCCAGATGAGTAGGGGTGACATTGACATGGGCAATTGAGGGGTACAAAGAAGAGGGGTCAAGAAGCAAGACTAGTGATTGGAGCACAGGTCTGGGAGTCAAAAGGACCCAGGTTCTAATCCTCCACTTGTCTGCTGTGTGACCTTGGGCAAGTAACAACTTCTCTGTGCCTCAGTTATCTCATCTGTGAAATGAGAATTAAGACTGTGAACCCCACGAGGGACATGGTCTGTGTCCAACCTGATTAACATGTATTTATCCCAGTGCTTAGTAAAGTGGCTGGCACATAGTAAGTGCTTAACAAATACCATTAAAAAAAGTGACAGCAGCAGGGATGGGTGCACCACCCTTCATCCTGAGTTTCTCCAACACTCTGGTTCATCTTGGATTTTGCTGAGCTGCAGCTGCTCCTCAGATTAATGCCAACACCTGAGGTCAGGGCAGGTGAAAGGTCACAGCCTAAAACCTGAGTCCTAGAGGAGGAAGAGGAATTTTGATTGCCTTTTCCGCACTTTCTCCACCAACCAGCGAAGTGAGGCTACACTGGATTACTCCCTTGTGGTTTTGTCTGCTCCTGTTCTTGCCCTTCTGCTCCTTTAATGCCGTAGGGCTGAGGGGTTGGCTGTGTGAAACTCCTCCTGCCAGTGAGTGAGAAGCACTGACTCAGCACTCTGCTCTCCTGGCCTCTGGGCCAACTGCCTCATAACGATGAGTAGTTGGTCCACTAACCCCGTTTGGCCATTCTTAGATAGGAGAATTTCCCTGAGAAGTTCTTGGTTATTAAGCTTGCGGTCTCATCATCTTCTTCTAGATGCGTACAACCTCCAGAGGGAATTCTGACCTATTTAAATGCAATGTCCTTTTGTCCCCATGTAAACAGCAGAGCCCCATCTGCTGAGCTTTATTATTATTCTCCAATATTTATTTTGTGAGCTCACTAATGGTTGGTAGGGAGTGGTTGCTCCTGAATAAGACACAAGGGATTCTGGAACCCCTTCCATGAGCACGGGCCAAGAAGTAGGCTTTAAGAGCTCCAGTGGATTTCCTTTTTTGGAGTCCATGAACAAATCTGCACAGGGCAAAGCCAGTGTTCATTTAAGACAAAACAAATCCTGAATGCAGAGTTTCAAATATTGCAGAACTGGAAATGTACTTTTGTTATTCCCACACTAGGACTGTAACTATTTTGTTGGTCCAAGACTCTAGATCCAAAGATCTAAGAAGAGGTATTCCAAAATCTACAGTATAATAAAGTCCTGCAGGCAGGCCAAAAGGGAAAAAAATAACGGACCTCTGAATTTAGATCATGGCCTCCCATTTCTCTAATGGGAAGCTAGATGCTTCACACTGTCAGGAGCATCCTTAGGTGGAGATAAGGGATCCAGTTTCCTCTCCCCTCCCACCTGGTGGACTTCCACTCTACCATCATTGCCAAGCCATTGCTGGATGAATCCTGGCACAAATGACAACTTTTTCTTTATACTTTGAGGTGGAAAGAGGGGCAGGGTTTGGGAGAGGCAGACAGTCTTCTAGAAGCTAGTAATCCTGGCTAATATAACCCCAGCTCTACCACTTGCCTGCTGTGTGACCTTGGACAAGTCACTTAACTTCTCTGTGCCTCAGTTTCCTCATTTGTAAAATGGGGATCCAATACCTGTTCTCCCTCCTACTTAGACTGGGGCCTGATGATCTTGTACCTACCCCAGTGCTTAGAACAGTGCTTGGTAATAGTATGAGTTTAACAAAAAACTCATTTATTAATTATTAGTAGTAGTTCAGAAAGACCCAATTTTGTGTCTTTTCAACCCCACTTGCAATTCCTAGTTCCTTTCAATCTTTGGGTCCAACCTAGCATGAAGGACATTGGAAGTCTCTCCTACACCAAATGGCTGTGGGGGTTATAGTTGCAGTGGTCAAAACAATGGCTTCACCCTCATACTCAGAAGCCCTGTAGTCAAGGATTCCCACTTCCCTGCCAAATTAGACATGTGAATCCTGGACAGCTCCAGGCCCACTGCTTCCCTCACCCACCCTCCTGAGCTGCATAATCAATCAATAATTCAATGGTATTTATTGAGCACTTTCTGTATGCAGAGCACTGTGTTAAGTTCTTGGGAGAGTACAATGTAACAGATTTTTTACAGACAGTTATGGGGCAACCCCTGTGTACCCAGAAAGACGCATCCCCAAGTGAAATCTTTGAGTGATATCTGGGCAGCAGCATTAGTCTATCCATTCTATCCGTATCCCTACTTCCAGTGGTGACACATTACCAAGTCTCCCCTGATTTATTTACCTCATTCTCTTCAAGGTTGGAAGAGTAGGACTCGTTATTGTTCTTGTTGTTAAGGATTGTACTTCTCAGCCCATGGAGCATCAGAGCACATCATTTGCTAGCGCACTGCAGTACATTCATTAAATCTTTCTGGTCTGATCTTCCACTTCCTTGGACTTGCCTCGAAGACTGCCCCCAAGCCAGGCTGATCTCTAGAGCAATCTCCAGGTGTGAATAGTCACCAATAAAAGTTTAGACCTGATCTCTTCTGAGAGGCTGTCGCCTTCAATTTGGAGTCCAGCATCTGCCAGATCGATCAGCTCTATCAAAGCAATGCTAGATGGTAAAAGGAGAATCTGTATTCTTCAGTAGAAACTGACAGTTCAGAAGCAGAGGAAATGCAGGCAGATAAATAGGAACTTGCCAAGAATATTAAATTTCCCTACCAGAAGTTCCCAAGGGGGCCTCCACCCTTACGTTGTGTTTGTGATTGGGAGGGTTTTGTTTCTGTCAACCAGGATGAGGAAAGAGGACCCTATCAAATTGCCTCATGCCTCTAGATGTCACCTCCTGTTCAATCACCAGCCTAGCCCTGGAACTTCTGGGATGAAGTGTGTTCAGGATCCTCTATGGAAGTAAGAAGTGACCATTCTGGCAGAACTGATATTTGTAAGTAGAATTGCGGGGCTGCTGGCCAAACACTCAATCTCATGACCCATTTATTTAATTTTGATTTGTTGACTTGTTAAGCACCTAACAACTTTCTTCCAAGCACTGTATTAAGTGCTGAGGTAGACACAAGATCATCAGGTCTGCTGTGTCATCTTGGGTAAGTCACTTCACTTCTCTGTGCCTCAGTTACCACATCTGTAAATTGGGAATCAAGACTGTGAGCCCCATGTGGGACAGGGACTCTGTCCAACCTGATTTGCTTATATCACCCCAGCGACCTAGTACAGTGCTTGGCACATAGTAAGCATTTAACAAATACCACAATTATTATTATTATCAGGATGGACATAGTCCCTGTCCCATATGGGGATCACAGTCTAAGAGGGAGTAGAATTTGATCCCCATTTTGCAGGTGAGGAAACTGAGGCACAGAGAGGTTGAGTGACTTGCCCAAGGTCACACAGCAGGCAAGTGGCAGACTCAGGTTTAGGATCCACACCCTCTGATTCCCTGGCCTGTGCTCTTTCCACTAGGCCACATTGGCTTTGATAGAGGACCGACACCCCTATTCTTCCCCCCCCCCCCCAAAAAAAAATCCTAGTGGGGAGACCAGCTGGCTGTCTCTGAGTCTAAAGTGGCTTTCTTGAAAGGGAGCTGGGTGCCTGGGAAGAGAAAGTTGATTTTGTTCCTGATTTAGTTTGGAAATGATTTGTCAATGGTGGCAATTTACCAAAATATATTCTTGTTCCTTAGACTCACAATTGTTGGAATTTACGGCCTCAGACTCCTGACTGGAGAGCACAGAGGCATTCTAGTGCAAATGGGAAAATGCAGGAACAATTTGTTTTTTTATCAAGTTTCCCCAAATATGTAAACTCAGAGAAAGCTTTATTCTTTCTAAATGATCATTCATTTGTCTCCAGACTGTATCTTTTGGTACAATTTATTATTCGCTATTTCAAAAAACTTAAATGCATTTTGCATATTAGCGCGTAACTCTTGTTCCTGTCTACTCAGTTGTGGAAATGGTTGGATTGCTTTTATAAAGAAAAAAATGGCTAATAAAATTGGCCTCAGCACCATTGCTTTGCAATTCTTATGAACAGTAAAGTGGTACTTACAGTCATTGATGTTAAAAGCTATTTCTAAATTATGGTGCCATTTATTATCTCTAGTGTCCAAAGTAAGTTTAAATGATGCTTATAATTCATGTTTTACCAAATTTCCTTTTCCCCCCGAGGATACCTCTGATTAACTTATGCACATTTAAGCGCTTTTTAAATTCTTCTTTTATTGCCATTATGCTCTGAAAATCTCAGCGATTCTCAAAAATGGGTAATAAACTTGAGATAAAATGCTGCAGTTTTAGATCAATGCTGACATATTGCTGTGATGATTTCTACAGAGCTAAAGTGATAATGCTTCATATTTACAGAATATATACTGGGTTATTACTACAGTATTACCATTTTGTTGTAAGATGAAATGAGTAATTTACCAATTTATTAAATAGTTACATTTAAGTATTGCTTAGGACATTACCACACCAATCTGTTTACTTAGCTTGAAGAGTTACCATTAAGATACCCTGTTTATTTAGGTAAAATTTGTAATCATCATGTCTTCCATTAACAAACTTATTTTTCTGCAAGCCTAATTGTCTGGAAATGAGTTTCTCCTTATTTACTGTGGTACATTCTGCTTAGCCAGCTAAAAATGTCACCCTACAAGAAGTGCTAGAGAAATTAATAATACATACAGAGAACAGTTTTAATTAGTATAATACCAAATGTTAATAAAAGATTTATGATACAGTTAGAAAGTTCTAACAAAAAAGATCTTTAAGGCTTCAGGCTCAATTTGTCAGAAAAAATAGCACAGAGCTGAGGACACAGTCAGCAGGCTCACCCAGAAACCTTAGGATGGCGTCTCTCTTTCTTTGTGATTCCTCCAAATTGTGGTTTCTTCCAAAAGCCTGGTTTGGAGAGATGGAGTTTCTCTCTAAAAGATTTTACTGGGTAACTCAATCAAGGGTGCTTAGTTCAGCTCTGGAAGGAGTGGGTTGAGGAAAGACCATTGGTGAGAAGGTTTTGAAATCCAGAGCAACTGTTGTGCTGAATGTCGTTTCTTTACTCCTGGTCTTTGGCCTTCAGCTGTGAAGGACCCAAACAATGATAACTGCAGATCTGGAGTTCATCTTCAGTGGTCTGCCTGCCTGTGACTCGGGAAGCCAGGGGACTTGCACCCCCACTCTGTCTTTTTCTCCCAGGGAAAGAGGTTTTCCGATTGTACCGATGGCTCCCTTTGGTAGTTCAGTTCGCACTCAGGACTGTGGGAGCCCTCAGAAGCCTGCACATTTCCAGAACCCAAGCTGCTCTGGACCCCACTCTTGTTCAGACCATTTCTTACTCCCTCTTCTGGTTTTAGAAGAAAGGAAGGCGGCAAAAAGAGGTATTTGTTTCACTTGTTTCATGTGGTGGAAAATGCTTTGAGATCTTTAGGGTAGTGTCTCCCTTCCCCACCCCACCACCTCCCCATTGAATCATTTCCCCATTGTTGCTTTCTTCCTCCCCACAGCCTGGGGCAAGACTCTGGGTCGCAGCTGGTGTCATTTGTATCTTTCCTCTTGGTCTTGTAACTGCAGTTTTGAGTTCCCCACCACCCAGAATCTAACGGGTCAAACCTTTGTTTCCTTTCTTATGTTTTGTTTCTAGTTTCTGAAGCATCACAGATCATTTTAGGGCTGACTACCCATTGGGGTCTTCTTTCTTTTTCTAAAAAACAAGGGTATGTTCCATGTGAAACAGTCATGGTGACTAGAGCACCAGGACTCCTGACCTGTCAAAGTGAGGAAACCCCACATGGCATAACCCCTGGGGACAGGGTGCTGCCTAGCCATTTGTTAGGGAGAAACTGAGCACCCACTCCCTCTGATTATAAAAACAGTCTTCTAAGGAGATTAGAGATATGCCCCTGTATTTTCCTAGAGCCTTTCTGTTCTAGAAGTGAACTGCTGAACTCGCCACATTGAAGAAGCAGTAACACTTATTTCTGGTTTTATTTCTTCTCTCAAATTAAGAAAATATTTTCATGGCTGTCTCTTTAGCACTCTAGAGATGGAAGTCAACGCCAGGCTTACCCACCTTGAAACCTTTGCCCTGCTGGTCCCTTTGAGGGAGTGTGGTGTTAATTTGGCTTGGTGTCAGATTTGTTAGGATGAACGGGCCTGGTCAATTTTTTCTTTGATATGAGTTTATTGTTTTCTGTAGGTAATAAATAATTGATGGGAAAGCCTCTTTCCACAATTAAAATGGATGTCCCTTTCTTGTCACAACTGATAGCTTTTCCGGTAATGAATGGATTTAGATACATGTTAAGCACGGGATATATTTAGTCTAGCTTTTGATGGGCTGCAATGCAGCATATAGTCAGGCAGAAGAAACAAAAGTCATTGCTGTGGAGGTGAAGGTGGCTGGAAGAATAAAATCATTCCCTTTTCTTCTCTGGGATCTAAAGTCATTTCTGACTCAGATAATAACTGTAATTATTAGTATTGTGATGTTTATTACGCTCTTTTTATGTGCCAGGCAGTGTGTTGCTCGTTCCTGGGGCAGAATTAATATTTCACAATGTGACTTGTAGGAAGGGACAAGGTAACTTGTTTGGCTCAGCCTAAGAAGGAGTCTCAGATAAGGGCCCAGAGAAACATAAGGGCCCAAAGAAACTAACCACTGTAACACTAGTGGCACTTAGAAGGTCTTTTTATGTGATCAGAATGTCAACTCTGTTTTGCTACAGTGCCATTATTCCATTATTGGATCAGACCAGTGGTCCATCTATCCCAGTGTTCCTCCCCCCCCACCCCCCGGCCCGAGAGCGATTACCAGATACTTGAAGGAACTGTGTGATATTTGCTGATCTTGGCATTGATCCTCATGTTTTGGCTGAACCATTTAGCATCCCAAACCATCTCTCTAGTAACCCATTTCTTATATGGACCACTTGTCTAGGAAGCTATCCAACCCTCTCTTGAACCTGCTGATATTTTCTGCCTACCCAACTTTCCGTGGAAACAAATTCCACATATTACCCACCTCTGTGTGAAGGAGTATTTCCTTTGGTTTCTTTTGAGTCTGCTGCCCTCAAACTTCAATGGATGTTCCCTCATCCTGGTGCTGTGGATTTAATCATCCGCTCTCAATCTGTAAGTTTCCAGATTTAAGAGCCTTAATTCTTTCATTTGATCATCATAAAGAAACCTCTCCATTTCCCAATTCATCTTGGTTCCCTCCTCTAGGTCCATTATGTCCTTCCTAAATGTGTTGATACAGTATTCCAGTTTTAGGTGAACCATGGTTTTACAGTGGGGCAAAATGGTATCTTTTTGATTTTCCCTCCCCTTCTTGATGATACCCAGGCCCACCCTCTGATGCCTGTTCACTTGGGTCTGCAGCCCCTAAGCACTCTGATGCTCACCCCACCCCAGCCCTACAGCACTTTTGTACGTATCCATATATCTTACTGCTTCCACTATCTGTAACTGATTTTCATATCTGTCTTCCCCTCTAGGTTGTAAGCTCCTCGAGGACGGGAATCATGTCTTTTATCTCCATTTTATTGTATTCTCCCAAAGTGCTTAGTACAGTGTTCTGTCCATAGTAAGAACTCAATAAATAGCCTTGTTTGATTGACTTTCTGGCTATTGATGCAGCATGGTTCAGTGGATAGAGCATGGTCCTGGGAGTCAGAAGGCCTTGAGTTCTAATCCCAGCTCTGCCACTTCTCTGCTGTGTGACCTTGGGCAAGTCACTTAACTTCTCTGTTCCTCATCCAAAACATGGGGATTGAGACTGTGAGCCCCATGTGGGACAGGGACTGTATCCAACATAGTTTGCTTGTATCCACCCCCCAGTGCTTAGTACAGTACTTGGCAAATAGTAAGTGCTTAACAAATACCATAATTATTATTATTATTATTGAGCCTACGATTTACAAGAGTGCCATGATTTAAAAGGGTGGTCAGTATGACCTCAGCCTAGTTCTGCCTGGTAACTCCCAGCCCATTATTGTGTAAAGAGGATGATTTCCCCTAGGAAATACATATACTTGCTCCCACTGAAGACACCCACTATTTTTGGTCATCAAGGAGATTATCCCAATCTTCCTTTCATTCCACCACCCTGAAGAGTTTAGGGCCCCCTGCAAACTTGGACATTTCTTCCCTTTCCCTCTTCCAGAACATTTTTTGAAATGTTAAACAAACCAGTCCCAGTGCTGATCCTTGCAAGACTTTCTGTTAACACTTCTGAAAAGTGGCAGTTGAGCTTCAACCTTTGTTTCTTACCTTATAGCTGCTTAGAATGTTTCCCCCAATTCCATGATTTCTTGGTCTTTAAAAAGGCCTGTGAGGCAGAACCTTGCCAAAATGCCTGTGCAAACCTAAATATATCCTGATCACGTGTTCCTTTCTATCTGCAAGATCCTTCCAAGAGCTCCAGCCAATGAGCAAGCCACCATTTCCCCACACAGGAACCAGGTTTCCCAAGCAGATGGAGCTTTTCTGGTCCCCACTTCTGCCCTTGCAATCCCAGGCTCATCTCTGAGATTCCCAGCACCATCTGGGGATGGGCAGCTGCAGAGATTATGTTGTCTGCAAAGCTCCTCCCTGGTTGTAGCTTTAAGCATTTTCAAGCATTTCAGAGTTCCTGAACCTTCTCCTACAACTGGGGCATCTAAAAGAGCTTTTTTCTTTGAAGGAAACATTCTGGGAGCTCCTGGATGTCTAGAAATAGGGGAACATCCTTGCTGGGACCTCATCTCATTCCCTCCTCACCCCTCCACCTCCCTATCAATCAATCATCAACCACTGGTATTTACTGAGTGCTTACTGTGGACAGAGCACGGTAGTAAGCTCTAGGAAGAATACAACAGAGTCAGCAGATATGTTCCCTGCACACAACAAGCTTTCAGTCTAGAAGGGGAGACAGATATTAGTTTAAATAAGTAATTTATAATCTGTAATTTAAAGATATTTATGTAAGTGTTGTGGGGTTAAGGCTGGGGTGAATATCAAAAGCCCAAAAGTCACAGATCCAAATGCATTGAAGACACAGATGGGAGAGGGAGCTAGAGGAAGGGGGCTTAATCAGGGAAGACTTCTTGGAGGATATGTGACCTTGATAATGGTTTGAATGTGGGGTGATTGGTGGTCTGGCATACATGGAGAGGGAGGGAGTTCCAGGCTAGGGGGAGGATATGAAAAAGGGGTTGGTAGTGAGATAGATGATGAGATCGGGGCAGAGTAGAGGAGAGAAGTGTGCAGGTTGGGCTGTAGTAGGAGATCACTGAGGTGAGGTAGGAGGGGACAAGGTGATTGAGTGCTTTAAAGCTGATGGTAAGGAGTTTCTGATTGATGAGGAGGTGGATGCGTGACCACTGGAGGTTCTCGAGGAGTGGGGAGATGTGGACTGAATATTTTTTTTAGAAAAATCGGGTTCCTTCTTTCTGCGCAGGTCCTTCCTGTACTCTGAGTCCTAGGTAGGGCTAGGTTAGGCCTAGGGTAACCCAAAGCCTTTCAGAGCTCGGGGTCTCTTGACCAGTTAGCTGGGCTTCCATGTGTTGCTTAGAATGCTTTCCAAGGTCAATGTCCTCCTCTCGAGACAGACATCGGGGGCTTTAAGGGAATGATTGGAGACAGAATATGGCTAAAATGGGTCTCTTTAGGATAAACATGGCTTTTTTATGGTACTTATTAGGAACTTACCATGTGCCAGGCACTGTACTAAGTTCTGCAGTAGATAAAAGCTACTCAGTTTGCACACCATCCATTTCCCACAGGGGGCTCACAGAATTAATTCCCATTTAACAGATGAGGTAACTGAGGCACAGAAAAGTTAAGTGACTTGCCCAAGGTCACACAGTGGACAGGTGGTAGAGCCATGATTAGAACCTAGGTCCTTCTGACTCACAGGTCCCTGCTCTATCCACTAGGCCATGCTACTTCTCCTTGTTGTAAATTATTATTATTATGGCCTCTTTTAAGGAGCTCAGTCAGTTCACTTCCTCCTACTTATCCACTCTCTCCTCTCAACTCTCCTGTCTGAAGCTTTTAGGAGGAAGGAAAACGCTCTCGGGAACTGAGGGGAGAACAGCTTCCATTGTATCTCTACCTCATCATCATCATCAATCACATATATCGAGTGCTTACTTTGTGTCCAGCACTGTAGTAAGCACTTAGGGGAGTACAATATAACAGAAACATTCTTTGACCACAGTGAGCACAATGAGTCTAGAGGGGGAGACAGGCATTAATATAAATAATAAAATAATAACAATCGTAATGATGGTATTTGTTAAGCACTTACTATGTGCCAGGCACTATACTAAATGCCCAGGAGGATATAAGCAGATATTTGGTCTGGAGCCGAGAAATTCTTCCAGAGCATGAGCTGTAGCCCTGGTGCTGGGCCTGACTTTCCACCATGCTGCTCTGGGGCAAAAGAGGAGGGCAACAACAGCAGTAGCAGCAGAAATTACTGTTGCCCTCGAAACCTTGGCTCCTTCCCCTCATCAGCAATGCCGTGCACCCCTGGGCACACCTGGTGCCAGAACAGAATAACATCCTGGCATTGGGCATAGAAGAAAGATGCTTGATCACCTCTCCTACCTAAGACTGTGTAGAAGTGTCTCAAAGCAGAGGGGAGCAGCGAGTCCAGAGCCCAACTCTCTGGTCTGCTGCTCAGTGAGGTGCAGGAATCTGAGAGAGGGAGAGAGAGAAAGAAAAAAAGAGAAAAAGAGAAAGAAAGGGACCCTTCTCTTCCTAAAACACATGCGTGCAGCCGGTTGTTGCAGTTTGAGTGGAGCAATCTGCTTTCGCCTCTGCTGGGCTCCCTCCTAGGGCAGCTCTGAGAGCCATGTTGCTACATCAGTGACTGAATTGAAGGCTGGTGCAGCTGCCCCAGCCCTGGGCATGTCCCCCAAATGGCTGTGCATGATGTCAGGACCCCTCCTGCCCTCCCTGCCTATCACTCCCCCACACTCATATTCTGTGCAGAGATGTTGAATGGACAAATGAAAATATATGACCCCTGTAAGGCCTTTTGTTTTCCAAACTCTGTCACTTCAAGTAGCACATTTATTATCTTAACAATGTCCTTCTGAGGTAGAAAGGACAAGGGATGATTATTTCCACTTTACGGTTGGAGAAACAGAGGCACAGGGAGGTTAGTCACTGGCCCAAGGTCACATAGGTCGGTGGCAGAATTTGGACTGGACCCCAGGTGTCCTGACTTGCATCCATGCATTTTCCAGCCCTGCCCTGATCATTCAGATCATGATACTGAGGAATCTTACTCTGACCTCCCTCCCCAACTATGTCCGTTTCACAGGTCAACGCAGCTGCTGCTTCAGCCTACCACTCGGGCCCCAGGCTTAGGGCCATAAAAAAAGCACCGCTTATATATTTCCGAGAGAAACAAAGTCACTGAAGGAAACTCTTTTTCAAAAGGCACAGGGGGCATAAGGTTTCCTGGTCTCATGCTCTAAGTTTGTGATTAAAGTAACTGTCAGAGCACACAGATGAAAGTCACGTTTCAGCAAATCTCTTCCTTACTCTCTCTGGCTGTGTAGTGATGCAGTCTCTAGTGCCCTCTGCTGTATTTTGGTTGGGGAAACTTCTTGAGGGAGTGCCATGGATGTGTTCTGAGTGAAAGGAAATCGACTCTATGTCTTTCTTCCCTTACTGTCTGTCTTTGGCATTAGCATCTTCGTAACCAGGAATAATTTTCTCAGCTTGTTTTAGAAGATCCTAAAAGCTTTCGCCTCGAGGATTTAATTTAATGCCTGGATTGTATGGAGTTGAAGCAACCTTAACATCTCTAGCCATAGCTCCCTTTAAAGGATATCAGCTCAAAGGGGGCCACTCTGAAAAGGCCCCCCACTTTCTGAGTGAGCTGAGAATTTTCTAGGCTTTTTCACTCTCCTCCCCAACTGTACCTTCTAATCTGAACATTCTTTACTACCACCAAAAGAAAAAGAATATTTTGGGAAGCTTAGATTCCAAGAACTGGTGGTTTTCAATCATTAGTATTTACTGAACACTTACTGTATGCAGAGGGTTGTAATAATAATTCTGGTACTTGTTAAGCGCTTACTATCTGCCAAGCACTGTTCAGAGTGCTGGAGTAGATACAAGCCCCTGTCCCTCATGGGGCTCACACTCTTAATCCCTATTTTAGAGATGAGGTAATGGGCCCAGTAAAGTTACTTGCCGAAGGTCACACAGCAGGCATGTGGTGGTGCCGGGATTAGAACCCAGGTCCTTCTGATTCCCAGGACTGGGCTTTATCCACTAAGCCATGCTGCTCCTCTGGCTGCTGTACCAAGTGCTTGGGAGAGTACACTACAATAGAGTTGGTGGACACCATCCCTGCCCTTTAGGAGTCTAGTGTACTATTGTGCATGTGGAGTTTACAATTTAGTAGACACAATACTATTCACTTGGAAATGCTTGATTGATTGACCTAGTAGTCCCGGTACTAACCACTTGGGATAGAACACCAAAAACAAAAGACACAGTCCATCCCCTCTAGGTGCTTACAATCTAATAGGGAAGACAGGCAGACATTAATTATGTACAAGTAGTGGAAATAGGGGGAAGAAATAAGATATAATATGCTGTAGCATGAATATGTTGTGTAACTAAAAAAGAATTGACTAGGCATGTATACATAAGTGCTAATGGTAGCTGCTGATGTAACTTGGGGAGTTGGGACTCAGTCAAGAAAGGCTTCCTGAAGGAAGTGGGCTTTTAGTAGGGCAATGAAAATGTGGAGAGCTAATGGGGTGGACTTGAAGTGTGAAGGAGTTCCACACAGGAAGAATGGTGTGAGCACGGGGTCTGGAGTAGGATGGTTGAGGATGAGGAACTTTTGGAAGGTGGGCTGAGAACCAATGGGTGAAGAGAGCTTCTAGACTGTCTCTATATGTTGCCAACTTGTACTTCCCAAGCGCTTAGTACAGTGCTCTGCACACAGTAAGTGCTCAATAAATACAATTGATTGATAGTGAAGCACCATGGCCTAGTGAAAAGAGCACAGGCCTGGGAGTCCGAGGACCTGGATTCTAATCCCAGATGTGACACTTTTCTGCTATGTGATCTTGGGCAGGTCACTTTATTTGTCTGGGCCCCAGTTTCCCCATCTGAAAAATAAGGATTCAGTCCTATTCCCTTGTAGACCGTGAGCCCCATGAGGGGCAGAGAACATGTCCAAAATGATCATCCTGCTAATCACCACACCGCTTAGAACAATGCTTGGCACATAGTAAGCCCTTAACGAGTACCATTTAAAAATATGTAAGATGGTCTTGCGTAGTTCTCATTCTTTTTCTCTGGTATGTGGATTTCTGCTGTACCTGGTTGTAACCCCAAGGTAGAACACATATTTACCCAGTAGGTGAAAAGGATATTTGAACATCAATTTCTTTCCAGGCTCTCAAAGTCCCATATAAAGCACAGTTAATATGAGCTCACTTCAGATGACACTCGGAGGAGCATCGAGACAATTTGTGGGGGAAAGGAATAAGAGCCCGTACAGATTTAACTGGAATGTTAATATTTACTGTTCACAACACTTGATGTTGGAGAAGCTGCTGAAGTCACTGAATAGGGATTACATCTTCAATTAAGTAATGGTAATGGGTGACTTAGTGATGTTTCATAGAGGGAAACTGCTGAAATCAGACTTTAAGGATAATTTTTTTATGCAACAACAAAAAAAGAAGAATTGAAACAAAAGCCCTGGGGGAAAAAAATTAGAGGGAACATGTCTGTTTAGGGAATCCTAATATTTTGGCTGAACACATTATGTAAAATTAAATACTATTTTAAACCAAGGAGATATGAGATCTAATTAAGTTTCTGTTGTTGATGTGTTTAGAGAGGATCATGACTATTATCACTGAGGTACTGAAAGAAGAAGAAAAATTAAATAACTCTTTTCTATAGTGTCTTTCACCCCAAAATCTCCATTCAAGAATTCAACCAGATGCTTCTTTGCCTCTGCCTTCTCACTGGATCTCACCTTGAAGATAATCAAATGACCATTAGCTCCTAAACCTTGTAATAGCAGGGCCGTCTCTATATGTTGCCAACTTGTACTTCCCAAGTGCTTAGTACAGTGCTCTGCACACAGTAAGCGCTCAATAAATACGATTGAATGAGTGAATGAATGAATTAGGTAACAGGGATTTGTATTTCTCACTTTGCTGCTGGGAAAACAGACCCTGAATGCTAAGGTGTTTATTCTGGTGTGAATCAGGCCCGAGTTGGGGACAAAACGGAGTTCTCCCTGAGCCCTAATGAAGCTTCATCCACACAACAGGTACCTTTTTTATTTTCCACTAGGAATTGGGAACGAGGAGGTGGCTCCTCTAATGTATAATGCATTTCTTAAAACACTGCTAAGATATCTAGCCTGTGCAAGGAGGTACAACAGCAGAGGCCACATGATCTAGTGGAAAGAGTATGGATTGGGAGACAGAAGATGCTGGTTCTAGTTGTAGCTCTGCCACTGGCCTCCTGGGTCACCCTGGGCAAGTCATTTAAGCTCTCTGGGTCTCATTTTCCTCATCTGTAAAATGGGGATAAAATATTTGATCTACCTCAGAGTGAGAGCCTTAGATGGAACAGGATTTGTGTCTGATATGATGATCTTATAACCCATGTGGGGTGATGATCTTACAACCCATGTGGGGCTCACAGTCTCAATCCTCACTTCACTTCTCTGTTCCTCAGTTCCTCTGTAAAGTGACTGGCCCAAGGTCACGCTGCACGCATAAGGCAGAGTTGGGTTAGGACCCATGACCTTCTGACTCTCAGGCCCGTGCTCTGTCCTAATAATAAAGATGGAGATTGGGTAATTTCAAGGAGTGAGGCGCTTGTTCATAGAGATTCTATTAAACCCATAAATGGGGGTGATGACTATGAGCCGCACATGGGATAATGATAATTATGGATTTGTTAATCAGTTATGTTGCCAACTTGTACTTCCCAAGAGCTTAGTACAGTGCTCTGCACACAGTAAGCGCTCAATAAATACGATTGATTGATTAAGCGTTGACTATGTGCCAAGCACCGTTTTAAGCCCTAGGGTAAATACAGGGTAAGCAGGTTGTCCCTTGTGGGGCTCACAGTGGGACAAAATGATGGCCTTGTATCTCCCCAGGCGCTTAAAACAGTGGTTGGTACATAGTAAGCGCTTACCAAATACCATCATCATCATGGATGCTGTATATGTATAAATGTTTGTACATATTTATTACTTTATTTATTTATTTATTTATCTTGTACATATCTATTCTATTTATTTTATTTTGTTAGTATGTTTGGTTTTGTTCTCTGTCTCCCCCTTCTAGACTGTGAGCCCACTGTTGGGTAGGGACTGTCTCTATGTGTTGCCGACTTGTACTTCCCAAGCGCTCAGTACAGTGCTCTGCACACAGTAAGTGCTCAATAAATACGATTGACTGACTGATCTTATATCAACCCCAGCACTTAGCACAATGCTTTTGCACTTAGTAAGCCCTTAATAAATTCTATATTTCCTCACATAATTGCCCCACTTTTTCACACTATTTTTGTTACATTAAAACAAGCATGGGACAATTATCTGGGTCACATAAAAATTAAGTCTAGCAATAAAGGGAGAAGAAAAAAGGAGGAAAGGAGGGGAGAAGGAAGAGCAAGAGAAACATAAGAAGGCACTTGAGACTTGTCTCTTCTTTTGTACTATCCCAAGTACCGTCTATCATAGGCACTCAATTAAGCCCTTTTTTGTAAAGTTCTCAGTCTTCTCTACTGTGTTCCACTATCATTGTGTATAATTTCATTTATTATAGACTCATTATCTACTTAGATTCAAAACTAAGGGTGGGACAATTATAATAATAATTATTATGGTATTTTTTAAATGTTTGCTATGTGCCAGGCACTGTACTAAGCTCTGGGGGTAGTACAAGCGTATCGGGTTGGACACAATCCCTGTCGCACAAGGAGCTCACAGTCTTAATCCCTGTTTTACAGATGAGGTAACTGAGGCCCAAAGAAGTGAAGTGACTTGCCCAAGGTCATATAGCAAGCAAGTGGTGAAACCAGGATTAGAAGCTGTGATCTTTTGACTCCTAGGCCCATGCTCTATCCACTATGCCATTATGTGATGGAAGCAGTGAGTAAATATATTATTTTAAAAATAAATACCTCTCGAAGAAACACACGAGAAAAAGGGGAAAAGAAAGTGCTGTCCAAAAGGAAGTTAAGTGCAATTAGCTAATGACCTATCCTGTAGTAAATGCTGTATTTTAACTTAACTGGAGACCATTATCATGTATTTGAGCTGCAGCCATCCCTCAAATATAAATGGAGTGAGTTTTGCCTTTCCTTTTAAATCTTCCTAGGACTTCATCAAACATTTCCCTTTTAGGAAAAAAAAAAATGACCCTGCAAGGTTTCAACTAAACTATGAAGTATTAGAAGAACTTACTGAGTATTTAGTACTCATTGAGCACCCATTTAGCATAGTGCACTATACTAGGTGCTTGAGAAGTATGGAAAAAGAAATAGCACTATCTGTTCACAAGGAGTTTATACTGCAGTCAATTGATCAATCATATTTATTGAGTGCCTTACTGTGTGCAGAGCACTGTACTAAGTGCTTGTGATAGTACAGTATAATAGAGTTGGTAGACACGTTTCCTACCCAAGAGGAGCTTGGTACACATAAGAATAGACAGAAATAGTCAAAATATATAATTGAATGTACAGTTGAATAAACATACATACAAATGTGATAAGGGTAGGTAAAATGGGTAGGGTAGGCTAATGGGCTTATATGGTATAAGTTACTGGGAAATTAATCAGGGAAGACTACTTGGAGGAGGTGGAATCTTACAGGGGCTTTTGTGTGTGGGGAGAGCCGTGGTCTGTCTGATGTGAGGAGGGAGGGAATTTCAAGTCAGGGGAAACAGTGTGAACAAGGAGGCCGTAAACTCATTATGGGCAGAAAACTCCTCTCTCAACTCTTTTATATTGTATTCTCCTAAGCACTTACTACAGTGCTCTGCATACAGTAAGGGCTCAATAAATATGATTGATTGAATGACTGAGGGGACAAAGGTGGGAGAGTCAAGACCCAGATTCAGTTTGAGGTTACCTTCGGAGAAGTGATGAGAGCAAACCGTTTTAAAATGAAAAAGTACAAAGTTTAAAATATATACATTTAGCATTTAGGAAGCTGAAAATCATATTCATTGAATGGAAAATGTAAATTTGAGAACACAGTCCCAAGGCACTTGGCTATCATTAGAGAAATTTGGTTTAAAGAACATTGACTATATTCCTGGTACCATAATCAAGAAATTCTGTAGTTATAAATAATTGAAAATGAGGTATGGGCTTTGCACAGTCATTCTTTGGTGATGGTTTTTGGATTCAATTGCCACAAGCAAGAAAGAGGTTTTAAAAATAGATCACCAGGGCAGAGCAAGTGTCTCTGACATATGTGCTTGCAGCCAGGGTTCTAGAAATTCCAATCATTTAACAAATTGCATCATTAAAAGTCATAATAGGCCTAAAAGCCATTCTTAAAAGAACTTACTAAGTAATTTGACCTACATCATCATCTTGTTAAATTCATTTGATATCATGAGACAGTTAGTGAAATATGCATAGTGCATTATATTAAAGAGAAATGTAGCCTTCAATTGGTATCTGATGTGCACTTTGCAATAGCTGCTATTAGTTGTCTATAAAACTCCTAGACATGATTTGATTTTATTTTATTACTGTTATATTATTTTACTTTGAAACTTATAGGGGTGGTGATTACAGGTCTCCTAGTGCTTACTGGGAAATATTTAACACAGGATGTTTTATTTATTAGCATAAAGAGACACAGTGGATTGTTGGTGATTAAAGTGATGATACAGCTGCCATACTTGTCAAAAATATAGCTCTAATTCAATAGAAGGGCGACAGACAGTCTCTAGGTTGATCTATGTGGAAGCAAACTGCCTCTGAAAGCAGGACAATGCCCTCTTAATTTGATGCCCCAGGGACTTCTGTACAAGGGAACTTTCAAGTGCCTCTAATTGGCTACCAAGAGGAATGAAACCAAAAGAACTTTGAAAATCCTAAATTAGTGTTTTTTTCCTAAATTGGTCTCTACGTTCTGCCATTTCCAAGATTCCCAAATCTACAGAATATTTAAGATCAGAAATCCATCAACATTACGAAACAAAATCTTCTCAAATGTAAATTGAGACTACATCAATGGTATTTACTGTGAGCTTATCATGTGCAGAGCACTACACTAACACTTAGGAGAGTATAATATAGTAGGTAATCATGATTCCTGCCCTCAAAGAGTTTATAATCTAGCTGGAGTGCCTCCTGAGTGCAAAGCACTGTTCTAAGCACTTGGAAGGATATAGAAGAAACAAGACACACACAGAAGGCAAAAGTGAAATGCCAAAACGAAGAGCAAAAGAAGTAAACTGATTTTGAGATTTGAATCGTATTTTAATTTTGGACCAAGTTTATGACCATTTTCTTTTGGTTTTGACACCCAGGAGTGACAGATTCAGGTGAATGTGAATGCTTAATCTACTTGACCCTAATTTTGATAGCAGAAGTGTTAGTAAGCTAATAAGGCTGAAAACATAAGCAGTGTCATTGTTAAATCAGTCCAATGACCATTCTACCTAATGGTTGTCATCCTTGACATTAGCCTGACTGTTTACAGGCGTTTTATCCTTAGCTTTCACTCTAACTTGTTTGTGAAATGATCCATACCCTATTTGAACCTGCTGATGTTTTATGCTTGTACAACTTCCTGTGGTGATGAATCCCACATGCTACCCACTGTTGTGTGAAGAAGGATTTCCTTTGGTTTGTTTTGCACCTCCCAACTTCAAGATTCAGTGAGTGTCTCCTTATCACAGGACTGTGGGATGTGCTGAATATCGATTCTGTTACATGATGTTATAAGATTCTGAAATGTCCCCTAGCAACCTACACCTTTCCAGACCGAAGAGTCCTAATTCTTAGTCTTTTCCCATTATGAAGTGTTTTCAACTCTCTGATCACCTTGGTTGTCCTTTTCAGCAGTTTCTCCAGTTGTGTTATGTTCTTTGTAAGAGACAGCAGTCAGAACTTCCCACAGTATTCCATATATAGTCATACTATGCTTTTATAGTGTTAAAAAACATACTTCTTGGGGTTTTTTTTTATTCCTTCCTGATAATATCCAGGATTTGTTTGTTTCTCCAGCTGTTGGACCAAGGGACCCAGGGAAGCAGCATGGCCTAATTGCTAGAGTATGGGCATGGGAATCAGAATGACCTGGGTTCTAACTCCGGCTCTGCAACCCATCTTCTGTGTGACCCTGGGCAAGTCACTTAACTTCTCTGTGTTTCAGTTCCCTTATCTGTTAAATGGGGGTTAAGGCTATGAGCCCCGGGTGGGACAGGGACTGTGTCCAACCCGATTATCTCGTAACTCCCCCAGTGCTTAGTACACTGCTTGGCAAGCATTTGAAAGCACTTAACAAATACCATAACACCACCACCCCCCCAAAAAAAAAGCTATAAAAGAATGTCAACAGTGGCTCTGTCATTTTCTGCTCAAAGTTGTGATTGATGGCTCCAAGTCTATCATTTACAGGAGTTGTAATTTAGAGTATTTTTCCTTAGGTGCATTATTTTGCAGTTGCTCACATTGAGGCTCCTCTGCCATTCATCAGCCCCCTCACTCAGCTCTTCTATCAATGGTATTTATCAAGCACTTACTGTGTGCTGGACACTGTTCTAAGCACATTCATTCATTCAATCGTATTTATTGAGCACTTACTGTGTCTAGAGCACTGTACTAAGCGCTGGGGAAGTACAGTACAACAGAGTTGGTAGATGCGATCCCTGTCCACAAGGAACTTACAGTCTTCGGGGGGAGACCGACACTGAAAAAGATTACAGATAGGGGAAATAGTACAGTATAAGGATATTTGCATAAGTAATGTGGGGCTGGGGAGAGTATCGGACTAGTTAAGGGGTACTAAGTTCTTTGAGATCTTCATGCAATTTATCTCCATCTTCAAGGTATTTAGACTGTAAGCTCATTGTGAGCAGGGAATGTATTCACCAACTCGGTTATGTTGTACTCTCTCAAGAGCTTTTATAGTGCTCTGCATACAATAAGTGATCGATAAATATGATTGATTGATTGACTGACCACTCGGAAGAGCATTGTGTCACCTGCAAACCTGGAATTTTCAAAGCACACTCTCTCCTCCAGATCAGCACACTCCTTCCAGACTAGTGAATAGCCCACACGATTACAATTTTGAAACACGTGATTCAGACACCTCCAGTGTGCTGAACATTTCTGAAGGAAAGTGATCCAGGTAGCAGAATGGAATATGACTGGAGTGGGGAGAGACAGGAGGCAGGGAGGTCAACAAGGAGGCTGATACAATAATCAAGGAGGGTAGGATAAGTGCTTGCATTAATGTGGTAGCAGTTTGGACAGAGAGGAAGGGGTCGATTTGAGCGATGTTGTGAAGGTAGAACTGACAGGATTTAGTGATGGCTGTGATGGGAAAGTGTGCGTAAGTGCTGTTTAAACCACTAGTGCTAGAGTCAATTCCTCTGTGCAGGTTCTTGGACCCAAAGTCGGCATGATTAGATGGGGATTCGTCCACCCTTTCCTAAAGGTGACTGAGTGAGGGAGTGTGCCAGAGTGTGGGCGAAGACCATATGGGCTCTCCTGGCTTCCCTCTACCCTCAGGCGAGGCCAGGCAAGTCTGTCAATTCTATATAGTAATAATAATGATGGTACTTGTTTAGCGCTTACCGTGTGTCAGGCACTCTACTAAGCGCTGGGGTGAATACAAGCAAATCCCTCCTACCTCACCTCCCTTCTCTCCTTCTACAGCCCAGTTTGCACCCTCTGCTCCTCCGCCGTTAACCTCTTCACTGTGCCTTGTTCTTGCCTGTTCTGCTGTCGACCCCTGGCCCACGTCCTTCCCCTGACCTGGAATGCCCTCCCTCCACACATCCACTGAACTAGCTCACTTGCTCCTTTCAAAGCCCTACTGAGAGCTTACCTCCTCCAGGAGGCCTTCCCAGACCGAGCCCCGTTTTTTTAATCTCCTCCCCTCCCCATCGCCCCCCTCCCTCCCTCTGCCCTACCCTCTTCCCCTCCCCACAGCACTTGTATATATTTGTACATATTTATTACTTTATGTATTTTACTTGTACATATGTACTACTCTATTAATGATGTGCATATAGCTATAATTCTATTTATTCTGATGGTTTTGACACCTATCTACTTCTTTTGTTGTCTGTCTCCCCCTTCTACACTGTAAGCCTGTTGTTGGGTAGGGGCCATCTCTATACGTTGCCGACTTGTACTTCCCAAGTGCTTAGTATAGTGCTCTGCACACAGTAAGCGCTCAAAAAACACGATTGAATGAATGAATGAGTTGGACACAGTCTCAATCACCATTTTACAGATGAGGTAACTGAGGCACAGTGAAGTGACTTGCACAAGGTCACATAGCAGACAAGTGGCAGAGCTAGGATTAGCTGGTGCTTTATCTACTACACTATGCTGCTTCACCTATCCCCTTACAAATATGACCAAATCAAATACATTTAAACAAAGATGCATTTCATTCAACAATATCATCTTTGTTACACTTCTGGATTTTCAGGGTAAGCTGGGTTATACTTTCATGTCAAAATCTTTTTTTCCAAGTAGGGCTCCGTCAATTATTTTGGCCAAATTGAATAATAACCTATACAGCACTAAAGCAGGCTTAATTTCACAGTGCCCTCTGGTGTTTGTGAGTGTTTATCTCACATTATTTTCATCATTCATTCATTCATTCATTCATTCATTCGTATTTATTGAGAGCTTACTGTGTGCAGAGCACTGTACTAAGCGCTTGGGAAGTATACAAGTTGGCAGCATGTAGAGGCGGTCCCTACCCAACAACAGGCTCACAGTCTAGAAGGGGGAGACAGACAACAAAACAAAACACGTGGACAGGTGTCGTCATCAGAATAAATAGAAGTAAAGCTAGATGCGCATTAACAAAATAAATAGAATAGTAAATATGTACAAGTAAAATAAATAGAATAATGAATCTGTGCAAACATATATACAGGTGGTGTGGAGAGGGGAAGGAGGGAGCTCAGTGTGGGAAGGCCTCCTGGAGCAGGTGAGCTCTCTGTAGGGCTTTGAAGGGAGGAAGAGAGCTAGCTTGGTGGATGTGTGGAGGGAGGGCATTCCAGGCCAGGGGAAGGACATGGGCTGGGGGTCGATGGCGGGACAGGCGAGAAGGAGGCACAGTGAGGGTAGCGGCAGAGGAACGGAGGGTGTGGGCTGGGCTGTAGAAGGACAGAAGGGAGGTGAGGTAGGAGGGGGTGAGGTGATGGAGAGCCTTGAAGCCGAGAGGGAGGAGTTTTTGTAGCATTTCTTCCGTTTTAGATAGGCTTCCCCTGTTACAATCTGTTACTCTTCTGATCCACATTAGGCACAAGTGAAAATATTTGATAGAAGGTAATAGAAGCATGCCAATTACATTAATTTTCATTTAATCTACTGAGTTTATTGACATTCCAAGTCTTCTGCTAAAATTGGGATGAATTAGGTCTACACTACGTAAGCCATCTCTGCATTTTTTTTCTTCAACCTCCACACCCTTCCCACTGTTTGATGGAAGAAGGTTCTCCTGCCGCATACTTCTGGCTCTTGGAATAGTTTACTTTTTTTTTTATTTCCTTAGAGAAGCAGCATTGCCAAGTAGAGAGAGTGCAGTACTGAGGAGCAGGAGACCTAGCTTCTAATAATAATGATGATATTAAGCACTTACTATGTGACAAGCACTGTTCTAAGTGTTGATTGTGGGTCTGTTGCCTGCTGTGTTACTTTGGTCAAATCACTTAATTTCTCCATGCCTCTGTTTCCTTATCAGTAAAATGAGGATTAAATATCTGTTCTCCCTCCCCGTTAGACTGTGAACCCCATGTGGGATAAGGACTGTGTCTGATCTGATTGTTTTGTATCTAGTCCAGCATTTAGCACATAATAAATTGTCTCTGTTACCAAGTTGTACTTTCCAAGCATTTAGTACAGTGCTCTGCACACAGTAAGCGCTCAATAAGTATGATTGATTGAATGAATGAATGAATAAATCCTGAATCAGTAGCACAATTATTACTGATATTCATTAACCAAGGCCTGGAACTTTCATGCCACCCCCTTCTGGTGGTCAGTACCCAGTTCTACTATAACACAGGGATTGTTTTCTCTTTGAAACCCTGTGCTAAAGAAAACTTGCCCTGCAGACCAGACACATACATACACATGATGACTTCTTCTGTCACCAATGTATCACTGAATCCAGACAGCTTTGTGTTGTCAGTAGTAGCAATCAATCAGTATTTTTTGTTGAGTGCTTACAGTATGAAGCACACTGGAGTAAGCACTTGGGAAAGCACAATACATCAGAGTTGATAGACAACTAAGAGTATTTTTTAAGCACATACAGTAAGTTGTATGAATGTGTTTATGTACAGTGTGTACATACTGCATTTATGTACAGTAAGTATGTGCTGGGAGAGAACACGCAGGTGGGAATTAAACATCGTTCCTATCCTCTGGGCTCACAAACTAAGAAAGGAGAACATTCTTCAGTTCTGCCATCACGTTCTTCCTGAAATGTATGAAATCAAATGCTCCAGAAAAGCAGATTGCACTTTGCAGAAGGAGTGGACCCCTCATGCAGCAGTGGAGTACAAACTGAACACAGGCAACAGGAGCACAGTGAGCAGTCTGAGACAAAGTTGTTAGACACATTCCCTGACCATAACAACTTAGCAGTTTAGGTACTTATTTACATCTATCCTCAGCACTCACATTTATGTGTATTCAGTCGTACTTTTCATGATTTATCTTGACCTCTCTGTACCTCTCTCAAGGTCACACCTGGAGAGTTTCCAGTACTCTACCAGTCTCAACTATGGGAGAGAGAGTTAAGCAGAGGCATACCCATTCCATTTCTAGCTTGGGCAGTGGCTAATGAGTGGAAGGCAACTTTCTATAAGTCAAAAATCACCTGTTCTGGGTAACAGCTGCATGGGAGAGAGTTGAGGGCGGAGACTCGAAGATACTTCATGGAAGGAGGCAATGGTGAACTTCTTCTGTATTTTTACAAAGAAAACTCTATGGATATGCTACCAGAAAGACTACAGATGGAGATGGGGTGTTCTGGGAGAGAAGTGTCCATGGCATAAGTCAAGACTCCACCTGTAAACATTTTTCTACCTGGTTTCCCCATAGGAATTAGCATAAGCTCTTTGTGGGTGGGGATTGTTAATCTTTTTGTGTTGTGTTTTCTCCAGTGGGTGTTCAGTAAATACTATTATCTCTACTACTCCTAGTAGTGACCTGGGATTGGGTTTACAAATCTATCTAGAAGTAGACGTAGAAGTGATTATCTGTTGAAGCCATGCTGCCCTTTGAAACCACGGTCTTTCTCTGCAAGAGTGCAGGTCTGGGATTCAGAAGACTTGGGTTCTAATCTTGGCTCTGCCATTTGCCTGCTGTGTGAACTTGGGAAAGTCACTTTCTCTGTGCCTCAGTTCCCTCATCTGTGAAATGGGGATTCGATAACTCCTTTGCCTCCTACTCAGAGTGTAAGCCCCGGGTGAGACCTGATTATCTCGTATTTACCCTAGAGTTTAGAACAGTATTTGTCACATCATAAGCACTGAACAAATTATACAACCATTTTATGGAGCAATCATTCATTCAGTCAGTGGTATTTACTGAGCATGTAATTTTGTGCAGAACACTGTTCTAAGACCTTGGGAAAGGACAGTTTGAGTTGGTAGTTGGGATTCCTGCCCACAGGAAGCTTACAGTCTACAGGGGGAGACAGACATAAATTACAGATGGGGGAAGAAGTGGAGTAGCTGTGGGCTTGGAGTGAGTAGCAAAACACTGAAGGGGTACACAGCCAAGTGTATAGTTGATGCAGAGGGGAAGGCGACTTGGGAAATGAGGATTTAGGGATGTGACTAGGCCTTCCTAGCTGTGTGAAGGTTGATCTTATATTTTGGGTTTTTTTGTTATTTGTTTTTGCCTTTTCCCCTGATTTTTACAGGAAAGTGAAAAAGACACCCTGACCCTTTCAGTATCATTCTTAAAAATGACTTAGGAAATGGGTGTGTGGGGGAGGGGGCAGAGTGATGTCTGTTGCTGATGAGATTCCATGACCACAAACCACAACCACTATATCCCTGTCACTTGTATTCTTCACATGCCAATGGCCACCCCGGGGCCGGGCACGAGGGTGTGGATGGCTCAGCACAAACCAACACTTCTACAGTCAGTCAGTTGAATTTATTGAGGGCTTACTGTGTGCAGAGCACTGTACTAAGAGCTAGGGAAAGTACGATATATACTGTGAAAGAAACTCAAGAGCTTAATCAATCAATCAATCAATCAATAGTATTTATTGAGCGCTTACTATGTGCAGAGCACTGTACTAAGCGCTTGGGAAGTACAAATTGGCATCACATAGAGACAGTCCCTACCCAACAGTGGGCTCACAGTCTAAAAGGGGGAGACAGAGAACTGAACCAAACATACCAACAAAATAAAATAAGTAGGATAGAAATGTACAAGTAAAATAAATAAATAAATAAATAGAGTAATAAATATGTACAACCATATATACATATATACAGGTGCTGTGGGGAAGGGAAGGAGGTAAGACGGGGGGGATGGAGCGGGGGACGAGGGGGAGAGGAAAGAAGGGGCTCAGTCTGGGAAGGCCTCCTGGAGGAGGTGAGCTCTCAGCAGGGCCTTGAAGGGAGGAAGAGAGCTAGCTTGGCGGATGGGCAGAGGGAGGGCATTCCAGGCCCGGGGGATGACGTGGGCCGGGGGTCGATGGCGGGACAGGCGAGAGCGAGGTACAGTGAGGAGATTAGTGGTGGAGGAGCGGAGGGTGCGGGCTGGGCAGTAGAAGGAGAGAAGGGAGGTGAGGTAGGAGGGGGCGAGGTGATGGAGAGCCTTGAAGCCCAGGGTGAGGAGTTTCTGCTTGATGCGCAGATTGATCGGTAGCCATTGGAGGTTTTTGAGGAGGGGAGTAATATGTCCAGAGCGTTTCTGGACAAAGATAATCCGGGCAGCAGCATGAAGTATGGATTGAAGTGGAGAGAGACACGAGGATGGGAGATCAGAGAGAAGGCTAGTGCAGTAGTCCAGACGGGATAGGATGAGAGCTTGAATTAGCAGGGTAGAGGTTTGGATGGAGAGGAAAGGGCAGATCTTGGCAATGTTGCGGAGCTGAGACCGGCAGGTTTTGGTGACGGCTTGGATGTGAATGCAGTGCTCTGCACCCAGCAAGTGCTCAAATACGATTGGTTGACTGAATCTAAGCACATGATCTCCTGGAGGAAGGATATAGTTTTTTCCTCACTTTTCTCACTGAAAACCTTTGGAAATTTTGGCAGCTCCAATCTGCCCTCTTTCTGTAGAAGGGTGAGCAGTGCCTTTGCCCCCACCCTCCCCCGATATCCGAGCTGTGCTTATCCGAAAAGCAATGGGCCAGAAACGATCTCCTTCTTACGGTGTTATGAGAACAGAGTGCAAGGGTGAAAGAGCTTCTCTCTCAATGACACTCACATTTATGGCTACAATCTCACTATTAGCCACATTATTTTGAATGGAGAGATGGTTTAAATCCCTATGGGGACATATTCTTTTTCAGCTAAACTCTGTCTCGTCTGCAATAATCCCTATCCCCGAGCCAAGAACACCGAAAACCAAAGAGTGGTAAAGTCATAAAACAGGAAAGATTATCTGATCTGGTCTCCCACCTCCAGGCATTGAATAACGTTCAGCATTCAGGATGGATGGTTTTTATTTTTTCCTTAAAGGTTTCCAGGGATGGAGATTCCTCAGCCACTTGGATTCTAACATTCCGATGGCCAAAAAGTCCTTCCTTATGTCCAACAAAATCTGTCCAACTTTAAATTAACATGAAATCATTTAATTTAACGTTGCACCTCTTGTTTGGTGCAGTATGTCTTGGGAAACAACTCCCCCTCCATATCATTTGAAGACAGAAATGATATGTTACTGTCCCTTCTCTAGGCTAAGCAATTCCAGTTCTTTTACCCTTTCCTCATATTTCTCATCTCCTAATCACTTCTGTCATTCCTCCCTGGATCCTCTAGTTTCTCCACGTCTTTTTAAGAGTGTGGCTACCAAAACTCTAATTCTCAAAACTCTAAGGAAGCTTTTAGGACAAAGTAAGTCAGAGTAACATTTACTTTTCAGCTTTTACATCCCAGTTCCTTGTCAGCTTTTTAATAAAGGCAATACACTGGTGATGTCTAGTCAACTTGTGGTTGTCTCCCCATTTTAGACTGTGAGCCCACTGTTGGGTAGGGACTGTATATGTTGCCAACTTGTACTTCCCAAGCGCTTAGTACAGTGCTCTGCACACAGTAAGCGCTCAATAAATACGATTGACTGATTGACTATGACCCCAAGATCTTTTTCTACAGTACTTGTGCATAATCAGGCATTCCTTGTTGTTTGTTTTTGCCTTTTCCAGTGACTTTTACAGGAAAGTGGAAAAGACACCCTGACCCTTCAGTATCATTCTTAAAAATGACTTGGGAAATGGGTGTGTGGGGGAGGGGACAGAGTGATGTCTGCTGCTGATGAGATAGACTGCCTTTTCTCCCTGTAGGTATGGATCACATTTACAGACTCTGTTGTATTGAACTTTCCCATGTACTTAGTGCAGTTTTCTGCACACAGTAAGTGCTTAGTAAATACCACTTATTAATTGGTATTTATTTTTCTGCTTTTCATCCATGGGATGACCTCATTCACAACCTTGTCAAAGGTCATCCTGGGTTGGAGAGTCACTTTTAATTGTTTCCCTGTCTTCCAAAGCATTAACAATCCCGCCCATTTTTTAAAAAAGTTGTTTATTAAACTCTTACAAAGTGCCAATCACTGTACGAAGTGCATACAACCTCTAGATTGTAAGGGAATATGTCTAGCAATTCAATTGCATTCTCCAAAGTCCTTAGTATAGTGCTCTGCACAGAGAAAGTGCTCAGTAAGTACCATTGATTGATATGATATTCTAATTGCAAATAGTTACCTGTCCCACATGGGACTTCCAGCAGGCATTTTATCCTTATTTTGCAGAGAAACTGAGGCCTGGGAGGTTGTAACCTACTTAAGGTTATACTGCAGGCAAGTGGTAGAGTCATATTAAGACTTTTTTCTTCCTGATTACCAGGCCCATGCACTTTCCAGTAGGCCGCCCTGCCTCCCAATTTAGTATTGTCTGCCAGTTTGATGAGCATGTTCCACATCCTTTGGTCTACTTCATCCAAAAAAATAACAAGCAGAGTTCACAGGAGGGTCCTCATGAGACATCACTTGAGGCACACCTCCAGAACCACTGACAACTCCCTTTGGGAATGACTCTGAAATCAACTAGGCAACATCCAATGTCATTTGGTCAATGCTCGCTGATCATCATGCTATGTGGATCCTAGACTGATGAAATCTATTGCTGCCTCTGTAGACTTTGTCACTATAGTCCATGATCAGGACAGGGCGGGAGGTGAGGGAGTAAGTAAGTAGGGCAGTTATTTCAGGGCTCTCTCATCAGTCACCAGGGTCCCAATCTTGATTGGGAAACTAGTCTCTCCAACTGCGGTTGCGGGGAGGAGAGGGAGGAAGCTGGGGAGGAAGCTGTGGCAGTGTCCACCCCACCTTGGGACCTACAGCCTTGTCAAGGAGAAAGCAGTGGAGAAAAGCTCCTGGAAGAGGAAGCCACAATCATGACCTCAGTTCTTGCATTAGTATTTGCGGCATCTTGCTATTTCTAGAAGTAGCATGGCATAATGGAAAGAGCACAGGCTAGGGAGTCAGAGGTCGTGGGTTCTAATCCCGACTCCACCACTTGTCAGCTGTTTGACTTGGGGCAAGTCACTTAACTTCTCTGTGCCTCAGTTAACTCATCTGTAAAATGGGGATCAAGACTGTGAGCCCCAAATGGGACAACCTGATAACCTTGTATCTATACCAGCACTTAGAACAGTGCTTGGCACATACTAAGCGCTTAAAAATATTCCAACATTATTATTATTATTCTAGGCCCTCTGTCTCTGTTTCCTCACTGGTTCCCCCATCCTTTCAGAGTCACCTACCCCTGGGGCCCTGTGGCAGCAGGACCAACCTCGAAGACACTGCCCTGACCAACCATCACAGGAAGGTATTGTTTGTGAGGGAATGGGGGATGGGTTTGCTGTTGGGGAGGAAGGTAGAGAAGTCTGGGGGAAAGAGGAAGTAATAATGAACACCTACACCCCTCTTACACCACTCTTAACCCAGATCAATGTGCCTGTTGTGTAACCTTAAATCACTGTACTTTTCTTGTCTGTTTTCTCATCTGTGAAATGGGGGTTCAATACCTGTCCTTCCTCTTCCTCAGACTCTGAGCCCCATGTGGGACAGGGACTATAGCCAACTTGATGACCTTATATCTACCCCAGTGCTTAGTACAGTGCTTGGCCACAAGTATGCATTTAATCACTCAATCAGTTGTATTTGCTGAACACTTCCTGTGTGCAGAGCACTGTACAAAGTGCTTGGGAGAGTACAGTATAACAGTTGGTAGATATGTTTCCTGCCCACAAGGAGCTTGCAGTGTAGAGGAGGAGGCAGATATTAATAGAAATTAATTATGTATATGTATATAAGTGCTGTGTGGCTGAGGGTGGAGTGAATAATCAATGAATCAATCATATTTGTTGAGTGCTTACTATGTGCAGAGCACTATACTTGGGTAAGAACAACAGAATTAGCAGATACTTTTCCTGCCCATAAAGAATTTAGAAGGGATGCAAATCTCAGTGCAAGGGTGATGCAGAAGGGAAAGAGCGAAGAGAAAATGAAGGCTAAGTCGAGGTAGGATTGGATTCTTGGAGATGTACTTTTAATAAGGCTTTGAAGGTGGGGAGAGGGATCGTCTGTAAAATGGGAAGGGGGAGGGAATTCCAGGCCAGTGGCAGGATGTGGACATAGGATTGATGACAACATAGACGAGATCAAGGTACACTAAGTGGGTTGGCATTACAGGAATAAACTTAATGGGCTGGTTGCAGTAGTAGGAAATCAGAGAGGTAGGAGGGGGAAAGGTGATTGAGTGCTTTAAATAGTAGTATTAATAATAATAACAATGGCATTTGTTAACCACGTACTATGTGTAAAGCACTGTTCTAAGCTCTGGGGGGGTAATACAAGGTGATCAGGTTGTCCCGCGTGGGGCTCACAGTCTTCATCCTCATTTTATGGATGAGTAACTGGGGCTCAGAAAATAATAATAATAATAACAATAATAATGGCATTTGTTAAGCATTTACTATGTGTGAAGCACTGCTCTAAGCGCTGAGCACTGAGTGACTTGCCCAAGGTCACACAGCAGATATGTGGCGGAGTAGCGATTAGAACCCACGACCTCTGACTCTCAAGCCTGGGCTCTTTCCACTGAGCCACGCTACTTCTCTAAAGCCAATAGTCAGGAATTTCAGATTGATGCGTATTGCTCTGCACACAGTAAGCACTTAATAAATATGATTGAATGAATGAATTAATGAACCACTGGAGGTTCTTGAGGAATGGGAAAACATGGATTGAATTTTTTTAGAAAAATGATCTGGTTAGCAGAGTGAAGTAGGGACTAAATTGGGGAAAGATAGGAGGCAGGGAAGTCAGCAAGAAGCCTGATGGAGTAAGCAAGGCGGTATAGGGTAAGTGCTTAGGTTAATGGCGTAACAGTTTGGAGGGAGAGAAAAGAGCAGATTTTAGCAATGATGTGAAGGTTGAACCACAAGATTTAGAGACATATTAGATATGAGGGTTGAAAGAAGAAGATAAATTGAGGATAATTCCAAGGTGTCTTTTTATGGTTGAATTGTACTCTCCCAAGCGCTTAGTAAAGTGCTCTGCAAACAGTAAGCACTCAATAAATACAACTGAATGAATGAATGAATGAAAGTTATGGGCTTGTGAAATAAGGAGAAGGGTGGTGCTCTCTACAAGGATGGGAATGTCAGAGGGAGGTCAGGGTTTGGGTGGGAAGATGAGGAGTTCTGTATTAAATTTGAGGTGTAAGTGGAGATGTCCTGAAGGCAGGAGGAAACATGAGATTGAAGAGGAGGAGAAAGATCAGGGCTGGAGATGCAGATTAGGGAATCATTTCCAAAGAGATGTATTTGAAGCCATAGGAGTGAATGAGTTTTCCAAAGGAGTGGGTGTAGATGGAGAATAGAGAGGGGACCCAAAGCTGAGCCTTGAGGGCCTCCCACAGTTAGCAGATGGGAGGCAGAGGAGGAGCCCGAGAAGTATCATGGCGTAGTGGATAGACCTGGGCCTGGAAATCGGGAGGTCATGGGTTAAAAATAATAATAATGGTGGCATTTGTTAAGCGCTTACTATATTCCAAGCACTGTTCTAAGTGCTGGAGTTCTAATCCTGGCTCCACCATGTCTCTTCTGTGTGACCGTGGACAAGTCACTTTACTTCTCTGGGCCTCAGTTACCTCATCTGTAAAATGGGGATCGAGATTGTGAGCCCCACATGGTACAGGGACTGAGTCCAACTCGATTTGCTTTGTATCCACTCCAGCTCTTAGTACAGTGCCTGGCATAAAGTAAGCGCCTAACAAATACCGTCGTTATTATTATGAAAGAGATCGAGAAGAACCAGTCAGAGATAAGAGGAGAACCGTGAAAGGACAGGGTCAGTGAAGCCAAGGTTGGATAATGTTTCCAGGAGATGGGATGGTTGACAGTGTCGAAGGCAGCTGAGAGGGATTAGGGTGGAGTAGAGGCCATTGGATTTGTCAAAAAGGAGTAATTTTGTGACCTTTGAAAGGGCAGTTTTGGCAGAGTGAAGGGGGCGAAAGCCAGATTGGAGGGTATCAAGGAGAGAATTGGAGGAGAGGAAGTGAAGCCAGTGGTTGTAGACAACTCACTCAAGGAGAAGCAGTGTGGCCTAGTGGATAGAGCACGAACCTGGGAGTCAGAAGGATTTGAGTTTTAATCCCAGCTCTTCCACTTGTCTGCTGTGTGACCATGGGAAAGTCACTCTTCTGTGCCTCTGTTACCTCATCTATCAAATGGGATTAAAATTGTGAACCCCGTTTGGAACATAGACTGGGTCCAACCTAATTAGTTTATGTCTACTCTAGTGCTTAGTACAGTGCCTGGCACATAGTAAGTGCTCAATACCATTGAAAGAATAAAGAAGTTTGGAGAGGAGTGATGGGAGGGAGATGGGGGTGATAACTGGAAGGAGTCATGGTATCAAGGGAGTGGTTTTTTTAGGATAGGGGATACATGAGCATGTTTGAAAGCAGTGAGGAAGAAGCTATTGATGAGTGAACAGTTGAAAATGGCAGTCAGGGAGGGAAGAAGGGAGGAGGCAAGTCCTTTGATAAGGTGGGAAGGGATGGGTTGGAGTTGCAGAAATCCAAAGGTGGGTGGTTTCTTGCGATACTGGAAGGCATTGATGAACAAAAACTACAATTACCATTGTTGTTCTTATTATTAGCGAGACCCAGGTTCTAATCCCAGCTCTAGTTTAGTCAGCGCTTAGAATAGTGCTTGGCACATAGTAAGTGCTTAACAAATACCAACATTATTATTGACTTGCTATATGACTTCGAGTAGGTTATTTAACCTCTCTCAGCCTCATCTGTAAAATGAGCATAAGATTCCTGCTTCTCCTCATAGATTGTGAGCTTCCTGAGGAACGGATACTGTCTGAGCTGATTATCTTGTGTCAGCCCTTGTAATTAGCACATAGTTTGTTCTTATCCAGTTAAGTTTAGGAATAAATTTCAAAAATAAAGCTTTCCCCAGACCGTTTTGATTTTGCTATGACTACTGAATTTGTAGAGGGAGGTTTGGACAAGTTGGATTGCATTATGTCGGAAGGCTGACTTGCTGGCTGTCATGTGACCATTCCTGGTAGAGGTAGCAACATTGACTAAGTGGCTAATGTGTGCAAAGCACTGTTCTAACCCTTTAGGAAAAAAACAACAAAAACAAAACGGAGTGAAGAGCCCCATATGGGACTCTCAGTCTACTGTATGGAAACAAGATGGTGGATTCAAATATATGAGCATAGAAAACAGCCAATGTATTAAAACTGATTCTTGATTTTTCCCTTTCATAAATAGTCAAAACCAGGCAGTTAGTTCTCAATTCAGTATTTAATATTAGTAATGATAATAATAATAATTACTATTATTATGGTATTTGTTAAGCGCTTACTATGTGCTAGGCACTGTTCCAAGCGCTGTAGTAGATACAAAGTAATCAGTTTGGACACAGTCCCTGTCCCACATGGGGCTCACAGTCTTAATCCCCATTTTAAAGATGAGGTAACTGAGGCACAGAGAAGCTAAGTGACTTTGCTCCTTGCTCTTTGGCCAAACAAACGTAATGCAACAGTGCGTTGACTTTGTTTAGGCTTTATTCTCTTTGTTCAAGGCATCATTTGATAGCACAGAATGTTTTATTTGTTATGGAACATTTTGTAATTTGGCTTTGCAAGTAGGAAAAATGACAGAGGTGCAGGTGAATGTAGAAATTTGCTGTTGCTAGACTGGGGGACCTGCCATCAACTGGGGGTGGTGAGGAGGAATGTAGGGAGCAAAAGTGTGGATGGGAAGTGCAAGCCAGTGTTTCTGGGTGATGTGGTCTCCTCAAAGTGCTGCAATGGGGGAGCGCAGGGGAGACAGCACAGTGGTGGCCAAATTTGCCACCCTAGGCTAGCCTGGCTTGGCCTATGCATAAGCCTGTCTGGGGAGAAGCCACTCTTTGGGCAAATTTAGACCCCAGCCTTTTTTTAAGGGAGATATTAAGGGCCCAAAGAAATGCTTATTCAAGTTCTGACATGTCTAAGTGGAATAAGTGAGCAAACATATGTATAGGCAAAAAGCAGTCTAATGAGGACCTGTTGTAATACGAAACCATTTATAAAAGTAAATCAGTAACTAGTTTGCATGGCTACTATAAGATTCAGTCTTTCCTACCGAGAATAGGTCTTCTGGATAAACAAGAACAGTTTAAAAAGATATTTCTGTTGGGAAAAGGAGTTTGAAAGAGATTACTATATTTCTCTGATTTAAAAATAGTAGTGTTGACATTTATGAAGTGCCTACAAGGTGTCCTTAGTTGTTAGGGAGAAACACACGACCGTTGATTTAGATGCCATCCCTGACTCACAGCCTACCAAGTGGGAGAGGGTAGGCACAAAGGAAAATAATAACAGTAAATTCAACAAAAGCTACAACAGTCTAGAATAATAGACTACGACCCTCACAGCAGGCAGGGAATAGTCTTCAAGGTCCTCTCTGCTTCAGGCATGCCTCTCCATGGTGCAGAGGGCTATAGTCTCCCCAGTGTTCTAAAGGTTGGGAAGGTTTGAGTCTGCTCTTCCCTTCTCTCCTGCAATGGGCAGGAGGGGAGTAATGCCGAATGGGGATAAAGGTGGCTCTCCAATTTGTCAAGCAGCTCCCTCTCCACAGTCCCCAGAGCCCCAAGGTTGGGAGGGAAGCTCTGGGCCTCATGGTCCAGCTTCCAGACTTTTCCAAGATGAACAATCTATCTTTTGAGGTTTGTGCTTGGGGGTGTGGGGAAGGGAAGCGGGTTTGGTGTCCATGTTCCACCAGGGCAAGGGCCCAGATGGCCTCTACAGGTCCCTGAACCAACCTTTGGGCAGGGGGGGAGGATCCTGTATTCTGCCAGCAGAGAGCAAGGAGTGGAGTGTACCTTGGCTACACCTCCCACACCAGCTCTTTTCAGCTCAAGGGGTGCAGGGAGGAGAAGAGAGGAAATTATGGCTACACTTTCCTTACTGTACACCTAGGGGGATGGCCAGTGTTAACATGGGAAAGGCAGGGCTGTAGTCCTAGCCTTCAGGAAAAGCAGGGCCTGGGGGTGGGCAGTCCTTCTAGATCTGGGCCCACCTGGCCTGGGGAGCTGTCTCTCACTGGTCGAAAGGGTCACTGATGTCTCTGGGGCAAAATGATTTTCATGCCAGAATTGATACTCCAAAACTCATTCTACAACCAAATTTCATCCCATTCCATCTGCTTTCTTGCTGACTTCTGACAATGTTCTTTTGCTCTTATTACCTTTTATGTACCAAACTCCTCTTCTTCCCATCCTGAACTGTCTCCTTCCCCTTGACTTTTCAATCACTATTGCCAGTTCCCGTACCCTTTCTATCTCACAAACCTGAAAACTTGGCATTATCCTTGACTCGTCTCTCTCCCTTCAACCTGTGTAATCAGTCAGTCACTAAATTCTGTCAATTCTATCTTCAGGACATCTTTAGAATTCATTGCTTCCTCTGCATCCAAACTGCTAGTTAACACATTGGTCAGAATACTTGACATATCCTGACTTGAGAACTGGCAACAGCCTCCTTGTTGATCTACTTGCTTACAGTTTCTCCCCAATCCAGGCCACATTTCATTCGGCACCTATCTTCCCACTTATCAAAGCCCTCCAATGGTTGCCTGACCATTTCCACATTAGCAGAAACTTCTTATCATTGGCTTTAAGGTAGTCAATCAGCTCTCTTCCCCATATCTACCCTCACTTCTCTCTCACTACAACACAGCCATACACTTCATTTCTCTAATACCAACCTATTCACTGTGCCCTGTTAGCATCACTGAGCCCTTGCTCTTGCCAGGATCTTCCTTCTTATTCATATTGGTCAGACACCACTCCCTGCAACTTCAAAGCCCTACTAAAATCATATCTCTAATAGGCGGCTTCCCTGACTATTCTCTCAACTCCCTACTCTATTTCTTTCTCTTCTTTGCCCCATAGCATTTATGTACATACCTGTAAATCATTTATATTGATGGCTGTCTCTGGACTGCAAGTTCATCATGGGCAGGCAACATATCTACTAATGTTATATTGTACTCTCCCAAGCACTGCACGTAGCAAGTGCTCAGTAAATACCACTGATTGATCGTTAATTGAATCTGCACTACCTATGGATTTGATTCCAAATCCCCAGTCTCTAGGGAACTCACTCACCCCCAAAGCATTTATGCACATATCTTTATATTTGCTTTCCCTTACCTGTTATTTTAATGTCTGTCTCCTCTGCAAGATTGTAAGCTCCTTGAAGGCTATACTCTCCCAAGGGTTTAGTATAGTGCTTTGCACACACTTAATGCTCAATCACTCGATCATTCAATAATATTTATTGAGTGCTTACTGTTACTACTCATTGATTGATGACTGAGTAATCTGGTCATCTTCATGTTCACTTGATTGATACATTGTTATTTAAACTATATTTCAGTTGCCTCCTTGGTTGGGGGAGTGGCGAGAGAAGACTTTTGTTAATTACTAAATTCCAAACAAACTGGCAGCCAGATCTGTTTCCAATGTAGTGAGAAAACATGGTGGCAGCTTGACGAAGGGGAAGTCCTCATGGTCCAGGAAACTGCAGCTCGGTATGGGATCTAGGACACTTGCATCCGTCACTTGTTGGATTCTTCTTCAGACTTTACAGGTCAAATTAGGAGGTACACATCCTATTACAGTCATATGGCCTGAAATCCAGGTTTGCATAGGCTCAAATTAGCAGTTTCTCAGTTCATTCAGTCAATAGTATTTATTGAGTGCTTACTGTGTTCGAAGTGCTGTACTAAACACTTGATTTTCTTAGATAATAATAATGGTATTTTTTAAGTGCTTACTGTACGCGAAGCACTGTTCTAAGCGCTGGGCGGGGGGATACAAAGTGATCAGGTTGTCCTATGTGGGGCTCACAGTCTTAATCCCCATTTTACAGATGAGGTAGCTGAGGCACAGGGAAATTGACATGCCCAAAGTCACACAGTTGACAAGTGGCAGAAGTGGGATAATAATAATAATAATAATGATGATGGCGTTTGTTAAGCGCTTACTATGTGCAAAGCACTGTTCTAAGCGCTGGGGGGATACAAGATGATCAGGTTGTTCCGCGTGGGGCTCACAGTCATCATCCCCATTTTACAGATGAGGTAACTGAGGCTCTGAGAAGTTAAGTGATTTGCCCAAGGTCACACAGCGGACATGTGGCGGAGTCGGAATTCGAACCCATGATTCCAAAGCCCGTGCTCTTTCCACTGAGCTTTGCTGCTTCTCCAGTTAAGCTTCCGTTCTTCTCTTGGTTTGAGCTTAAAGGATGCTGGTCCCTTTGGTGACATTAAGAAGCTGTGGGATTTGGGATTTTTTAAGGAAACGAACATTCATTTTGCAGACAAATGGCAAGTTTTACCTCTTATTCCTGCTCACTGCGATTGCAATACTAACAAGCAGAAGAGCAAAAAGGCAGCCAACAGGAGAAGAGAAAAGCAAAAGTATACCAAAGTCATAACCTGGACAATTTGCTCCAGTCCTGCAAGCATCTCAGGACTTAGTTCTGGGTAGTTTTGCCATCCCCCAGATGGCAACAGGAACTGACAATTAATTCATTCAGTCGTATTTATTGAGCGCTTACTGTGCGCAGAGCACTGTACTAAGCGCTTAGGAAGTACAAGTCGGCAACATATAGAGACGGCCCCTACCCCACAACGGGCTCACAGTCTAGAAGGGGGTGACAGACAACAAAACAGGTAGACAGGTGTCAAAATAGAATAAATAGAATTAAAGCTATTAAAGACAATTCAAGTCTGTGACTGGCCCATGGAGAGAAATGCTTTGAACATTCTTGATTTATGGACGGTTTAAAGGGAATGGCAAGGACCGCAGAAAGGTTTCTGTGTTTTTTTTTCTTAAATGCAGATATGTTCAGATTCAGGAAACTAATGGCAAGGACTGCAGAAAGGTTTCTGTGTTTTTTTTTCTTAAATGCAGATATGTTCAGATTCAGGAAACTAAGCGCTTAGTACAGTGCTCTGCACACAGTAAGCGCTCAATAAATACGATTGATGATGATGAGGAGGAAACTCCCCGTGTCAACCTGAAAAACCTAACGTTTGCTCTCCTTTTCTTCTCCCCTTTGCAGCCATAACCTCGGGGAAGGGGATTTGCCGTTCCTCCCTCTTCCCCGCCACTCCTGACTTCCTTTCCCCATGATCTCTCGCGCTTCCTTTGTTCTCCGATTTAAGATGGTTCGCGATTGAACGGCCTGTTAAACACGGGGCTTATTTCTTGGGGTTATTTGCAGAAACCGCGTTATGCAAGGGGCACCCGCGACGGGTCGGGGAGGTGTTTCAGTGTGATAAAGAGACGCTTTTATTCAACTTTCCAAAACCAGTCGGAAAACCTCCCGCCTCTTCCCTGAGGCGTTTGGTGAGGGAGGGGGCGGGGAGGGCAAGCTCCCGCCTCTTCCCTGAGGCGTTTGGTGAGGAAACAGGGCTCTCGTTCAGGCCTAGGAAACGTTCAGCGCGTCCCGTTTCCCTCCAGTGTCGACCAGACCGCTGCAGAGGAAACGAGGGGCCAACGTGAGGGGGGAGAAGGGCCTCCGCCATTTTAGGCCAGGCCTCCCCCTCCGTCCTCTCGTCGGCGGCGAGCGCGCGCCGCGTTGGGGGGCCGGCGCGCATGCGCCCGAGCCGCCGCGGGGGTCGGAGAGGGGGAAGGCGCGCGCCCCAGGCTGGGGGGGCGATGCGCGCGCAGGGCGCGCCGGGCACGTGCGGAGGGGAGCTCTCGCGAGATCGGAGGGGGGCTATATAAAGGCTCAGGAGCGGGCCGTCCTTCCCTCGTTGTGGACCGGCCGTGCGTGAGGCGACTGCAGGCGCCCTTCCCTCCGCCCGCCATCCTTTCTTCTTCTTCTTCTTCCCTCACCGCCTCCCATGGAAGACTCGATGGACATGGACATGAGCCCCCTGCGGCCCCAGAACTTCCTCTTCGGTACCGTGAGGGGCGGGCGGAAGGATTGGGCCTGGTGGGGAGGCCTCCGCCTCCATCGTGCTACCACCGTGTGCGAAGCACTCTGCGAAGCGCCGGGGACAGGCCGGTCGGGGTGGCCCTCCCTTCCTCGCATAATAATAATGACGATGATGGGATTGATTAGGCGCTTACTATGTGCAAAGCGCTGTTGTAAGCGCAGGGGGGGATGAGGTTCACACAGTGGAATCGTCAGCTGTGTGACTTCGGGCAAGTCGCCTAACTTCTCTGGGCCTCCGTTCCCTCAACGTTGTAACCTGAGCAGTGCTTTGCACGTAGGAAGCGCTCAACACATGCCACGGTTATTATTATTATCATCCCCAGTTTACGGATGAGGTAACTGAGGCACGGGGAAGTTAAGTGGGTTGAACCCCTGACCTTCTAGACTGTGAGCCCACTGTTGGGTAGAGACTATGTGTTGCCGACTTGTACTTCCCAAGCGCTTAGTACAGTGCTCTGCACACAGTAAGCGCTCAATAAATACGATTGATTGATCTGTGACTTCAAAGCCCGGGCTCTTTCTTCTTCAAGGCTTCTAGACTGTGAGCCCGTTGTTGGGTAGGGACCGGCTCTATCTGTTTAGTAATAATAGTAATGATGGCATTTGTTAAGCGCTTACTATGGGAGCCTACTGTTGGGTAGGGGCCGTCTCTCTATGTTGCCAACTTGTACTTCCCAAGCGCTTAGTACGGTGCTCTGCACACAGTATGCGCTCAATAAATACGATTGAATGTATAAAGCCCTGTTCTAAGCGCTGGAGGGATACAGGGTGATCGGGTTGTCCCACGGGGGGCTCACAGTCTTAAACCCCATTTTACAAAGGAGGTAACTGAGGCACAGAGAAGTGAAGTGACTTGACCAAAGTCACACAGCAGACATGTGGCGGAGTCGGAATTCGAACCCCTGACTCCAAAGCCCGTGCTTTTTCCACTGAGCCACGCTGCTTCTACTTCTACTGTTTCCGACTTGTGCTTCCCAGGCGCTTAGTACAGTGCTCTGCACACAGTAAGCGCTCAGTAAATACGGTGGTCGGGGAGGGGGCGGCCGTTGTGGAGCCGTTACCGGGCCGGGGGGCACGTGGCGCCCACGTGGCATCGAGGGGCGCTCCTGGGGACGGGGGCTGCGGCCTCTGAAGACGCAGTCTCCGATAATCTTCATAATCCCATTAACAATAACGGTATGTGTTAACGCGCTTACTATGTGCCAAGCACTGATCCAAGCGCCGGGGTAGACACCAGGTCATCGGGTTGTCCCACGTGAGGCTTCAGCCCCATCTTGCAGATAACTAAGCCCTCCCCTATAATAATATAATAATAATAGTATTAAGCGCTTACTATGTGCTAAGCATTCTTCCTGCCTGGGCAGACATCAGGTCCCACGTGGGGCTCATAGTCTTCAGCCCCATCTTGCAGATAACTAAGCCCCTCCCCCCTTTAGTAATGGTAACAATAATAGTATTAAGCGCTTACTATGTGCTATTCACTGTTATAAGCGCCGGGGTAGACCACAGTTTTCATCCCCATCTTTCAGATGACTAAGCCCCCTTTTAATAATAATAATAATAATAGCAGTAATCGCTTACTATGTGCTAACCATTGTTCTATGCGCCGGGGTAGGCACCAGGTCGTCTCACGTGGGGCTCACAGTCTTCATCCCCATCTTCCAGATGACTAAAACCTCCTTTTAATAATTATAATGGTATTTGTTAAGCGCTTTCTGTGTGCCAAGCACTGTTGTAAGCGCTGGGGTAGACACCAGGTCATCAGGTTGTTCCACGTGGGGCTCAGTCTTCATCCCCATCTTGCAGATGACAAAGCCCCCTTTCTAATAGTAATAATGGTATTAAGCGTTTACAATGTGTTAAGCACTATTCTAAGTGCTAGGGTAGACACCAGGTCATCAGATTGTCCCACGTGGGGCTCAGTCTTCATCCCCATCTTAAAGATGACTAATCCCCCTTTATTGATAATAAATTTGTTAAGCGCTTACTATGTGCTGTGTACTATGTTCTAAGCGCTGGGATAGAGCCCAGGTCATCAGGTTGCCCCACATGGGGCTCTCAGTCTTAAGCCCCATCTTGCAGATAACTAAGCCCCCCCCTTTAATAGTAGTAATGGTATTTAATGGTATTTGTTAAGCGCTTACTATGTGCTAAGCGCTAAGATAGATACAAGGAGCCCAGGTGGAGCTCAAAGTCTTCATCCCCATCTTGCAGATGACTAAGACCCCTTTTAATAATAATAATAATGGTATTTGTTAAGCACTTACTGTGTCAAGACTGTTCTAAGCACTGGGGTAGACACAAGGTAATCAGGTTGTCCCACGTGGGGCTCTCAGTCTTAATCCCCATCTTAAAGATGACTAATCCCCCCTTTATTGATAATACATTTGTTAAGCGCTTACTATGTGCTGTGTACTATGTTCTAAGCGCTGGGGTAGATCCCAGGTCATCAGGTTGCCCCACATGGGGCTCTCAGTCTTAAGCCCCATCTTGCAGATAACTAAGCCCCCCCCTTTAATAGTAATAATAATGGTATTTGTTAAGCGCTTACTATGTGCTAAGCGCTGATAGATACAAGGAGCCCAGGTGGAGGTCAAAGTCTTCATCTCCATCTTGCAGATGACTAAGACCCCTTTTAATAATAATAATAATGGTATTTGTTAAGCACTTACTGTGTCAAGACTGTTCTAAGCACTGGGGTAGACACAAGGTAATCAGGTTGTCCCACGTGGGGCTCTCAGTCTTAATCCCCATCTTCCAGATGACTAAGCCTCCCTTCAAATATTAACAATAATAATTATGGTATTTAAGTGCTTAATCTGTGTCGAGCACTGTTCAAAGCCCCTGAGGGGGATGAAAGGTAATCAGGTTGTCCCACGTTGGGCTCAGTCTTCATCCCCATCTTCTCAGTCTTCATCCCCATCTTCCAGTTAAGCCCCCCTTTTCATCAGCCCCCCCTCCCCTCTCAGCCCCTTTACTGTACCCTCCCCTCCGCCCCACAGCACTTGAGTATATATGTACATATTTATAATTCTAGTTATTTATGTTCGTTCAATTGTATTTAATATTTAATCGTATTTAAAGCATCTTCTTAAAAGTCAAAAAAATACCACTGAGCTTTCCGCATTTCCCAGAATTAAAATTTCTGAAAACAAGCCCTTAGATGACCCCCTTGCTCACTACCACCAAAGCATGGCTCAGCCACAGACTTACTGTTGATGCCTGTTTACTTGTTTTGATGTGTACATATCTATAATCCTATATATAGTGATGCTACTAATGCTTGTTTACTTGTTTTGATGTCTTCCCCTTCTAGACTGTGAGCCCATTGTGGGCAGGGATTGTCTCTCTCTGTTGCTGAATTGTAGTACTTTCCAAACGCTTAGTACAGTGCTCCGCACACTGCTGCACACTGTACACAGTGTACTGCACACAGTAAGTGCTCAGTAAATGAATGAATTGAATGAATGAGGCCCAGAGAAGTGAAGTGACTTGCCGGAGGTCACACAGTGGACAAGGAGCGGAGTCAGGATTAGATCCCATGACCCCTGACTCCCAACTCTTGCTCTTTCCACTGAGCCATGCCTCTTGACCAAACAGGGAAAAAATGTGCAGTGGCTGAGCCCTGCTTTGGTGGTAGTGAGCATGGGGGTGATCTAAGGGCTTGTTTTCAGAAATTTTAATTCTGGGAAATGCGGAAAGCTCAGTGGTATTTTCTTGGCTTTTAATAAAATGCTTTAAAAATCACAACGATCACCTTGCAACGTTTGTTCGTGATAATCTCTCGAGCTGGAGGACCTCTTCTTTAGGGGTCGTGTCTGTATTCATTCATATTTATTGAGCGCACACTCTAAATAAGCGCTTTGGAAAGTACAATACAGCAGATCTTTCTCCAATACATAGGTGGTTGGGTGGGGAGGGGGCTAGGGAGAAAAATGGTGGATACAAGAGTGGGTGTAGTAACTGTTGCATTACCTTGCAGGTTGTGAGTTGAAAGCCGACAAAGATTATCACTTCAAGGTGGACAATGATGAGAACGAGCATCAGTTGTCTTTGAGAACGGTAATAAGTTTATAACTACACTGATAAGATTGTGAGCAATCAGTCAGCATTCACAGAGACAAAATTAATAACTTCTATCATTTTATGACTTGTGTGCAAATACATAATGTAGACTTTCTGCACTTTAAGTTCTCTGGGCAGACTAGAAAAGGCAAGTTTCAAAATATGATTTTTGAGCCAAAAAATATTTACTCTTTACAAATGTATTATATAAACATTCACCCATAATTTTGATTTAACTTGCTAGGGCTTGCAAAGGTTTTGAGTAATGAAGATAATAATAGTTGCAGTGTTTACTGTGTGCTAAGTGCTGGGGTAATCAGGGTGGGTACAGTCCTTGTCCCACATGGGGCTCAGTGTTAATCCAGTTTTCCCCCTTTCACAGATGAGGTAACAGGCCTAAGTGATGTGGCTTGCCCAAGGTCACCCAGCATAATATGCAGATCTGGGATTAGAACCCAATTCCGCTGATTCCCAGTCCTGTGCTCTTTCCACTAGTCCATGCTCCTTTCCCATAGTTTGTGGACATTGTTAGACATGGTCCCTGTTCCACGGTGGGGGGTTCACAGACTTAAAAAAAAAAGCTGCCATTTGGGATGGGTGGGGGAAGCTCCAAACAGTAGAAATAGCAATAGAGTATTGCTTTGGGGGTTTGTCTTTGGATTCCTTATTCCATTCTGCTACTCTCAGACTACTGTACTGCAATTCCATCAACACTCCAGACCTGGTAAAGGTAACTGCATTACCAGTGAACCTTCCAGTAAGGTTTCCATGGTCACTCCTGGGGAAGGATGACTTTTTACTGAAGTGGAAACACTTATTGCTTATGGTCTTAAGTCCTTTTTGTAGGCAAGTCTTTGACTTTCTGGCTTTGTTGCAGCAAAACTGCATAACCATAGTGATTCCTAGGGGAATACTAAATCCTAATATGACTGGAATTGCTCTCCCAATGTAATTTGCTTCATTGGGGTAACAGGCCTTCGTAGACCATATTTTAGGGTAATTAAGTTTTCCTTGAAGCACTGAAGATCTCTCTCTTCACAGGTCAGTTTAGGAGCAGGTGCCAAAGATGAATTGCATGTCATAGAAGCAGAAGCATTGAATTATGAAGGCAGTCCAATTAAAGTAACACTGGCATCTTTGAAAATGTCTGTGCAGCCTACGGTAAGAGTACATTGAATATTGCAACCATTCTTTCTGAATAACTAGGCCGCAAACCATAGTGTACAGGTGGCATGGAGGACAAGAGGTTTTTTAGGAGTTAGTGCCCGCTAGTTTATTTTGCGATCTCTTTATTACTGTGGGCTACTTGTAAAAGTTCAATTTGTTTTTCTAGTAAAGTGGGTGTACAGTAAACCCACAGTGCTCTGGTAAGAGCCCTTCCCATTCCAAGGGAATAGCAGGGTGGTGAGGTGCCAGGGTGGGTTTTGGGCCTTTATTTCAAGAGCCATGGCTTCAAGCAGGATTTACTGAGATGATGGGTGCTTGGGCTGAACAGTGACAACCTGTGACAGAGGTTAGGTTTCTTTTGCTCTTGTACTCTGCCCTCCCAAACTGCTCACAAAGGGCAGATTGATAACCCCCACGCTTACGTTTGACTATAATGACTGCATTAAGTCATTAACACTGGATGCTGAAATCAATCTTGAGGTTGGCAAGGCCAGAAACCATGGCTCGATCACATGCGCAATGAAACATTTTAACAGCAAAATTCTCAGTTTGGTCCTGGAATCATTGATGTCAGTGGATCCATATAAAGTGATGGCATGGCATAAGGTTAGCCAGTTGTGGGGACGGGATTGATCGGCAGCCGAGAGGGTTTCTGTGCCTTTCCCCTAGGGATGAGTGGCATTCAACTCGGCGTCATTTCCAGCTTTGGTGGCATTTCTGCCTCTCACTTGATGCCCTGATTTGTCTTTAAAGTGGTCCTGTAAAGGCCCAGTTTCATGCTAGTGGTGGTAATGACTACTGTCCTTGATACAGTGATTATAGTGAGGGATGGAAATTCCCCTTAGTTGTATGGTTGCTGAAAACAATCACTGATGCCAAGCAGAAGAGGGCCGCTTAAAGATGAGATACAGGTCAGATTTCTTCCATCACGGAATACATTTTGAGGGGAGTGGAACTCATGCTTATTTGGGAAATGATGAATTTGTCTGGATGTGATTGCCTTGATATAGGTGTCGACTCCTAATAACTTGCAAACTCTTTCAGGTTTCTCTTGGTGGATTCGAAATCACTCCGCCAGTGGTTTTGAGGCTGAAGTGTGGTTCAGGGCCTGTTCATGTCAGTGGACAGCACCTAGTAGGTATGTATGTAGGTTGAAATAACCAGACATCCATTTCATAAGACATTTTAATTACGTTAGCACAGTAAGAAACATTTTGATATTTTTTTTCACCATTTGGGCCATTGGGAACTATAAGTTAAGGATCTGTAATCTAAAAGACTAATATTTACTGGTTCCTTGTAATCCTGTTTATAAAGACTTGGGACAGCATTTAAGCCAAAAATAATGAAATCTAACAAATTAAATCTTTAGCTTTAGAGGAAGATGCAGTGTCAGATGATGATGAAGAGGAGGAGGTGAAACTTGGAAATCTGTCTGGCAAACGACCTGCACCGGGAGTGGTTCCTAAGGTTCCGCAGGTATAAATCCTTCAGTGTCTTTCAAATGAGTTCTTGATAACATTTGGTTGCTAAAAAAATCTCTAAATTTGGTTGCTGAAAAATGAAAGGGGACTGAATGTAGTTTTTCAAACAGCTAGAGCTATGAGCTTTTATACAGGTCCCTGACTAGAGGCCACAATAAAGTCTTCCTTTTAGAGTGGGTGGATTTTAGCTGAGGACATCCTGCATAGCATCAGCGTACACATAGATTAAGAAGGAAAAGGAGTAACCAGCAGGGAAGGCTTCCAGCAGTGTGGACATATTTCTCATCCCCCAAAGTAAGCCATTTCTGAAGGGACAGTTTTAATACACAACATAGATTCATAGCAGAGGCTAACCCAACATGTGCGGGGCTGGTTTTTTTAATGAGCATGGTTTCCGGCCATATCTGTAAGCTTATAAAGATGGCATTTGTTAAGTGCTTACTATGTGCGAAGCACTGTTCTAAGTGCTGGGGGGAATACACTGTGATCAGGTTGTCCCATGTGGGGCTCACAATCTTAATCCCAGTTCTACAGATGAGGGAATTGAGGCTCAGAGAAGTTAAGTGACTTGCCCAAAGTCACACAGCTGACAAGTGGTGGAGCCAGGATTAGAACCCATGACCTCTGACTCCCAAGCCCGTTCTCTTTCCACAGAGCCACACTACTTCTCTTAAGCAGGGAGCATGCCTGCTAATTCTCCTATACTTAGGATAGTGTAGTGTTCTGCACATGGTAAGTGCCCAGTAATTATGATTGGTATTTATGCAGAGAATTGTCTGATATTTAATGAATATTCCTTTTTCAAGAAAAAAGCAAAATTGGCAGAACTGGCAGAGGATGAGGAAGATGATGATGATGATGATGACGATGATGATGACGAGTAAGTCTTTTCTGGGAGCACTGGGCAGAACTGGGATTATGGGGTGATGACTCTTGATCTGGTAGCTTGCAGAAGAACATCATGGGGAATTGTTTTAAATACTAATGGAATGGTGCACATCACCAGACTCTTGATGGAAATAGTTGCCAGTGGGGCTGGAGAGAGATCACAATTGGAGATTATTCCAAAGCTTTGCTTGAAGCTTTTTTTCTGTAATTTTTCAGTTTCCTCATCCTTCCTACTCTTTGGAAGTACTGAAAGTAAAAACAAAAGTACTGAAGAAGTTCTGCAGGGAGAAATGTGAGAAGCTCATGACTAAGGGTTGACTATTGGCTACAGCCACGAACTTTATGGTTCCTGAAAGTCTCTTGAAAGTACATGTTTCAAATGGGGGTGACATTTATTGGCTGATTAAATCACAGCATACACTGAACTTTATGTGCGGACACTAGGGCAATTTTGTGTAGAGGGAAGGAGGAAAAATAATGGGGTGGGGAAGAGGAGGGAAGTCACAACCTGAACATGCAAATGACATCCTATTCAGTAACTTCTCAGCATGTGCTCTCCAGTGAACATTGACACCATCTGGTTTTTGAGGTTCATTCAATGATGTAAAAACTACTGAAAGCAGAACATACTTGGGTGATCAACAAAAATACTGCATTGTTTTCCTGTTACATGATTTAAATAGCCATTGTAAAGTTCTGGTGGGTTGGTGAGTTTGCCTGGACAGCATAATTACAAGACTTGTATATTAATGCATTTGTAGTGATGATGAAGATGATGACTTTGAGGAAGAAGAGAAGACTCCAGCAAAGAAGGTAAGGCTATTTCAGAAGCAGTTTACTGAAATGTTAGGGCAAATGATTGCTAACCTGAGGGAGTCTTCCTTTAGCAAACAAGCTAAGTAACAATAAATTCGGGATACCAATCTCATGAATTTTTATTTTTATTTTAATACTATGATGTGGTCACCGATAGCCAGGAAAGAGAATGTGATGTGTTGGTGTAAAAAAAATATGTGAGGACTAGAAAGTTGATTGTAATAGTAGATTTTTGCCTAGGTCTAATAATGGACTTTGTGGGGAGGAATTACTGGAATATATAACTGATTCAGAGGAGAAAAGGATTAAGTATTTACCTTTGTTTTATTTCAGTCTGCCCGAGAGACTCCAAAAAATGCACAAAAGTCAAACCAGAATGGAAAAGATTCAAAGCCATCCACGCCAAAATCGAAAGTGAGTGTATTATAATTCTTTATGGGTTTTACTAGGTCAGCTGCCTTTGGACAGGGAGCCTCAGAAAACACACTGCAAGAGGTGTTGTGGTCATACCAGAGCTTGGGTCAGTCCTCTCTCATTTATTTTTTCTTGAGTTTGGGAAAACAGCAGGCCTCCTAGTAGTAACATCAATTTCTGTGGAACTACTGCTGACCACACTGGCAGGCTGAAATGAAATGGTATTCTGCCTTTGCTGACTTTTCAATGATGGACTTGTCTTTTTAGGGTTCAGAGTCATTCAAAAAACAAGAAAAATCTCCAAAAACACCAAAAGGACCTTTAACTGTAGATGATGTTAAAGCAAAAATGCAGGCAACCATGGACAAGGTGAGTGACTGGAAAGTAATCTAGTTTCCTTAGTTTAGGGATTTTATTAGATTGAAGGGCATTGGAAGCATGGAATTGTCTTGCCAAGGACCTGCATGGCTGCAATGCCACAATCCCCTCAGGCCTAAAAATAATAATGATGGCATTTGTTAAGCTAAGAGTTGGGGAGGATACAAGGTGATCAGGTTGTCCCATATGGGGCTCACAATCTTCATCCCCATTTTACAGATGAGATGACTGAGGCTCTGACTTGCCCAAAGTCACACAGCTGACAACTGGCAGAGCTGGGATTTGAACCCATGACCTCTGACTCCCAAGCCAGTGGTCTTTCCATTGAGCCTCGCTGCCTAATAGTAGTGGACCACTGTAATATCCAGGTCATCCAGTTCATGACCTTAAATTGTTGGATGCTTGGGACAGGGGTCCATCTATGAACTCGTTTTGTACTTTCCCCAGTGCTCGGCACACAGGTGCTCAAATACCATTATCAGCTTCTTGCAAATGTATTTTTAATTCAGCGCTTTGCACATAGTAAGCGCTTAATAAATGCCATCATTAAGGCAGTTCTTCGCCGATCATTACCCCTTGTATAGTGAATGCTGTAGCAGACATCAGTTGCTGGGGAGAGAAGGTATTGTCTATCTGTACCTCCTCTACTATTCTATTTATTTTATTTTGTTAATTGGTTTTGTTGTCTGTCTCACCCTTCTAGACTGAGCCCACTGTTGGGTAGGGACGGTCTGTATATGTTGCCAACTTGTACTTCCCAAGTGCTTAGTACACAGTAAGCGCTCAATAAATACAAATGAATGAATGAAAGCAGGAAGCTTGATGCGTTGGCTGATGGAGACCAGGTCTAGAAAAGGCTCATTGTAGGCATTCAGTTCCAGAGCCAGACAGCTATATGTGAGATGTAGCCATTGCCTGATTGCTTTTTATGTATCTGGAGTACCAAATGCAAGTTGGCCAGTTTGCTTTTTTTTTTTCTTTTTTCAATTTGAAGCCTTGTGTGCTGCAAATCCAGCAGAGGGCGTGCATGCTTTTCAGAGCATCTGCTAAAAGTAACAAGTGAATGATGTTCTAATCACACCTCTTCTGGGAAATAATGAATACTTGGTGATTTTCAAAAGAGTGAGTTAGAGCTGGGAAATCTACTGGCCTTTTCCAAAATACTACACCAAACCCTTTTTATTAAAAAGAGTGCACATTGAAGATTTCTTCTTTTTCACTGCTTTAACTGATGAATGATACTTGTTTATTGTGTGCAGAGAACTATACCAAATTCTTGGGCATTCCCTGCCCATTAATAGTTTACAGTTTAGAGGGGGACGGAAATTGCCACAAATTGTGGATATGTACATAAAGGCTGTGGGGGCTGAATTTAACTTGGGCAGTTCAGCTATTTAAATCCAGGCATTGAATTATCTGCATAGGCGCAGGTGCCATCATTCAACATTCATGAGGATTTGGGGATTTAGTACCTGTTTCTCAACAAACAGTGCTCAGCGCTTAGAACAGTGCTTTGCACATAGTAAGCGCTTAACAAATGCCATCATTGGGAAGCAGCGTGGCTCAGCGGAAAGAGCCCGGGGCTTTAAAGTCAGGTCATCGGTTCAAATCCCGGCTCTGCCACTTGTCAGCTGTGTGACTTTGGGCAAGTCACTTCACTTCTCTGGGCCTCCGTTACCTCCTCTGTAAAATAGGGATGAAGATTTTGAGCCCCACGTGGGACAACCTGGTCACCTTGTAAATTCCCCAGCGCTTAGAACAGTGCTTTGCACATAGTAAGCGCTTAATAAATGCCATCATCATCATCATTATAACAACTAGGGCCCATGTGGGGCAAGGGACTCTGTCCTGATAAACTTGCATCTACCCCAGTGCTTACAACAGAGATTAAATATGCAGTGCTTGATTACTATTTTCGTGGGATTCCTTGATAGAGTTTTTCTCTAGTAGTTTACACAAATAAGAATGGCCATGCAGGCCTAGCACCCCCACAATTGAGTATTTCACAGTTACATTGTACTCTCTGCAGTGTTTAGTACAGTGCTGTGCACACGGTAAGTATTCAGTAAATATGGCTGTCATTCATTGTGTGGTGGCTGGTGTTTGACATTTTCTGTCATTTTATTTTACTACATTACTTTAAAAGTGCTTGACAATTCTGTGTTCCTTGCAAAAGGCTGTAAGCTGAGCATGCATGTCCGTATACCTTTGTGTATTGTCTCCAAGCATGCACTGTACATAAGCATCTGGCTATTGCACATTTAGATTGTCTAGGGAGGATGGGGAAAATGCAAACTGAATGTTTTATCTGATAGGGATTTATTAAGGACTGTAGGCCGGGTGAGTCTCCACACAGTGGCAGCCTCATTTTTACTCTCTGGAGGCCTTTGCTGAGAATAGGGTTGAGGGAACTGGCATTCAAAATTCAAAAGTCTGTATCCTATAAACTAGAGGATTTGGGAAAGACAAGTGTAAGTGTACTTAGCACTGAAAAACAAAACTGAGGATGTGGAAAGATTGGCAAAGCACGATTCCAGCAGAGTGTAATCAAACTCATCAACCAGAAGCTGCTATAATCATGTAGTTCTGTCTCCAAAATAAAGAAGTGGAATGTGGCCTGCAAGTTCAGGCAGTTAATCCTCCCTACACTCAACTGTGGTTGAACTGGCCCTCTGACGCTAGAGCTACTCAGAAACAACAAATCTTGGTAATGAGCTGGACCTGCACTAGTGAGTACTGTCTGGTGTCACGCACTTTAAAAATGATAGAAAGGGAAGAAGGTCCAGAGAACTATAAAAATGACAAAAGAGTGGTGGACAGGTTGATAAAAGAGCAGGCCATTTAACTGGCTTCAGTGGAGAGGAAGCTGACCTGATCTCTATGGACCAAACAAGAAGTTTACATTACTGCAGGAGATATTTTGAATCTTAACAAGGAAGAACTGGTTGATAAAATAAAATGACTGCAAGAGGCATGGGGTTCCTTTTCCTCAGAGGATCCTTGTGAAGAGCAAGGCAGTCGTTCAGAGCTGATCTCAGTCCCTTTAGTTTGGGGGAGATTAGTAATATCTAGGTGAATACCAGTTCTGACTGACTCAAGTTAGTTTGCCTCTGGAAGATAATATTGCACATGTAGGAGTTACACATGTAACTTAATTTGCAGGTTCTTAAGCAGTAGATTTTTTTAAACAATTCAGAAGGTGCATCATCACTCACCTAGAGAATCAGGGAATGATGACTCTTGTATTTGCCTTTTAGGGTGGTGCCCTCCCCAAAGTGGAGGGCAAGTTTATCAACTACGTAAAGAATTGCTTCCGGATGTCTGATCAAGAGGTAACTTTTTGTGGGGATGTAACAACCCAAATAGAGTATTCTTTGGGTGAGATGGGGAGAGGGGCTTTCTAGTTTGTTTTCAGCATGATTCATAGTAATTCTCCCATTTCAAAAGGTTACAAGCCATAGACGATACTGCAGATTAAACAAATGGAAACTGTTTTAGGGATTTACTTGGCAAAAGTTGAAGTTAATATTTTATTACATTTTTTCCAGCTTTTATATGGTTGGTAAATTATCTCTTGGTTACTAAACCCACAGAATTTTACTTCTGGCACAATATTGGCTAAGGAAATGAGTTGTGGTTTTCCTTGCTGCTGAATTTGGCCACTTGGGCAAGTCGGGTCTTAGCTTTTTTTCGGGGGTGGGAACTGTTTTTTTTATATAGATCTTATGGGAACTATTTTTTACTTTCTTTCCCAAAGTCAGCTAACTTCTAAGTGTTCAGGCCAAAAGGTGGAATCAGGAAGTGAGTTGCTGAATTAGTTATTTACTCAACTTGCAATAGGTTAAACCTGTTAGATTTTGCTTGAAATTCCTATAATTTTGGTATTTTGTCACTGGAAAAAAAAAGTTTTATGCTTTCCTGCTTCCCCTAGTGGCTCAAAACTAACTTGTAACAACTACCTGATCGACCAAAGTATATTGTGAAAAACTTAAGTAGTTCTCTACTGAAGCTGATCTGACCTGTCAGGACAAAGGGAGTTCAGCCAATATTTGCCAGATGGATTCCCCCCCTTCCCCGCCTTTTTTTTTTTTTTTTTACCAAATGTGTTAGGCTTTCTATGAAGGACAACTTTACTTAAAATTTGAATGTTCAGTAATATGATCTTTGAATATAGGATGCTAAACTTTGATTGATAACCAGTTAATGGAAGTCTTTATTTGCATACTTTGACCTGAGCTGACTAATATTAATAACAGCAAGTCTTGCCTTGATTACAGTCTTAAAAACAAAAAAACTTTGCTTTTGCTTTGCTCTTCTAATAAGCCTTTTCTAATGAGAGGGGGATTTGAGATAAAGGGGAGCAACTAATGTGTTTGTACATAGCGTTGACTTTTTTAAAATTTGGTTTCTGCACATTTTCAGGCTATTCAAGATCTCTGGCTGTGGAGGAAGTCCCTTTAAAAAAAACTGAACAGTTTGTTAAAATTTTCAGTCATATTTCTGTAACAGTTTATCTGGCTGTCCTTTTTATAATGCAGAGTGAGAACTTTCCCTACCGTGTCTGATAAATGTCGTCCAGATTACTTTGCCAAGAATGTGTTGTCCAAAATGCCTGTTTAGTTTTTAAAAGATGGAACTCCACCCTTTGCTTCACTTTAAGTATGTATGGAATGTTATGATAGGGCATAGTAGTAGTGGTGGTCAGACAAATGGAAATGGTGGGGAGACAAAATATACATGTGAAATAAATTCAGTATTTTAATAAAGTAACATTGTTTCCTTATTTCTGTGGGATGGGGCTGTCTCTGAGCTTGTCTAAATATGAAGTGTTTTGAATTTGAAGCAAATTCCTAAAAGCAGTTTTTCAAGTTGGTTGTAACTATTTGAATACAGAAAACTCTGAGACAGATGAAAAGTTGAAGTTATTGGCGATGAGGGTTAAAAGCAAATTTGTTAACACAAACTATATTAATGTTAGGCCTGAGATTTCTCTTTAAAATGGAGCTGTCTTCATGCTTTATAGAATTAACTAATTAACCCCCTTTTAGTTCAATGGGATGTCCATCTTCTCTCCCCCCCCCATCAACTTCTAGCTTAGCCGGAGGGCAGTGTGAGAAATGTGAAGTTAGACAAATCTTTTCACATGTCCGTCCGTCCCCCCCCCCCCCACCTCTTAAAGTAGATACAACTCATTCCCTTAGTGGTGTGTCATTGCCAGGTAGATCATTGTGGGTTGCTTGTTGAGTTAGGATGCCTCCCTTAGTTAGAGGAGCAAAGAAGCTAGCTTGAAGTGCTCAAAACTTTCCATTACATTATCTAATTGACTCAGTTGCCACCTGTTTTTAACTAATGGTTGCTGAAACTTCACTGCTTCCTTGGATAGACCTCTGCTTAAGTTCTGTCGGGGGCGCAGTTGTATTCCACTGTAAATAAGGTTCAGATAGTATGTCTTAAATATTTCTTTTGCATAACTCAGCCGTCTGTTACATTTTCATTTCCATTCTTGGCTTTTGGACAAACCAAAAGTACCAATTCAGAAGAACAAAAGCTGATTTGAAGACCAGAACGGTCCAGCTGTAGACTACTTGGATGAATGACCATCTGTATTTCTCACATACCGTCAAAGTGCCGGGATCTAACATCTAACTCAAACGGGTGGTTAAATTGACTATTTTTAAGGGGTTTGGAGGCCAAAGGGAAATGAAATGGGGAAGACTACTTTTCTACTCAGGGAAGGAGCTGGTAGCCAGTCCTTTAATGCCTGCCCTAGAACATCTATGGGTCCTGTACACACATGAATTCGTAACCATGCCTGGGCTTCCCTTTTCTGACCTAGTTTTTCCTCCTAGACTTGCACGTGTTGGTGGGCATGATTGGAGCAGGGGTTGGGTTTCAGATGTTTGAACAGCTGACCAATACAGCAGTCTCAGGTCTGCCTGTGAAAGGAAATCCACACCCCAAAGACCCAACTCGAGCTTTCATTAGCCTAAGGCTAGCAGTGTTATGGGGCCCATCCCTATTACGCTTCAGAAAGTTTTTGTAGCGGAGGCAAAGTAAAAGTGGGACCTCTTTATTTTCCTGTGGCTCCAGCTTTTGTGTTGGAGCTGGGTAGGGTTGATCAGGTCCTGTACTCCATTGCTGAAAGTGATGCTCACCCTCTAGCAAGTTCATTCTCAGGACATGCCAGTACCATCCTATCTGAAGTTAAAGGTATGAACTGGGGGGTAGATTCATGTCCCTGGTATAGAGGTCCAGTGTTTTCTTATCAGAAGCAGAAGCTGAGTCTTGGAGGTTGGCTGCTGCTTAGATTTGTGATGTCAGAGACCTCCCGTTACTGGGTAGCTTCTGTAAGTAAAACCAGGTGATGGGAGTGAGCTGAGCCTGAAGTCCCATTAATGGAGAGAATACCTGGGGCTGATGAACCAGGAAGAAAACTTGAACTTGTAAGGCATCAGCCTTCCCCTGGGGAAGTAGAGTGGCCCAGTGGGTAGAGCATAGGCCAGAGACTCAGGGCCTGAGTTCTAATCCTAGCACTACTGTTCATCTGCCGTTTGGCCAAGTCTGCCTCAGTTTCCTCACCTGTCACCTGTAAAATGGGGATTAAGGCTGAGCCCCATGTGGGCCTAAACCAGTGCTTAGTACAGTGCCTTGCACATAAGCACTGAAAAATAGCGTAAAACATTACCTTGAGCCACCACTCAATGTATTTGCTTCTATTCAAGATATTTCTCAGTTTTGGGTTTTTGGTTTTTTTTGCCCGTTACAGACATCTCAAATTCCTAATCTGTCTGGAGGCCTGAGACAAGCTTGTCCTTGTTTAGGATTTTTCTGGATGTGATTGCTGGCTTAGAAAAATAACTAGGTGTCCAGACCCTTTATTCTCATGTCCTTGCAGTAGCCGACCTACCTGTTTGCCATTTGTCATGAGTATATGGAATTTAAGTTGGCCACTCATATACATATCCATCTTTCCATTTTTTCTTACTGTCTGTAATGTGTTGCCTTATCCCTTATTAGATTGTAAACCCCCTGAGGGTTGGGATTGTATCTTCTAACCATTGTACTCAAATGTTTAGTACAGTGCATGGCACCCAGGTGCTCAATAAATACTATTACTTGATTGCTTCATATTGTAAACTCATTTTAATCAATTTGGTGGGGTTGGGGTGGGAGGGTGGGCTGCATTAGCAATACTTGGTATGAGAAACTGACATACCATACTTTAGGAACATATACACTCAAGTGAAAAATGTGTTATTGTAAATACTCTTGTCGCTCCAATCACAAATAACAGCGTGGCTCAGTGGAAAGAGCACGGGCTTGAGAGGCAGAGGTCATGGGTTCTAATCCCGGCCCCGCCACATCAGCTCTGTGACTTTGGGCTAGTCACTTAACTTCTGGGCCTCAGTTACCTCATCTGTAAAATGGGGATTAAAACTGTGAGGCCCACGTGGGAAAGCTTGATTGCCTTGTATCCCCCCGCAGCGCTTAGAACAGTGCTTTGCACATAGTAAGCGCTTAATAAATGCCATTATTATTATTTTTACTATTATTAAATAAATTATTTTGGCTCATGAGCCTGTCCCCTGAGCCTTGAAATCAACTATTCCCTAATGGCTCTAATCCTCGTTCTGAGCTCAAGACCAGATGCGTGCACTGGTTGGGGGAGGGCTCGGGCTCCAGAGAAGAATAGGGGAGACATTTATGGTGGGTTTCCAGCCATTCTCAGCATACCTGTTCTCACCCCTTACGCAGTGAACTCCTTGTGGGACCTAATTATCTTGTATCAACCCCTGTGCTTAGTACAGTGCCTGGCATGGTAAGTGCTGAACAAAAACCACAATTATTAATAATTATTTTGGCTGTGCTGTGAATTCAGGGTTTGTGGGGGTGGGCAGGAGGAGGGTGTGGGAGGAAATAATGGCATTTATTACGCGCTTCCTATGTGCAAAGCACTGTTCTAAGCGCTGGGGAGGTTACAAGGTGATCAGGTTGTCCCATGGGGGGCTCACAGTCTTAATCCCCCATTTTACAGAGGAGGTAACAGGCCCAGAGAAGTGAAGTGACTTGCCCAAAGTCACACAGCTGACAACTGGTGGAGCTGGGATTTGAACCCCTGACCTCTGACTCCAAGACCTGGGCTCTTTCCACTGAGCCACGCTGCTTCCCCAAGGAAACAACTTGGTCAGGTGCAGAACACGTGGGCCAATCAGATACACAATTAACTGGCCTTTAGATCTAATCAATCAATCGTATTTATTGAATGCTTACTGTGTGCAGAGCACTGTACTAAGCACTTGGGAAGTACAAGTTGGCAACATATATCTAAACCTTTTTGGGTTTGCCCCACTTGGGGTAAGCAAGGGTATGAATGACCGAGGAGTCTAAGCAGCACCTAGACCCCCTTAGCCTAATTCAGGCCACATCTGAGTCCCTGACAAGGGCTGTGTCCATCCCAGCGCTTAGTACAGTGCCTGGCACATAGGAAGTGCTTAACAAATGCCATAATTGTGCAAACTTGCTCTGGTCATGGATGGTCTCTCTTGCTGTATTGTCCTCTCCCAAGCCCTTAGTACAGTGCTCTGCACACAGGGCTCAATAAATATGATGGAATCGAATTATTGTTGTTATGACTGACATTAATGATAATAATGTACTTGTTACATGCTTACTATATACCAAGCAGTGTTCTAAGCACTGGCATAGATACGTATTTACTATTCTATTTATTTTATTTTGTTAATATGTGTTTTGTTGTCTGTCTCCCCCTTCTAGACTGTGAGCCCGCTATTGGGTAGGGACCGTCTCTATATGTAACCAACTTGTACTTCCCAAGTGCGTAGTACAGTGCTGTGCACACAGTAAGCGCTCTATGAATGAATGAATGAACTGTTCCCTGTCACTGACCCCTGAACCCCCTTCTAGACTGTGAGCCCATTGTTGGATAGGGATTGTCTCTGTTGCCAAATTGTATTTTCCAAGTGCTTAGTACAGTGCTCTGCACACAGTAAGCACTCAATAAATACGATTGAATGAATAAGCTAGTGGGCAAGAAGTGTGTCTATCAACTCTTGTATTCACCCAAGCAGGTTTTTTCTTAATGGCAGTTGATGCACTTAATATGTCAGGCACTGTACTAAGAGCTGGGGTAGATACAAGTTAATAATAATAATGGCATTTGTTAAGCACTTACTATGTGCAAAGCACTGTTCTAAGCGCTGGGGAGATAACAAGGTGATCAGGTTGTCCCACAGAGGGCTCACAGTCTCAATTCCCATTTTACAGTTGAGGTAACTGAAGCACAGAGAAGTTAAGTGACTTGCCCAAAGTCACACAGCTGACAATTGGCGGACTCGGGATTTGAACCCATGACCTCTGACTCCAAAGCCCGTGCTCTTTCCACTGAGCCACGCTGCTTCTCTATAATAATGATGGCATTTATTAAGCGCTTACTATGTGCAAAGCACTGTTCTAAGCGCTGGGGAGGTTACAAGGTGATCAGGTTGTCCCACGGGGGGCTCCCAGTCTTTATCCCCATTTTCCAGATGAGGGAACTGAGGCACAGAGAAGTGAAGTGACTTGCCCAAAGTCACCCAGCTGGCAATTGGCAGAGCCGGGATTTGAACCCCTGACCTTTGACTCCAAAGCCCAGGCTCTTTCCACTGAGCCACCCCAGCACAGCCATCAGGTTGGACACCATCCTTGTCCCACAAAGGGCTCACAGGCTTAATTCCCATTTTACAGATGAGGGACCTGAGGCACAGCGAAGTGAAGTAACTTGCCCAAGGTCAAACAGCGGGCACATGGGGGTCAGGATTAGAACTGAGATCCCGATTCCTAGGCCCGGGTTCTACCCACTAGGCCATGCTACTTCTCTGTGCACATAGTAAGCGCTCAACAAATACGATTGATCGACTCTCTGCTCAAGTGACCGGCCTTGCCCGAGTAGGAGCTGATGCTCTGCAGCAGAAGGTGCCCTCGGCAATGATGATGATGATGGTGTTTACTAAGCGCTTACTGTGCCAAGCACTGTTCTAAGCGCTGGGGTAGGTATAAGGTTATCAGGTTGTCCCATGCGGGGCTCACAGTCTTAATCCCCATTTTACAGATGAGGTAATTGAGGCACAGAGAAGTGAAGTGACTTGCCCAAAGTAGCACATCTGACAAGTGGCGGGGTCAGAATTAGAATCCAAGCCCGGGCTCTTACCACTAAGCCATGCTGTTTCTCTGATCCTCAAGAGATCAGCGCTTGTACTTCCCAAGCGCTTAGTACAGTGCTCTGCACACAGTAAGTGCTCAATAAATACGATTGATTGATTGATAGTCGTCGTCCCACCCCCACCTCGCAGCCCCCGTTTTAGCTGGCCGTTACCATGGCAAATGGACATAGTGGTGGTGGGAATAGGGCTGCGAATACACCGCCTGCATCTAATAATGAGAATTATGGTATTAAGTGCTTACTATGTGCCAGGCACTGTACAAAGCGCTGGGGTGGGTACAAGCAAATCCACCCGCATGGCGCTCACAGTCTCAATCCCCATTTTACAGATGACGGAAGTGAAATCCAGAGAAGTAAAGTGACTCACCCAAGGTCACACAGCAGACAAAAGACTGTGAGCCCATTGTTGTTTGGGACCTTCTCCATATGTTGCCGACTTGTACTTCCCAAGCGCTTAGTACAGTGCTCTGCACACAGTAAGCGCTCAATAAATACCATTGAATGAATGAATGAATGAAAAGAGCCTGGGCTTGGTAGGCGGAGGATCTGGGCTCCACCGCTTGTCTGTTGTGTGACCTTGGGCAAGGCACTTCACTTCTCTGTACCTCAGTGACCTCATCTGGGAAATGGGGGATTAAGACCGAGCCCCACCCGGGGCCAACCTGATTACCTTGTATCTACCCCAGTGTATATATGTATATGTCTATACTTCTATTCATGAGTTCTAATCCCGGCTCCACCACTTCTCACTTCACTTCTCTGTGCCTCAGCTACCTCATCTGTAAAATGGGGATGAAGACTGTGAGCCCTATGTGGAACAACCTGATCACCTTGTATTCCCCCCCCCCACAGCACTTAGAACAGTGCTTTGCATGTAGTAAGCGCTTAACAAATACCATTATTATTATTTATATTGATGCCTGTTTACTTGTCTTGATGTCTTGTCTTGTACATATTACTTGTCTTGATGTCTTGTCTTGTACATGTTTACTATTCTATTTTATTTTATTAATATGTTTTGTTGCTGTCTCCCCCTTCTAGACTGTGAGGCCGTTGTTGGGTAGGGACCGTCTCTATATGTTGCCAATTTGTACTTCCCAAGTGCTTAGTACAGTGCTCTGCACACAGTAAGCTCTCAATAAATATGATTGAATGAATGAGTGAATGAATGAATGTCTTTCTCCTTCCTTGTAGACTGTAAGCCCAGTGTGGGCAGGAATTGTCTCTCTTGATTGCCAAATCGTACTTTCCAAGTGCTTAGTACAGCGTTCTGCGCACAGTAAGTGCTCAATAGATACGGATGAATGAATGAATGAATGAAGAAATGCTTAGAACAGTGCTTGGCACAGAGTAAGCGCTTAATGAGTAATAATAATAATAAATGGCATTTGTTAAGCGCTTACTCTGTGCCGAGCACTGTTCTAAGTGCTGGATAATAATAATAATAATGATGGTATTGGTTCATTCATTCAATCGTACTTATTGAGTGCTTACTGTGTGCAGAACCCTGTACTAAGCGCTTGGAAAGTACAATTCGGCAACAGACAGACAGTCCCTACCCAACACAGGCTTACTGTGTGCCGAGCATTGTTCTAAGCGCTACCGTGGAGAAGCAGCGTGGCTCAGTGGAAAGAGAATGGGCTTGGGAGCCAGAGGTCATGGGTTCTAATCCCTGCTCCACCACTTATCAGCTGTGTGACTTTGGACAAGTCATTTAACTTCTCTGTGCCTCAGTTACCTCATCTAAAATGGGGATGAAGACTGTGAGCCCCACGTGGGACAACCTGATGACCTTGTATCTCCCCCAGCGTTTAGAACAGTGCTTGGCACATGGTAAGTGCTTAATAATAATAATAGTATTTGTTAAGCACTTACTATGTGCCAAGCACTGTTCTAAACGCTGGGGGTATACAAGGTGATCAGGTTGTCCCACGTGGGGTTCACAGTCTTAATCCCCATTTTACAGATGAGGGAACTGAGGCCCAGAGAAGTTGTGACTTGCCCAAAGTCACACAGCTGACAAGTGGCGGAGCGGGATTAGAACCCATGACTTCTGACTCCCAAACCTGGGCTCATTCCACGGAGCCACGCTGCTTCAATAATAATAATGATGACATTTGTTAAGCACTTACTATTGGCAAAGCACTGTTCTAAGTGCTGGGGGTGGGGGGGCGGTTGGGATTACAAGGTGATCAGGTTGTCCCACATGGGGCTCCCAGTCTTAATCCCCATTTTACAGATAACTGAGGCTCAGATAAGTGAAGTGATTTACCCAAAGTCACACAGCTGACAAGTGGCAGAGCTGGGATTAGAACCCACGATCTCTGACTCCCAAGCCCGTGCTCTTTCCACGGAGCCATGCTGCTTCTCTGGTAATGATAATGTTGTCTTTGGGCAAGTCACTAACTTCTCTGTGCCTCAGTTACCTCATCTGTAGTACAGTGCTCAAGCACTTAGTACAGTGCTCTGCACACAGTAAGCACTCAAAAACGATTGAATGAACGAATCTGTAAAATGGGGATTAAGATTGTGAGCCCCACATGGGACAACCTGATCACCTTGTAACCTCCCCAGTGCTTAGAACAGTGCTTTGCACATAGCACTTAATAAATGCCATTATTATTATTATTATTATCTCCACATCTTAGAAGCACAGGTCTTTCACTGCTAAAGCCATTTCTATAGCTATAATTCTATTCATTCTGACGGTTTTGACACCTGTCGACATGTTTTGTCTTGTTGTCTGTCTCCCCCTTCTAGACCATGAGCCCATTGTTGGGTAGGGACTGTCTCTGTATGTTGCCGACTCGTACTTCCCAAGCGCTTAGTACAGTGCTCTGCACACAGTAAGCGCTCAATAAATATGATTGAATGGATGGTAACAAACAGCCCACTGTTGGGTAGGGACTGTCTCTATGTTGCCAACTTGTACTTCCCAAGCGCTTAGTACAGTGCTCTACACACAGTAAGTGCTTAATAAATACGATTGATTGATTGATTGAAACAACAACATTATTATTATTATTATTATTACCGTGATCGTAGTCCTAATAGTGTAGTGGGGCCGTCCGCAGGGCCGGGCCGAGGCAGGCGGCGGGGTGTGAGGCTGCTGACCAGAGTCATTCATTCATTCATTCAATCGTATTTATTGAGCGCTTACTGTGTGCAGAGCGCTGTACTAAGCGCTTGGGAAGTACAAGTTGGCAACATATAGAGACGGTCCCTACCCAACAGTGGGCTCACAGTCTAGAAGGGGGAGTCCTGAGCTGGTCGGTCAATCAATCAATCAATCAATCAATGGTATTTATTGAGCGCTTACTATGTGCAGAGCATTGTACTAAGTGGTCGGTCGGTTGGTCGGTCAGTGGCAGTCAGGGCCCGGATGGGCTAACCCATGGGCTGGGCGGCGGCTTCTGTCTCAGATGTGGAGATAATAATAATAATAATAATAATAATAATAATAATAATAATAATATAATGGCATTTATTGACGGCTGCAGCGGGGCCGCTAGGTGGCGGCCGCGCGTTGCCCAAGAGGCGGCGGCGGCGGCGCGTGGAGCGGCTCCAGCTCCGGCCACGAGGGGGCGTCCTTCCGCACGGCCAGGGAGCAGGCGGTCATTCATTCATTCAGTCATACTTATTAATAATAATAATAATAATAATAATGTTGGTATTTGTTAAGCGCTTCGTATGTGCAAAGCACTACTCTAAGCGCTGGGGAGGATACAAGGTGATCAGGTTGTCCCACATGGGGCTCACAGTCTTCATCCCCATTTTCCAGATGAGGTAACTGAGGCCCAGAGAAGTCAAGCGACTAGCCCAAAGTCACACAGCTGACAAGTGGCAGAGCCGGGATTTGAACCCACGACCTCTGACTCCCAAGCCCATGCTTTTTCCATTGAGCCACGCTGCTTCTCCAAGCGCTTACTGTGTGCAGAGCATTGCTGGCCGCCGGCAAGGGGAGAGGCGGCTACCGGGGAGAAGCAGCGTGGCTCAGCGGAAACAGCCCGGGCTTGGGAGTCAGAGGTCGTGGGTTCGAATCCAGACTCTGCCACTTGTCTGTTGGGTGACGTTGGACCAGTCACTCCACTTCTCTGGCCCTCAGTGACCTCATCCATCAAAGGGGAATGAAGACTGTGAGCCCCCTGTGGGACAATCTGATCACCTTGTATCCTGAACAGTGCTTGGCACATAGTAAGCGATTAACAAATGCCATTATTATTATTATTAACTTCTCTGTGCCTCAGTGACCTCAGCGGTCAAATGGGGATGACGACTGTGAGCCCCACGTGGGACAACCTGATCACCTTGTATTCCCCACCCTCCAGCGCTTAGAACAGTGCTTGGGACATAATAAGAGCTTAACAAATGCCATCATCATCATTATTATTAACTTCTCTGTGCCTCAGGGACCTCATCTGTAAAATGGGGATGAAGACTTGGACTGTGGGCCCCACGTGGGACAATCTGATCACTTTGTATCCTCCCCAGCGCTTAAAACAGTGCTTGGCACATAGTAAGTGATTAACAAATACCATTATTATTATTATTATTAACTTCTCTGTGCTTCAGTGACCTCAGCTGTCAAATGGGGATGAAGACTGTGAGCTCCATGTGGGACAACCTGGTCACCTTGTATCCTCCCCAGCGCTTAGAACAGTGCTTGGCACATAGTAAGTGCTTAAGAAATGTCATCATCAGCAGCAGCAGCAGTAGCAGCAGCAGGCGGTGGCCGGGCCTCGAGGCCTGGAGGTGAGCAGCAGCTCGGCCCGTCCCGTCCCGTCCCGTCCCGTCCGGTCCCGTCCCGTCCCCCGCCCCGTCCCCGCTCCGGTCCCGCCTCCGGTCCGGGCGCCGGGAGGTCGCTGCGGCCCCGACGGCTGCACCTCGGGCCGGGATGGGGTAATGCGGCCCCGGGAACAATCTTCCCGCCGACGGCTCGCTGGCCCGGACGGCTCCCCGAGGAGACGAGCTGCAGGAGGAGGAGGAGGACAGGGAGGAGGAGGAGGAGGACAGGGAGGAGGAGGAGGAGGAAGAGGAGGAGGAGGAGGGGGCTTCCTTCGAGGCCGCCCGCCCGCCCCGGAGGCCCTTTAATGTGGGCGCAGCGAGCCCCGGCCCCGAGGACTCCTTGCTACCAATCCGGCCCCCAGCCCCCGAGCCCACAGCCCCCCAGCTCCCCAGCCCCCGGGCCCACATCCCCCCAGGTCCCCAGCCCCCGAGCCCACAGCCCCCCAGCTCCCCAGCCCCGGGGCCCCCAGCCCCCCAGCCCCCCGGCCCTCCAGCCTCCCAGCTCCCCAGCCCCCGGGCCCCCAGCCCCCCAGCTCCCCAGCCCCCCGGCCCTCCAGCCTCCCAGCTCCCCAGCTCCCGGGCCCCCTTCCCCCCAGCTCCTGGTCCCCCAGGTCCCGGCCCCCCGGCCCCCCAACCCCCAGCCCCCCAGCCCTCCGGCCCCTCAGCCCCTCAGCCCCCCAGCCCCCCAACCCCCAGCCCCTTAGCCCCCCAGCCCTCCGGCCCCTCAGCCTCCCAGCCCTCCGGCCCCCCAGCCCCCGAGCCCCTCAGCCCCCCAGCCCTCCGGCCCCCCAGCCCCCGAGCCCCTCAGCCCTCCAGCCCTCCGGCCCCTCAGCCCCCCAGCTCTCCGGCCCGTCAACCCCCAACCCCCGGCCCCCCAGCCCCCCAGTTCCAGGCCCCTCGGCCCCCCGGCCCCACCGTCCCCCAGCCCCCTATCCCTCGGCCCCCCGGCCCCCCATCCCTCGGCCCCCCATCCCTCGGCTCCCCATCCCTCGGCCCCCCAGCCCCCGCCCCCGGACCTCCCCCCGCAGCCGCCCGCGTTGAAAAGGGCCCGGCCGTCAGGGGCCAGCCCGGGGACGGACGGACGGACGGACGGGCGGACGGAGGAGCAGGAGCCCGGAGGAGCCCGGAGGAGCCCGACCCGGCCGCCCTCGGGGAACCAGCAGCCGCCGCCGCCGCCGGCGGCCGCCCAGACGGAGAGGGTCTAGCATCGCCCGGACCCCCGGCCCCCCGGCCCCCCCCGGACCCCGGCCCCCCGGCCATGCCGGCCCCGGACTAATCCCCTCCAAGCCGCCGTCGGGACTGAGGCCACCGGAGCGTGCTGAGCGCCCGGAGCCTGCTGAGCGCCCGGAGCGTCGAGGCCGGCCGCCGGAGGAGGCCGAGAGGACCGGAGGGGCTGCGGCTGGGCGCCGCCGACACCCGGCCCCCCCCATCCCCCCCGCGGGCGGGGGAGGGGGAGGAGGGGGAGGAGGAGGAGGAGGAGGAGGAGGAGGAGGACCAGGAGGAGGAGGACCAGGAGGAGGAGCGGGGCCGCGGCCGCGGGGCGCTGATGCCGCAGGGAGCGGCTGACAGGGCAGCGGAGGAGCAGCCTCAGCCTCGGCGGCGGGGGTTGGCGGAGGAGGAGGAGGAGGAGGAGGAGGAGGAGGAGGAGGAGGACCAGGAGGAGGAGGACCAGGAGGAGGAGGAGGAATCCGTCCCCGCTGTCCATCCCGGAGGCGGCGCCCGTCCGGCAGTCCGGCCCCGCTGTCCGTCCCGGAGGCGGTGCCCGGCCGGCAGTCCGGTCCCGCTGCCGGTCCCGGAGGCGGAGGGTCCGGTCCCGCCGTAGGTGGCTGTTGGAGGGGAGCGGCGCGGCCGGGGCCGGGGGCCCGGAGGCCGGGGGGCCCGGGGGCCGGGGGGCCGGGGGCCGGAGCCCCCCCGGAGCCGGCCGGCCGGCCGCCCCCCCATGCGCACTGAGCTGACCAGGGGCTAGGACCCGCCGCCCGCCCACCTCCTCAGCGATGCATTCACTGCTCAGCGCCTGCACTTGCATGTAAGCGCCCACACGCCGGCCGGGACCGGGGGCTGGGGATGGGCCGGGGGCTGGAGAGGGACCGGGGGCTGGGGATGGGCAGGGGGCTGGAGACGGGCTGGGAGCTGGGGATGGGCTGGGAGCTGGGGCTGGGCAGGGAGCTGGGGATGGGCAGGGAGCTGGGGATGGGCAGGGGGCTGGAGATGGGCAGGGGGCTGGAGATGGGCAGGGGGCTGGAGATGGGCAGGGAGCTGGGGATGGGCAGGGAGCTGGGGATGGGCAGGGGGCTGGAGATGGGCAGGGGGCTGGAGATGGGCTGCGAGCTGGGGATGGGCAGGGAGCTGGGGATGGGCAGGGGGCTGGGAGCTGGGGATGGGCAGGGGGCTGGAGATGGGCTGGGGGCTGGAGATGGGCTGGAGGCTTGGGGTGGGCCGGGGGCTGGAGATAGGCAGGGGACTGGGGATAGGCCGGGGGCTGGGGATGGGCTGGAACTGGGCAGGGGGCCGGGGATCGTCCGGGGGCTGGAGATGGGTCTGGGATGGACCGGTGGCTGGGCAGGGGGCTGGAGCTGGGCTCAGGCTCTCCCCCACCCTGCCCCGTCCCGTCCCGTCCCGTCCGGCGCCCACCTCTCCCCGGTTCTCGGGTCTTCCTTTCCCCACGATCCTTGGAGGAGCCCCGCGCGCCCGGGCTGATGGTCTCCAGGCGCCTTGAGCGTCCAGCACAGCGGCTGGTGCCCACCACCCGGCGGGCGGCTCGGCCATCCCGGCCCTGCATCTGAGCGGCCCTCGCTCTCTTTTCCTCCCGCAGGTGTTTACATTTCCTGCTGCTGCTGCTGCTGCTGTGCTTTCAGGTACAGGTACGTCCTATCTCGCTGCCCTTTGGGCGGGTGGCACCGGCTACTACTACCAGTGGCATTTGTTAAGCGCTTACTCTGTGCCAAGCGCTCTTCCAAGCTCTGGGAGAGATACAAGGTCATCAGGTTGTCCCCCGTGGGGCTCACGGTCTTCATCCCCATTTCCCGGATGAGGTCACTGAGGCCCAGAGAAGTGAAGTGACTCGCCCAAGGTCACCCAGCAGACAAGCGGCGGAGTCGGGATTAGAACCCACGTCCTCTGTCTCCCCACCCCGGGCTCTGGCCACTAAGCCTCCCTTAGAGGCCCCGGGCTCTAGGAGCTCCGCTAGCTCTGCGAGAAAGTCCTTCCTCCGGCTCCGTGACCCTTGACCCATGACCCCGGCCCCCTCTGCCCCTCACCTCTGGTCTCTGGTCCCCTGGTCTCTGGTCCCCTGGTCCATCTCCCCCGACCCTTCCCTGTCTTCCCGTGACAGGGGCTGCGGGAGCTAGAAACGCCAGGGCTCAGATTGGGAAAATGCACCTGTTCCAGGGAGTGTGTGCATGTGTGTATGTGTGTATTTGTGTGTTTGTGTGTGTGCGGGGGGTGGGGAGGGCGCGAGGGCCCGCGAGGGCCTGGCTCTGGGAACTGTCTTGCATCCAATCATGTGTCGCTTGGTGCAAGTCGGTTGTGTGTGTGTGTGCGTTGTGAGTGCCCGTGTGTGTTTCCCTTTCCTCCTCGAGCGTTTGATGTCGGCAAGAGCCGATTTCGGAGCAAAGGATTAGCCACAGAAACACGACCAAAATTCAAGGCTAGAGCGAAGGGTTTGACTTATTTTTCCTGAGGATTGTAGTTAGAATGGAAAAACAACGAGACTTCTTATTTCAGCAGAGCCGATTTCTAGTCAGGAGAGAAACCTCCAGCTGTAAATTACTCTGTGGTTTTGGAGGCGTTTTCTGAGGAGAGCGGGAGAGAGGGAGGAGAGGGAGACACACACACACACACACACACACACACACACAGAGAGAGAGAGAGAGAGAGAGAGAGAGAGAGAGAGAGAGAGAGAGAGAAAAGAAGTTAGAGCCGTAGCCACTGCCTGAGGGCGATCCAAGCCGGACAGCCCCATCGCAAGAACCAACCGCTTCTGATCGTGCGGTCACTGCAGTGAATCCGCCCTCCGTCTGCTCCTCTTTTTGCTTCCAGTGAATCAGAAGAGGGGCTGGCGCCCCGCCTGGAAAGCACTTGCTAAAATCTGATCTCTTACTTCAGCAGCTTTAAAGCTCGGGGAAGTTACTGGCATCCAGACAGTTGGAGAGAGCCGGCTTCCAAAGCCATGAAATAATGAAAAAGGAAAGTGAGAGAGAGGGAGAGAGGGAGAGAAAGAGAGAGAGAGAGAGAGAGAGAGAGAGAGAGAGAGAGAGAGAGAGAGAGAGAGAGAGAGAGAGAGAGCACACCGGTTTCAGGACTATTAGAATCAGACCTCTGATCTGGCCATCTTGTCCACCAACAGTAGCAGGGAAGAGGTGACCTGTAGACTGGAAACTCGTTGAGGGCGGGAATGTGTCTACCGACTCTATTGTACTGTATTCTCCCAAGCACTCGGTACAGTACTGTGCACTCAGTAAGGCCATTGATGGATGGATTGATGCCTGGCCTGCATTGCACCCCTCCCTCTCTTCTCTTTCCTACTTGCGTCTTGTCTCTCCCTCCCTTCTCTTCTTCACCAAGAGCCAGGAACTGGGGAGTTGTGGCACCCTACAAGGTGCCTTCCTTTAGGTGGGGTACTGAAATCGAATGATCTGCCAGGACAGAATGACCCTGGATGGTCTCTGCTTGGCAGGAGACCGTGTGAATCACTGGTTCGATGTGTTGTTTTGTGGCTGAATCTGAAGTACTACTGGGGATTGAGATATTTGTCAAATTGGGCAGGAACGATTCTTCTGGCAATACTCCCGATCCCTTCTCTTCCCCTCCCTTCCCTCTCAGTACTTCCCAGGGAGAGATGGGGGAAGTAAGGGAAAATAAAAAAGCCACCAGGCAATGGGAATTGGCAGAGATAGTGAGTTGAGGGTTATCTCCCACCCTACCAATCAAGAGGTCTGCCTGCCTTCAAGTGGTGGGGTGAGAGAACTCAGCCCTCAGAAAGAAGGACTAGACCCCTCAATTCAACACTGCTTCTGTCCCACTCCTCTGCCCCAGGAAAGATTGGGGTTTTGAGGACAGCAGCAACTGAACAAGACTTGGTTTGCTCACCCCGGCTCTGGCTTTGTTTTGGGGGTGCGGGGGGTGGGGGGGAGCAGTTAGGGACACTTCTGGAGGTTAAGGACCCTGGGCAATTAGGGTCAGTCTGCTTAACGATCAGGTTGCAGGCTATGGCTGGGCCGTCTATACCTTCCTACTGAGTTTCCGCCGGTTCATTGTCTGGAGTTGGTGTCCAGTATCCCGGGTGACGCTAGGATCGATACAGTCGGAGCCAGTAACTTAAAGCGAACCAGTTTCCAAGAGCAGATGCGATCTGTGCTCAGCTCCTCAGGGAGATAAGGACCCTGTTTCAGGCAAGGGGTTGTTGCCAGAGACTGCCTGCCCAGAAAGAGGTCAGGATTGAAGGCACCAGGAATGTTTCCATTACTATTTCCATCCTGAGTTGGGCCAGTCACCCTGGAAATCAATATGAGTTGGCCAGCCTGTTAGGGTCAACGGAGACAACCCCATGACTAGTCTGGGTTTCCCCCACAGACGTGGTGGTGGTTGACTTTTTTGTCGGGGAGCCGTAGTTACTGCAGTCAGCTTCTTGGTGCGAACCCTTGTCCAGTGCTGTTGGAGCTTCTCCAAGGGAGACCCAAGATAATGCTGAGTGCGTAATCTCTGGACATGCTGGGACTAGGTGTACCATTCAGCCCTCCCACTCAGAATAAGAGATGATGTCACAACAATAGCATACAGCTGAAGCTGGACTGGCAGGGTAATAATAATAATAATGATGGCATTTGTTAAGCACCTACTATGTGCAAAGCACTGTTCTAAGCACTGGGGAGGCTATAAGGTGATCAGTTTGTTCCACGTGAGGCTCACAGTCTTATTCCTCCCTTTACAGATGAGGTAACCGAGGCATAGGGAATTTAAGTGACTTGCCCAAAGTCACACAGCTGACAAGTGGCGGAGCCGGGATTCGAACCCCTGATTTCTGACTCCCAAGCCCGTGCTCTCTCCATTGAGCCACGCTGCTTAGTCTTTTCTGAGTCTGGAAAATCTTTTTGACACAGCTTGGCAGATGAGCACAAATCTACCAGCCCGCAAACACCATCCCCAGCCCTTCCCATCCTAAGGAAGGTGCAGTTGATGAGAGGGAGCCGTCGGGACCTGATCAAGATAACTTTGGGATTGTATATTATCGTTATCATCATCAGTGGTGTTTATGGGGAGCTTACTATGTGCAGAGCATTGTACTAAGTGCTTGGGAGAGTACAGTACAACAGAGATGGCAGACGCATTCCTTGCCCACAGCAAGTTTACAGTCTAGAGGGGGAGACAGACATCAATATAAATAAATAATTGAATAACATGTAACTATTTTTCTGCCTGCAGTGTGACTTCTTTTAGGAATGGGCCGAACCCTTCTCATGGCCTCAGGCCTGTTGGTCTTGGGTCTTTTACCCTGGCATCATATTTTTACTACACGACTAAATCACTGGGTTCAGAGAAGAAGTACTGAAGCACGGTTATACGATATGTACTGGGCACCAGATACTGGACTGAATATACAGAAGAGGTGATTTAAAAGCAAGGAGATGAATGTGATGGTGTGTGTGGAGGGAGGAAAAAGGGGCATCCTGCAAAGGCAGGTGGAGGATGGTTTCGGTTTCACTTCAGTTTGAAAGTTGCCGATTGGGAGGGGCTTCAAGCAGGTAAAACAATGCAAATAAATGATGGTCTTCATCTGGAAAATTGTTTTACACACACAGGCACGCACACTCTGTTTTTGGAAAGCTGCTCCCTGATGGAGTAAAATAGCCAATTTCTGGGTTTTCTCAGTCTTCCGTTTTAATCGTAGACCAGCAATATGTGGTTCAGTGTATTAGAGAAGCAGCATGGGTTAGTGGCAAGAACCCGGGCTTGGGAGTCAGAGGTCGAGGGTTCTAATCCCGCTTCCGCCACTTGTCAGCTGTGTGACTTTGGGCAAGTCACTTAACTTCTCTGTGCCTCAGTTACCTCATCTGGAAAATGGGAATTACAACTGGGAGCCCTACGTGGAGCAACCTGATTAGCTTGTATATACCCCAGCGCTTAGAACAGTGCTTTGTGCATAGTAAACGCTTAACAAAAACCATCATTATTATCTTTGAGAAACCATGGGCTACGCTGGTATCCGGAAGCTCTGGGGCAGGCCCTTCCTGCCCCTAAACCAAAACCATGTTTCCCTGAGCCCATTCAGAACAAAGTATTGTCCTGCTCCCCTTTACCAGCTTATTCTTGGTCTTGCTCCCCTGGATAGCCCCCTGCCAGGCGTTTAATAAAATCCCTTGTCCCAATAACTCATGACACTTTTGATAGTTAAAATTGGAAGAATTTAAAAAATTTAAGCCAAGAGCAGAAAGCGTGACTAGTAAATTGCTTTTTGCAGTTCACTGAACGTTGACAATGACACCAGGCTGGTCCCTTTCACTCCCCGTTTCTCCGGCACCTACTCAACATTGTTCACTTGGGGTTTCCTGGGATGGGGACTTAGGCAGAGAAAAAGGCTGTGAAATGTGGTTGAAGCCTCAGCTAATGAAGAGCCGTGGTCCGTGGATGGCTTTGCTTGTGGTTTGTCTGCCCACTGACTCGTGATTATTTGTTTCCCCCTTTCTGGCTTGTTGGGGGGACCATTTCCACCTCTCCTGTCTCCCGGGCAGCATTGGGCAACTGTCTGCCAGGGCTGAGAACATTTCCTGCCAGGCTTCGAAGTGTGCTAGTGAAGCACAATGATCTCTTGGCCTTTACTGAAGAAAAATGAGTTTTCCTGATCAGAACAAGGGACGAGACAGCAGGGAGCGAAGGCCGGGGGAAACCAAGGCCACCAGGAATGTTCAGACTGCCTGATCTCCAGGATTTCTCCAGCCTTCCTCTTGGGTGTCCCAGCCTCCTTAGTATCAGAAATGATTTAATCAGTGCCTCAGTGAAGTAGTGACAGATTAACAACCCTCTCTTTCCATCCTCATCCCTCCCTTAGGTGGGGTTGAGGCTGGGAGAGGCACTTTAGACTCACGGAGAAGGGAGTGGGCTGGGGTGGTGGGGAGGGAAGGATACTGTCAGACCTTAGAAGGAGATGATGCTGTGATAACTCATACAATTATAATAATAATAACTGCAGTATTTGTTAAGCGCTTACTATGTGCCAGGCACTGTACTGAGAGCTGAGGTGGATACAAGCAAATAGGGTTGGACATAGTCCCTGTCCCACCTGGAGCTCATAGTCTTAATTCCCATTTACAGGTGAGGGAACTGAGGCCCAGAGAAGTGAAGTGACTTGCCCAGGGTCACCCAGTAGACAAATGGCTGAGCCAGAATTAGGACGCATGACCTTCTCACTCCCAGGCTTGTGTTCTAGCCACTACGCCATGCTGCTTCTCTGCAGGTTGTCTGCCTGGTGAGGCCAGGAAGAAGAACTAAACTGAGATAAATGAATAGCCAGGTGGGGTTTTGGAGCTTTCAAAGAGGAAACCGTCAAATTCTCCACCGCAAGCCTGATTAGCTGAGTGGACTCTGGTTGTAGGAGGGACCTAAATTTTGCTGCATGTTATGCGACGGTCAGGAGCAAACCTGGAGCATGAGCAGGGCTGGGCACATTAGTATCCTGAGCAGGTGGTTGGAGTGACTTATTCAGGGATTTTCAACAGAGCGTTGAATTTGAGCAATATTCCTCTAAACCAGATCCCTTCTCAGTGCCATTTCTGACCCTCAAGAGGGGGTACCAAAGGTAAACTCATGACAAGACAATGACAATGCAGACCTTGGGACATCCCAGCACACCAACTCCACAGGGTGGCATGAACCAATCATGCACAGTCATTTGGACCCATAGGGAGTGTTGCACTGTTCTACCTGGAGTTCTACCCCAAATAGGGCAGAGAGCAGACACTGCAATTTTCTATTTCCTCTCCTCCAGGGCTGGGTCATCTGGCTCCAGCCAACTTAGCCTCGGGGTCCTTAAGGAGCTCAAGGGTCCCAACAGAGCTGGCTGGAGACAGAGGCCTGTAGGCAGAGTTTTGGACCCGATGACCTTTTGAGGTCACTTCCAGGTCAAGGATTTTATGGGAGGAGTAGTGACCCTCACTCAGAGACACAGCTGTGTATCTCTCCCCTTCGTCTCTCCCCAAGGGGGAGGGGGCAGACTATTTTGTTTGGTTTTTTTGTGGGAAGAGAGCAATGAGGCAAACCACTTTGCCCTTCTTTCCCTGCAAGCTCTTCTGTGCCTTTGGAAGGGACTAAGGCTCTAGCTCAGTTTAGTTCTCTTTTCTTCTTTGTTAGGATTTAGGTAGAGGTGGATCAGTGCCTGGATATGACGGCTTCCAAAATCAATCAACCAGTCACTGGTATTTAATGAGCACTTACTGGGTGCAGAGCACTGTGCTAAGCACTTGGAAATGTACAATCCAACAGAGTTTGTAGACGCGACCCTTGCTAACACCGAGCTTACAGCCTACAGGGATGCTCGTCTGTTTCATACTCTTTAAAGCCCAACAACACTCCTATGCCACCTGTAACCCTGAGAAGAGCTAGTAACTTCATTTTTAAAAATGTATTTTATTACGGCATTCGTTAAGTGCTTGCTATGTGCCACGCACTGTACTAGGTGCTGGGATAGATACTAGCTAATCAGGTTGGACGCAGTCCGTGTCCCACACGGGGCCCACAAGTCTTAATCTCCATTTTACAGATGAGGTAACTGAGGTGACTTGCCCAAGGTCGCACAGCAGACAAATGGCAGAGCTGGGATTAGAACCCAAGTCCTCTGTCTCCCAGGTCTGTGCTCTTTCCACGAGCCCATGCTGCTTGAATTTATTGAGCACTACATGCCTGCAGGGCAATGTCCTAAGCACTGGGACAAACTGTATGGGTGAAAATTAGATACGGTCCCTTGCATCTGTGATACTGATGGCTGTCATGGAAGTGGCAGGGTGTGTAATTGGTGCACCTGCTCCCTAGGAGCTCCTTGGATAGGGACCTGGCTCACCTCGCACCTCTTATTCTGTGCCACAGGTCGCCAGATCTTCCCTCTCAGCCACCATGCCTGAGCTGCTCCTCCCCTTCCTCCTTTGGCGGCCTGGAGTAGTGATGAGATGTTTACATTCCTCACACTGAGGTGTGTACAACATCCATCACTCCTAGGAGATAAGGACACAGATTTTGAAAAATTGTTAGTGGTTAGCACCGCCGATAGCAGGCTGAGCCAGGCCATGCATTTTCAAAGGGAAAACAAGGTCTAGAGATGTCACCGTCCATCAGATGCTTGTTTTCTAGGAGAGGAGAGGGTGGGCCTCAGCCCAGAGCCAGGGAGTAGTGAGCTGGGGATTTGCTGGGAGGAGCATGGGGAAAGTTGACCAATCTTTATAAGGTTTGACAATTCAGCCACGCAGATCCAGCACAGATCCAGTTTCTAAGAGAATCAGCAGAGAGAAAGCTAAAGCATAATAATAAGGGAAACCTAGTTTCTTGAGTCTCCTCTCAGGGTGGCACCTGGAGAGCTTCCAGTACTCTATCAATCTCGACTATGGGAAGGAGAGTCAAGCAGAGACGTATCCATTGCACTCCTAGCTTGGGCAGTGGCAAGCCAGTGGAAGACAATCTGCCACAAGTCAAAACTCACCCCTGCTGGGCAGCAGCGACATGGGAGAGAGTCGAGGGCGGAGACTTGAGTTCACTGCGTGGAAGGGGGCAGTGATAAACCACTTCCATATTTTTACCAAGGAAACTCTATGGATCCACTACCAGAACGATTGCAGATGGAGAGCGGGGCGTTCTGGGAGAGATGTGACCATGGTGTCACTATGGGTCGGAAACGACTTGACGGCATAAGACGAGACAAGTTCCTTGTGTCAGTGTTTCTTCAGTTCCCAAGGTGCTGATTCTTTATTGCTCATTCCCATGCATGGAAGGCCCCAGAGAAGAGTTTTGTTGGCAAGAAAGGCCTATGAGCACTTCCTGAGTTGGGTCTGACTAACACATCCTAGGATGCTTCGTCCGCCGGTTTGGGTGGTCCAGGCCCAATTCCCTGTGCAGCTCCTTGTGTTCAGCTCTTCAGCTTGGCCCGGGGAGTTTACTGTGTGTCAGGCAGGCTGGAGCGGGGGCCCAGAGGAACCCTGGGGAGTACCGCCACACCCAGACACCCTCTGTCTCTACAGTGCACATGTGATGGTCACGCAGGGCAGAAGGCTGCTTTTTTATTTTTATGGTACTTGTTTCGTGGTTACTATGTGCCAGAGACTGTACTAAGCCCTGGGGTAGATACAAGCTAATCTAGTTGGACACAGTCCCACAGTCTTGAGCCCCATTTTACTGCTGAGGTAACTGAGGCACAGAGAAGTGACGTGACTTGACCAAGGTCACACAGCAGACGTGGTGGAGCCGGGATTAGAACCCAAGTCTTTCTGACTCCCAGGCTTGTGCTCTATCCACTAGGCCATGCTGCTTCTCTGCCACTTCAGCTTGACAGGGCCTTCTCCTATTTCACATACTGTCTAGAAATGTTAGCAGATCTTACAGCAGTGGCAAAGGTTCCCAGGAGCTTGAGAAGCAGTGTGGTCTAGTGGAAAGGGCACAAGCTTGAGAGTCAGAGGCCCTGAGTTCTAATCTCTGCTCTTCTACTTGCCTGTTGGGTGACCTTGGGCAAGTCACTTCACTTCTCCCTGCCTCAGTTTCTCCATCTGTAAAATGTGGATTCAATCCCTGTTCTTTCTCCTACTTTGAGCTCCCCATGCAACAGAGACTGCATCTGACGTGATTACCTTGTAGCTACCCAAGTGCTTGGCACATAGTAGGTGCTTAACAAATACCATAATTACCATTATGATTACGCCGTGCAGGAGAGGAAAGAAGCAGAGAAAAGTGCTGCACAATTAAAGAGGTTTTGAGAAGTGTCCTCTTGTCTAGTGTTGGGGGGGACGGGTAAAGAGAGCTAACTCAAGCCATGCGTGTGCACGCGTGCACGTGTGTGTGTGTCTGTGTGTGTGTTTCCAGTGCTTAGAACAGTGCTTTGCACATAGTAAGCACTTAATAAATGCCATTATTATTATTGTTATTATTATTATTGTTATGCGTGCGTGTATGCTATGTTTTGCTCCCGGCACTTCAGGCTTCTCATGAAACAGAAAAGCCAGTAATAAAATCAGAACCCCCCTGGGAGTTTGCATAGTGATTATACCGCCGGCTCCCCCCACCCCAACTAGGCACTTCCTCCTCTCCTTAGCCTTTTTCAGACTCACCAGTGTTTCTGGACTGAAGATGATGATGGTATTTGTTAAGCACTTACTATGTTTAAAGCACTGTTCTAAGCTCTGGGGTTGATACAGGGTAATCGGGTTGTCCCATGTGCGGCTCACAGTCTTCATCCCCATTTTACAGATGCAGGAACTGAGGAACAGAGAAGTTAAGTGACTTGCCTAAAGTCACACAGCTGCTGAGTGGTGGAGCCGGGATTAGAACCCACAACCTCTGACTCCCAAGCCTTTGCTCTTTCCGCTAAGCCACGCTGACTGATTGAGTCAGTCCTCCCTCCAAAGGCCTAGTCCTCTGGTGGGACTGAACATGCCCGGCCCTGGAAGCACGGTGACCACTCAGGAACAAGTCAAGAGATGCCTATGACTAAGGGGAATCAGACAGTGCCCCCAGATTCTGGGGCGAAGGGTGAAGGGTGATGCCAATGCCCTAGTCCATATAATAATAATAATAATAATAATGGCATTTATTAAATGCTTACTATGTGCAAAGCACTGTTCTAAGTTCTGGGGAGGTTACAAGGTGATCAAGGTATCCCACGTGGGGCTCACAGTCTTCATCCCCATTTTACAGATGAAGTAACTGAGGCACAGAGAAGTGAATTGACTTGCCCAAAGTCACACAGCTGACAAGTGGCAGAGCTGGGATTGGAACCCATGACCTCTGATTCCAAAGCCCATGCTCTTTCCACTGAGCCACGCTGCTTCTCTAGTCCCATCTTCAGAATGGGCCCCAGTCGAAGTCCCTTAATTTAGGGGTTACTCTGGTGGGCTTTGATCAAGAGCGGAGTTATTCACTGAGATGTGCTGCTATAACCTGAAGGCTGCACTCAGGTCTATTGACCATCTGTAAAGTAAATGCTGATGTATGTTGTGTGTGTTTCTGACCCCATGGTCGTGACCTCACTTTGATTGGCAAGACTTCTTGCCAGCTGAGATCAGAATAGCAAACAGCCTTATGCTGATCAATTCATCAATAAATCTGAAATCCTAATTGCTAGGACTCTTTAAAGAAGCACATTTTAGGCAGTGTGTTCCAGGGGACCGATTTAAACGAACAGCTCCTCTAGCAGTGCTGTGCGGTGTGCTGTACATATTTACTATTTTATTTATTTTATTTTGTTAATATATTTTGTTTTGTTGTCTGTCTCCCCCTTCTAGTCTGTGAGCCTGTTGTTGGGTAGGGACCGTCTCTATATGTTGCCAACTTGTACTTCCCACGTGCTTAGTCCAGTGCTGTGCACACAGTAAGCGCTCAATAAATACGATTGAATGAATGAATGAACGTACGCACTTAATGAATGTTTGTTTCTAGTGAGTATAGGCAAGGTGCTGTAACATCAACAGCAGGAATAGTATTTATGGAGTGCCTGCTGGGAAGTACAAAATAAAGACGGAAGTATTCCTTGCCCAGAAGGAGCTGTAGGTGATGAAGATGACGATAGGCATATAGATGTAAAATCATGCTAAACCGAAAATTAGACATTCCTGTTAAGGTACTGGCAAAGACAAGAACATCCAAGAAGAGTTTATATGAATAATAGAGAACTTCAGGATACATACTGTGGTTCAAACAATGTGCTGCTTGTCTCCAGCGTCTGCTAATGGTATGCATGTGTGCATTCTCTCAGTCTATCTCCTCTTTGTCTATCCTTCAGTCACACAATCATTTAATGCTTCAAAGATGACACTTGTAATGGTGCTTTTCACTTCCATTTGTGTGTGTGTATGTTGTTGAGAGATACTCCCTTAGACGTACCCATGAAAATGAAATAAGGTGCTTTTTCTGATCCCTTGCACCCTTAAGGTTGGCAACAGGAACACCAGAGGTGCCACTGAGTGGCATCGTCATCTCTTCCAGACCAAAGGACCAGGATGGGACTGCCTGGTTCTCAGGACACTAATGCTGGGGAAAAGGGAAAGGCATAGCCTGCCAACAGGAGGATATGCGTTAGGTGATGTTTTTTGCAGAGGCATCCACGCTCTCCTGTCCAGGCCCCTGGGTCCAGGAGCAGTAGTGCTAGATGGCTGTGACAAACATAGTGGGTGAGATCAGTGGTGGTGGAAGAGAAGGTCTCTGACAGCACTTGCCAGACATACACCATGCCGGGCTCTCACCTATTTCATAAGCCTCTGTTGAGTGCGGCACTCAGGCTGACTTGAGGAAGGGTTGGGTTGGATGGAGTGGGGGAAAAGCTTTTTCTACTTTTTTACATATAGAAGAAAAGAAAACCAAAAACCAACAAAGACTCAAAAATATGAAATATGCAAGCAACCCCCCCCCCCCCGCCCCCAATATGGAATCTAAAAGGAAGATGAAGGAAAGAAACTAGTAATCCACTACTGCTGGGAGGTTTTTTTTTTCAATTACTAATTATCCCTTCTTTAGGAAAATTGTCTCTTGGGTACTAAACTCCACCCTTTGTACTAAACGATTTCCTCTCCCTTTCCCCATCCCACCCTATCTCCTTCCCTACCTCCAGCCCTTTCACGGGGCCTTGTCTGCGTGTGTGTGTGTGTGTGTGTGTGTGTGTGTGTGTGTGTGTGTGTGTGTGTTTCTTTGTCTTTGCAAGACAGCTGCTAGCTGGACCATTTATCACTAGAGAATGTGTATCTTTAGGCTACATTTAAGAGATCTGGGGGAGTCCAGAGAATCACAGACTAAGCATAAGCCAGACCTTTCTGGCTCCCAAGAACCATACTCAATCCGAAGTAAAAACTGGATCATTCATTCATTCATTCAATCGTATTTATTGAGTGCTTACTGTGTGCAGAGCACTGTACTAAGCGCTTGGGAAGTACAAGTTGGCAACATATAGAGACGGTCCCTACCCAACAACGGGCTCACAGTCTAGAAGGGGGAGACAGCCAACAAAACAAAACATGTAGACAGGTGTCAAGTCGTCAGAACAAATAGAATTAAAGCTAAATGCACATCATTAACAAAATAAATAGTGAATATGTACAAGTAAAATAGAATAATAAATCTGTACAAACATATATACAGGTGCTATGGGGAGGGGAAGGAGTTAGGGCGGTGGGTATGGGGAGGAGGAGAGGAAAAAGGGGGCTCAGTCTAGGAAGGCCTCTTGGAGGAGGTGAGCTCTCAGGAGGGCTTTGAATCATGTGACATTTGACAAAAGAGTAGCATTCTTTGCCCACCCAACCCCTTCCCACGTGCGCATCTTCTTACCCACCCCCTCGCCCTTCTTATGACAGGGGTTCTACCTCTTTACTGCTCTGCTGGGGATCAGCTCCACGACATTATTACTTTTATATTTACTTCCCTATGTGTCAAGCCCATATTTACTTGACTATGTGTCAAGCCCTGTTCTAAGCACTGGAGTAGATTCAATTTAATCAGGTTGGACACAGTCCCTGTCCTCCTTGGGGCTCACAGTCTAAGCAGGAGGGAGAACAGGTATTTAATCCCCATTTTACAGTTGAGGAAACTGAGGCCCAGACTTGTGACTTGTCCAAGGTCAGACGGCAGGCAAGTGACAGAGTAGGGTTTAGAACCCAGGTCCTCTGACTCCGAGACCAGTGCTCTGTTTACTAGGCCACACTACTTGGAAAAGTTGCTGACCCTTCCACAGCCCCCGCACCACCCCCATGCCCCCAGGGCTCTGTCTTTCCCATGTACGAGATGGGGTGGGGATGTCTGCTGTCTGCTGTCTCTTTCCCAGTGATGCTGTGAGGATTCATGGAGCAATGCCTGGAAAGGACTCAGGGGGTTGTGGAAAACATTCCCATCCCCAAGGCCTCTGGGAACTGTGACAGCACAGGAAGTAATATCCAGTTACCTCTAGTGAGGAACACACCCATCTGAGTTCCCTGCAGCTGGCAGCCTCTGGAAGGGACCCAAATTCTCTGCAAGATTTAGGAAGCAGACTTCTCTCTGGCTAACGGGGTTTATATTTATGGAGATGAATCTTGGGATTTTTTTTTTCCAGTAGTCTTAGATTTCTGAAGTTCTGAGTTGCCCCAGAATAATATAACTTTTCATGGAGTGAAGCCCTGGAATGGAGGATTAGAGGAAGCTAGGAAATCTTCCTTCCAGGAGGTATTTCAGAATAGGAGAGACCTTTTCTGAAATGGAAGGTGAGACAAGATAGTCCAGGGGATTTATCTGTCAGCCTGAAGAGTCTGGGATTGTCCAGCAGCTGAGGTGACTTGTAGTTTCAGATGAGGCTATTGTGGAAAAGCAATGTTTCAGGAATTGTATTATCAATCGATCAGTGGTGTTTATTGAGTGCTTACTCTGGTAGACACTTTTCCTGCTCACAAGGAGTTTACAATCTAGAGGGAGTTCCTGTGAGACTGGCTAAGGGGAAACCACCCAAATGCCCCTCAACTTTGCCCAGCCACTCTCTTCACATCCCTATTCTATGGCATTAAGGATGGGATGATTCCTCTTGCCCACAGGCCTCAGACCTTTAAAGCCTTTAACCCTGTTGCTGTAGCACACTCTGCCCCAGACTCAGTTCCCAAGGCAGCCCTGAGAAGATTGTAGGGAGGACAAGATGGGTCAGAATGCCTCCATGGCTGGCTGTTTTGGGGTGTGGGAGCAAGCCAATCACCCTGTTTTGATTCTTCCGAGGAGGGATATAGTCCTGGAGAGTTGGGACTGTGTGGATAGATTTACGCAGATTGGGCATTTGTATCATCTGGGATATCCTGGGATCCGAGGTCATGAATCCATCTGTTTGCATAGATTCATTCATTCATTCATTCATTCAATAGTATTTATTGAGTGCTTACTGTGTGCAGAGCACTTGGGAAGTACAAGTTGGGAACATATAGAGACAGTTCCCTACCCAACAGCGGGCTCACAGTCTAGAAGGGGGAGACAGACAACAAAACAAAACATATAAACAAAATAAAATAAATAGAATAGAACAAAGGAACCCTGGTCCAGAGGGTCTCTGGCCTATACTGGCCACAAACCCACCCTATAGGGATCATTCATTCATTCATTCAAACGTACTTATTGAGCGCTTACTGTGTGCAGAGCACTGTACTAAGCGCTTGGGAAGTACAAGTTGGCAACATATAGAGATGGTCCCCACCCAACAGTGGGCTCACACAGTCTAGAAGGGGGAGAACAGTGGTTTGAAGACCATTTTAAAGTCTGGTGGCAACTTGTGCTCTTCTCTAGACTGTAAGATGGTTGTGGGCAGGGGATGTATCAGTTTGTTGTTATAGTGAACTCTCCCAAGTGCTTAGAACAGTGCTCTGCACAGGGTAAGTGCTCAATAAATATGACTGAGCGACTGACTGACTCGGCTTGCCCACCCATGGTCCCGTCAGGTGCCTCGGCCCCTACTCCCGACTGCTGAGTCTGCTCAGAATCTTTCTCTGCTTGATTGGCAAGGCCTGGTGCCAATGATCCAGTTTGTCTCCTGACCTTTCCCTCTCCAGAAAGAGGGGCCAGGCCCATCACCTGATAGCATCGTTCAGAGGCTCTTTGTTGGATTTGCTGCAGACTCTGAGGTAGCATCTCTGCTGCTCCCTGGGTCACTTGTGCTTTATGACCGCGATCAGAGCACTGGAGGGCCATGCATGTGCTGATAGGTTGGGCTGATCTGGTCAAGAGCTTCATGACGTCACAACTTAAAATGTAAGAGAAAGAAGGAGGGAAAGGGAGAGGGAGACAAAATTCTTTTATTTTAATCTGTTCTCTCTATATAATTGTCTTAGTTTCTCTCAGTCTCAGAGAATAAATTGGGGCAGAAACTGAGAGACAGGAAGTCTCTGGCCATTTTCAAGATCATCAATCACTCAATTAATCAATCGTATTTATTGAGTGCTTACTGTGTGCAGAGCACTGTACTAAGCACTTGGGAAGTACAAGTTGGCAACATATAGAGACAGTCCCTACCCAACAGTGGACTCACAGTCTAGAAGTCACATCATCATCAGTGCTATTTATTGAGTCCTTGATGTGTGCAGAGCACTGTACTAAACATTTGCAAGGGTAAAAGATGAGTCTGCTATTTGAGGCCTTTTGTGAGTGTGAGATTTCCCGGCCAGACAGAACAGCTGGCTTTCCCCTCAAGGGTTGCTGTTGAGGAGGGGCTGGTTCTGGAGAAAGTACCAAGTCTTCAGTGTGCTTGCAATCTGGGTTTAGAACTGGTGTGGTTCTTGGTCCTTGTTAAGGTAGCAAAGAGTGCCGGGGGACTGGCCTTTCACAAATTGCTGTACTATTGGGAGAACTTGGGTTAGAAGTAATGCAGCCACGACTTCAGTTTCCACATATGTAAAATGGGAACAAAATACTTATTCTCCCTCCTTCTTAGCATGAGGCCCCTTGTGGGACAGGGACTTGGTCTGATGTGATCATTTTGTACCTACTAGAGAAGCAGCATGGGTTAGTGGAAAGAGCACGGGCTTGGGAGTCAGAGGTCATGGGTTCTATTCCCAGCTCTGCCACTTATCAGCTGTGTGACTTTGGGTAAGTCACGTAACTTCTCTGTGACTCAGTTACCTCATCTGTAAAATAGGGATTAAGACTGTGAGCCCCATGTGGACAACCTGGTTATTTTGTATCTACCCCAGCCCTTAGAACAGTGCTTGGCATATAGTAAGTGCTTAATAAATACCATCATTGTTATTATTACTATTACTTGGTGCTTAGGACAGTGCTTGGCACGTAGCCAAGCATGTAGTAGGGAGGACATAAGGCTGACAAGCAGAAGCCCAGAATGGGCCCAGGGCAGGTGAAGTCACCTGGCAGACTCAGGAATTCCAGGATTTCCTCAGGGCAGTACCTGCCAACAGGGAAGTGCATTGTGGCCTCGTAGATAGAACAGGGGCCTGTGAGTCGGAAGGATCTGGGCTCTAATTGTGGACCCACCACCTATCTGCTAAGTAACCTTGGGCAAGTCACATCACTTCTGTGCCTCAGTTACCTCATCTGTAAAATGGGGATTAAGACCGTGAGCCCTATGTGGGACATGGACTGTGTCCAACCTTACTGGTTGTATCTACCCCAGCACTTAGTACTGTGCCTGGCACATAGTAAGCTCTTAACAAGTACCATTATTACTATTATTATTTTTTAAAGGGAGGAACCCTCAAGGGAGCCCCGCCAACTCTGGTACTTGCTTCCACTTGTGCTTTGTTCTATCAGCCAAGGGACTTGGCAAGAGGCAAGTCTGATAACTTTGGGGTGTCCTTCACCCAAAGATAGCCAGGTGCCAAAGATTTCAGGCGTAGTTCAACAGGACTGCTCTGAGCACTGCTTCAAACTCAAGGTACAGACGTTCCTGGAAGGAAAGGGAAGGCTTCGTCTCTAGGGGAAGGGAGAAATGGGCACATGGCTGAGGGGAAAAGAAAGAGAAACTGGACAGAGAAGCCAAGGGGGAGGTTGGAGGGAGAGGAATTGGGGCAAATGGAGAAAAAGGAAGCTCAGAAGGTGAGCCCAGGATGCCAGAACCTAATGAATGTGGGAACCAGCAGGTGTTTATGTGGGAAGGTGGCTGCAAGCTGCCATGGCAGGGGCTGAGCTGAACAGGCCCAGCTCGGTATCTGCAGGGCAGGCTGCGGGCGGGGGCAGGGGCAGCCCAGCTAGCCACAGCCCATACCATAGGGCCTACTGGCCACGCGGGCCCTAGGGGGCATACGGCTTCCTTCTCTGGAGTGTGGCATCAGTGGAAAGTTGTACCCCGAGCCAGGGCGGCCTCCAGGGACTCAGTCTAGCTGCCTCACATTGTTCAACTCAACTGCAGCCCCGACACCAGCACCAACTCCAGCCCCAACCCCAGCTCTGACCCTCATCCCAGCCCCATCCCCACCCCAGTCCCGACTCTCATCCCAGCCCCAGTCCCAGTCCCATCCCCAGCTCCAGGGACACTGAGCGCCTGACAGAATGACTCAGTGGGGGTCCCGGTCCCCTCTCCCCACCGGGGGGCCGGGGGCTTGTGGGACAGCCAACTTCAATGAGTTGTTGATGGTTTTGGGAAAGTCACATCTTGTCTCAAGTGACAAGAAGGAGCCCAGGCAAGGCCCAGGCAGTGTGAAGGCCCTAACGGAGCGGGCTCAGTGACAGCCTGAGTCTGACTGGCTGGGGTGTCCTCTCCTGCCACTGGACCTTGCTGGTGGACAGCCGCTCCCACTGGCCAGCGGTTTGAACAGAGACTCCGCTCATTGTCCCGGGAATTTGAGCAGCAGCAGCAGCAGCAGACTGGAGGCAAATTTAGCCCTTCTGGCCTAGCGGCACAGCCCTTGGAGCTGGGAAGCAATTTCCATAGGAAAATGGAACGCGGGGAGCCTGTGTTTGCACAATTAACAAGGCTCTCTCCTTCCCCAAGAGCAGAATAGTTTATTGATTTCTCTGGTGGGCCCACCCCCACCTATTCAGGAATAATGACCCTTCCAACCCACCTCTAAATCATCCCAGCCTGACTGGCCATTAAAGCCCCATAATCTTTAGAGGTTGTCGTGAGTCCGGTTATGCTTGTGAAGCTTTAGGGTCTGTCAACACTGGATGCTGCTTGGCTTTATTTGTCCATTGGTGGCCCACACAGGGAGGGCCTCGATTACCATGTCTTCCTCGAGGGGCTTCAGTTAAGGTCACGTCAGCACTTCCAGTTTAATTTTGGCCGCATGGGTTTGGGGCTCTGAGGAAGAAATCCCGGGCAGGCTCCCAGCCCTGGGGCAGGCTGACCAGTCCAGCCTGGCCACTCAGCATTATGAGAGAAAAATCTTGTTCTAAAGGGAAGGGTTTTCTCAGAGAAACACTTGGCTTTAAACTGGCTTTAGATTTCTGTGCCTTGATGGAAGAAATGCAGTCAAATCTGGTGGTACTGGAGTTTTTGAAGTTGTGTGCCTCTGTATTTTCCTGACTGAAGAAACAGCTTATCTGTCAGTGAAAAGGGACCCATTCCTTCTTTCTTTTCTCTCTCTCTCTCTCTCTGTTCTCTCCAGTTCCAACCCTAAAATATGTCTGCAGTTGTCTATCTCCCTGGTTTCTATTGTGAAAGAACTTGATTCACGCTCTCTGAAAAATGTCTCATTTTCAGATACACCTGAGCACCTCTAGACCGGCTCTTGGGCTGCTGAATCTGTAATGTTCAGTTTCTCCAACACCCAGCTTAATTTGGACCCTGTTAGTACTGCATGTAGTGATTGCTAGGGTTGTAATTAGAATCTTGTCTTGCTGAGAGGAGGAGGAATGAGAGAGAGAGAGAGAGAGAGAGAGAGAGAGAGAGAGAGAGAGAGAGTATGTGTGTGTGTGTGTTGAGGGGAGGGTGACCTGGACAACAATGGCAGTGCTGCAGAGGAGGAAACCCTACATCCTAGCTAGAGTTCATACTCTGGCTCTCATCCTCCATTGTGTCCTGTCCTTTCCTCTGGGAAGAGGCAACCTCCGTCCTTAGGGAATGTTGTCCTTGAAGAATAGGGAATATAATATACTAGCAGGCTGTATGCAGGTGCTCCAGGACTAGGATAATATTGGAGGGAGACTGAGAGTCTGGCCATATTTTAACACAAAACTCTGCAGGGTAACAATCTGTTCCCCACTCCCTCAGCATTGGGGTGAAATTCCACCTGAAGTTAGGTGGCCTAAACACCTGATTCTAGCTGGGAAAAACTCCCCAATTCTTCCTGAGGAGAATTAAAGAGAGTCTGGGGAACTGGGGAAGGACAGTGTGAGGGAGAGAGAGAAAGAGAATCTCTCTGTCACACAGAGAGAGAGAGTTTATAGTAAGGAGGGAAAGTGGATGGAGAGTTTCAATGAAGACTGGAAGGAGAGACTTGGGCCCTAGACAGTAACTGCTTCTGAGGGGCTTGGATATGAAGGAAAAGGGCATCTTGAAGAACACTATGGATTATCACCCCTTGCATAGGTGCAAAGATTTAAGGACTCACTCCTCTGTGAAGAGGAGAGTTGAAGCCTAGGGTGTGGGGAGGGAAAGTGTCTACCAAGTTTATTGTGTTGTACTCTCTCAAGCTCTTAGTACAGTAAGTGTTCAATGAATGCCATTTCTTGATTGACTATGAATGATGTTTGAGTGAATGGAGAGAAAGGAACAAATTAATTATTAAGGTGCCTGGGGCACCTCCTGACAGTGGGGGAAGCAGAGAGGTTAAGGACGTGTTGGATTCATAAAACACCTAGATGCTTCTTGTCTGTATTAAATAGTGAATGGGAGGACTCTCCCATTCTTGGTTTTGGGTTGTCCGTGAGTCAAGGGACTGGGTTCTAATCATAGCTCACCACTTCCCTGCTATGTGACCTTGGGCAAGACACTTCCCTTCCCTGTGCCTCAGTTTCCTCATCTGAAAAATGGGGATTCAATAGATGTTCTCAGACTGTGAGTCCCATGTGACACAGGGACTGGGTCCCTCCTGATGATCTTAAGTCTGCCCCAGCACTTAGTGCAGTGCTTGGCACATAGTAAGTGTTTAACAAATATTATTATTATTATTGTTATTACTTTTACTATTATTAGTCTCCTTTAAATTTGTTGGGCAGGCATACCTCTGACCCTAGTAACCTGGATTAAGTGTGGCCTCTTCGGGAAAAAAGTTAAGAACTGATTCATTCAAAATTGGGCCTGAAGGAGATAGCACAAGCAAGCATGTATCTGACTTCTAGTGTCCAGAGGTGTCTATTCCAGGAGCCAGTGAGGATTGTTGCCCATCTATGTTACCAGCTATGGTGCCAAAGCCATCGTTTTTGCTCATGCAGATTTTTGAGCTGGACTGCAAGTAGGACTGAAAAGACACCAAAGTGTGGCTGAAAAGATCATCATCATCATCATCATCAATCGTATTTATTGAGCGCTAACTATGTGCAGAGCACTGTACTAAGCGCTTGGGAAGTACAAATTGGCAACATATAGAGACAGTCCCTACCCAACATTGGGCTCACAGTCTAAAAGGGGGAGACAGAGAACAAAACCAAACATACTAACAAAAAAAAAATAGAATAGATATGTACATACTAACAAAAAAAAAATAGAATAGATATGTACAAGTAAAATAAATTAATAAATAAATAGAGTAATAAATACGTACAAACATACATACATATATACAGGTGCTGTGGGGAAGGGAAGGAGGTAAGATGGGGGGATGGAGAGGCGGATGAGGGGGAGAGGAAGGAAGGGGCTCAGTCTGGGAAGGCCTCCTGGAGGAGGTGAGCTCTCAGCAGGGCCTTGAAGGGAGGAAGAGAGGTCTGTTCTTTTTTTTTTCTCATGGTATTTGTTAAGCACTAACTATGTGCCAAGCACTGTACTAAGCACTGGGATAGATATAAGCTATTCAGTTTGGACACAGTCCATGTTCCACATGGGGCTCACAGTCTTAATTTCCGTTTTACAGATAAGGTAACTGGCACAGAGAGGTGTAGTCACTTGCCCAAGGTCACAAAGCAGTCAAGTGGCAGAACCGGGATTAATACACAGATCTTTCTGATTCCCAGGCCCGTGCTTTATCCACTAGGCCATATTTCTTCATTTGCCCCACTAGCTCTCAGGTGTCAGCCTGCCTCTCTCCAACCTCATTCTGCCTGTGTTCCCCTAACTCCTGCTTTCCCCACATTTATGCTAATCCCAGCATCCCCCAAACTCAAGCTTTCATGCCTTTGGAACCATGAAAGTATTAGATCGAGAGGCAGGAAAGTGTTCAACATGGGGGTTAGTAGAAATTCTCAAGATGATTTGGAAGTGTGTGTAAGTGTTGGCCCGCACAGCGCTATGGGCTGAAAGGAAGACTGAGAAAACCCTTTCCACTGATCTTCTATAACCTAGCCCTTGGTCCTATTCTGCTAGTTTATCCGAATTCTGCTGTCTATGCCGTACATAATGCATAGATAGATGAGTGTGTATATATAACAGCCCTGTGAGATTCAAAAATGACACAAGTGATGGGGAAATTTAATCAGTTTACATGAGTGTGGCTGATGATTCTTTCCACCTTGTGAGCATGTAAAAATAACCTTTGTCACATTTCATTCCTGCCTTTTCTGACTTAACTTTCATTTCTGTCTCTTAGTGTCACATTTCTTTTCAAAGACTCAGTTCTAAGAGAGTTGTACTCAGTTCTAAGAGAGTTGTACTATTTCTAATTGCAGTACACCAGGTTGGTCTGTCTTTGGCTGCTGTCTTCCCAGCTGCCCTCAGAGCTTTCACTTTGTCTGAAGTTTTGCTTCATTATGTCTTTAAAATGTTACTTCTATTCTCTTTGTTTACTGCTTCCTCCCCACCTCCCAACTTCAGTTCACTAAACAGCAGCTGTTTGGGTTTCCGGCTGTCACCAACTCTCAGCCAGCTGTTTCTATCCAGAGGAGGTGTGATGTAACAAGTTTTGCTTCAGTACTGGTGAACTGACTGCAATTGAACAATTGGTTATGATCCTACCTTGCTATTTGATGTTGAGTTTGGCATATAGGTGACAATAATGAAAGTGCTCCAGCTAGTAAGAGGCCATAAAATTAAGGTGTCACAGTGTTTGGAAACAATTGCTCTCTAGATCTCAGATTCTGATTGAAGTTTGATGTCAGATTGGCACCACACTGTCTTTTGGTGTTCCAAAGGAGTTTCCGATTTGAATTTCTACTTTGTCTATTCTTATGTCATTGGATAATGTTCTATTTAGGTAGAAGAATTCGGTGACAGAATTAAACTCTGGGTTGCCAGGTTTACCAGGGATAGAATATTGATTTTCTTCAGATTACTTCTTAGAGTATAGAACTCTAAAGATCCTTCAAGCATGTCTCCTTGGGTGTGTGCTTCTAGTTCACAGTTAAAAGAAGTAGAAAAAATGAATCAAGAAAGTCTTTGGAGGTTGACAGACAAAGATTGGTGATAACCCAAGTATTGGGACATTATATGGCCCTGTTCATGCCATTACCATACATGTGAAGAGTGAAGATACCTCTCAGTCTCATAATTGTTAAGAATCAGTCAATCAACTGTATTTATTGAGCATTTATTGGGTGCAGAGCACTATAATAAGAAATTTACAGATAATTTAAGTGACTTGCCTAAGATTACATAACAGACAAGTAGGGAATAGGCGGGAATAGAACCCAGGTTCTTCTGACTCGTAGGCCCATCCACTAAGGCCATGTTGCTTCTCTTTCCCCACTCCCTTCTGTGTTGACCTTTTACGTGGATTTGCACCCTTTAGTCACCCCTTCTTAAGTCCCTCAACCCCACTTACATAGGTAGACATAATTTATTTTAAGGTCTGTCTCCCCCTCTAAAATGTAAACTCTTGTGGGCAGGGAAAATATCTACCAACTCCATTATATTGTACTCTTCCAAGTGTTTAATACAGTGCTCTGCACACAGCAGGTGATCAATAAATACGATTGATCGATTGATTGATCGAGAATCCCAGAGTCTGCTGTATGCAGAAGACTGTGTCCTAGAGGCACACCCTCAAAAAGACATGGAAATGACTGTAAACCACTTTACTTAATCAGCTAGACACTACTAACTGACGTCTAAAGAAAATTGAAATGATGTATCTGTCTGCACCAGGCAAGTCATATTCATAACCAAAATTTTATATTGGCAACACAAAGCTAAATGATGTCACAGATTTATTGTAGTAGTAGCATTAGTTATTGCTGCTTATTCACTCCTTCCTACTTGGGCTGAGTCCACCCTGATTAACTTATAACTACCCCAGTGCTTAGAACAGTGCTTGGCACATAGTAAGCGCTTAATAAATGCCATCATTATTATTAAGAAGTATCATAATTATTAATTATTATTTTTATTGAACTCCCATTACGTGCCATGTACTGTGCTAAGTTTTGGGCAGTACCCTGACCAGGGAAGTAATGATAGAAAAGCAAGTAGAAAATCAAGAAGGCCAGCACATCCTTTGGTACAACTGTCAAATGGGGCATGGAGCAAAGTGGATTCAGCCTCCAGACCAAACTTAAAATTTTCAGAACTGTGGTGCTGTCCAACCTCCTGTATGGCTGTGAGACTTTGACCTCACACAGAGAGCAAAGGATGGATTTTATCATTCATTCATTCATTCAATCATATTTATTGAGTGATTACAGTGTGCAGAGCTCTGTACTAAGCGCTTTGGAAGTACAAATTGGCAACATATAAAAACTGTCCCTACCCAACAATGGGCTCACAGTCTAGAAGGGGGAGACAGACAACAGAACACTGTACTGGGTGGTTGGGAGAGAACAATACAGCACAGTGGATAGACCCATTCCACCACATCTGAGTCCTCAAGTAGTTCTTTCAGCATCATTTATGGGCTATATTTAACATCAAATGGCAAGACAAGATCATAGACTATGATGTTCTGGAACCACATCAGTCTCCTACCTGGACTCATCTCACCACAACACTCGGTGGAATACATGAGAATGAAAAACAGTAGGCTACTTGCCTTGAGAGCTGAAACTGGGAAACCAAAAGTAGGGAGGATAGGGGTAACATTTTAAGGACGTGGTAAAATAAATCCTCAGATGATGCTGCATCCCAGCTAAAAACTGAGTGTCTATTGTTGAGGATAGACCAGCTTGACATACTACTCTTAATTTAAGATCTGCTCTTTTGGAGCAGAAACTTCATAAAAATGTGACAAGGAGGCAAAACCTAAGTGACAGGCCTTGAAAATAGCAAACATGATAACACAAGGGACAAACTTTTTGTGCACCCAATGTGACTAGGACTGTGGGTCCTAGTATTGGTCTTTTTAGTCACACACACATATATACACACAATAGGTGATCTTCATCATCAGAGTAAGCATGCTGTAAATATGACTGAATCAATAGGAGGCATCTTTTTCAAATATAAAGGACAATTCTGTAGGTGACAGCAGAACATCAAGCTTCTTATGAAACTGAAAGCCTAAAACACTATAATAATAATGATAGCATTTGTTAAGCACTTACTATGTGCAAAGCACTGTTCTAATCTTCTAAATGGCTTTGACACTTAGATCTGCCACAGAAGGTGTATCTTGCTTCTCAAGCATTTTTAACAGAGTCACCTATGACCAACATCCAACAACAAATTGCACCAATGGTGAAGATCTGGAATGTTGCCAATTCACCAGCGTTGAGGCCAGGCTTGTTGCAGTACAGCCTTGACAGGGGGGGCACGCTGGGAGAATGGATGAGAAGGCAATTGATTGATTGATTGATATCCAAGAAACTGCTGTTTGGTGAACTGAAACGGGGCACCCTCATGCAGAGGCTGCAGAAAACATGATAAATCGTTGTGCAGCAAAGAGCTACGGAATTCTTTCCTTGACAGAGGGTTATAAAGAAGCAGATTTGGAAACACCAACAGATGCTGCAAGTAGCAAATGATCAGCAGAGCAAGTGGCAAATTGTGTACACCCAATCACTGATTCAGTGCACTGAACTAAGCACTTGAGAGAGTAGAGAAGCAGCGTGGCTTAGTGGAAACAGCACAGGCTTAGGAGCCAGAGGTCATGGGTTCTAATCCCGGCACCGCCGCTTGTCATCTGTGTGACTTTGGGCAAGTCATTTAACTTCTTGGTGCCTCAGTCACCTCATCTGTAAAATGGGAATTGAGACCGTGAACCTCAGGTGGGACAACCTGATTACCCTGTATCTACCCCAGCACTTAGAACAGTGCTCAGCACATAGTAATCGCTTAACAAATACCAACATCATTATTATTATTATTAAAATACAATTAATCGATGGTATTTACTGAGCACTTCCTGGTTATGGAATACTGCACTAAACACTTGGAAAAGTGTTGGTAGACAAGTTCCCTGCTCACAAACAGCTTATAGTCTAGAGGGGAAGAATAGATTTGGTAGACTTGATTCCTGCCCTCAAGGAGCTTACAGTCTAGTGAGGGAGGCAGACATTAAAATAAATTACAGATAGAGGAAATAGCAGACTACCTACAGTGTGGAATAGATTGTCAGTTGGGCATTGTGGTTTTCAGAAACACTATAGTGTCACCTTCAAACACCAAGGACAGCTAGGTATATTCCAGTTCTATTCCTGAAAGAAGTGAAACCGAGGCTGTGATGAAGTAGCCTGGTGGACAGTCATGACAGCAAAGGCAACAGATTTGTTCGCAGCCCAGTGTTTGGTAGAGGAGAGGTAGATGTGGTCAGGTGTTGGGGCTACACACTGTATTCACACCCCTTATCCCTGTCTCTGATAGTCCATTACTACTAATAATAATGATGGTACTTGTTAAGAGCTTACTATGTGCAAAGCACTGAACCAATCAGAGAACTTGCAGGTGGGCTTCGCAAAGTGTTCACAATTCACAGGTCATTAAGCTCTCCCAGGACCCATTTCTCTAGATTCTTTAAGGGACAGGCATCCTGGGACACTTCAGAGAAAGGGAGTTATCTGTCAACCAGGATCATAACCCAAATGCATGAGATCCTCAAGAGTCAGGATGTCAGCACAAATGGATGCAGTCTCAGTGGATTCCAAAGATTTAGAGAAGGATGAAATGATGTGGGATGACTTTTTTCTCCCCGAAGTCTCAGGCTGATGAGGAAGGTTGCCAGAATGAAGCACTTTGGGAAAAGATGAGAGAACAATGGATAAAAAGGTGAAAGAGGCAAGGAAGTAATGGAAACTCTACTAAAGTAGCTGTGATTGAAAATGGAAAATCCATTGTTTATTTATTTACTATATTATTGTATTTAGTTATTAATTGTTTATTGTATTTGAGATCCCATGTACTCTGTTTTCAAGATATTCTAGAGAAGTGTGAAGAATAATAATGATGGTATTTGTTAAGGGCTTACTATGTGCCAAGCACTGTTCTAAGTGCTGGGGTAGATACAGGGTAATCAGGTTGTCCCACATGGGGCTCACAGTTTTAATTCCCATTTTACAGATGAGGGAACTGAGGCACAGAGAAGTTAAGTGGTTTTCCCAATGTCACACAGCAGACAAGCAGCAGAGCTGGGATTAGAACCCAAATCCTCTGACTCTCAAGCCCGTGCTCTTTCCACTAAGCCACACTGCTTCTCTAAGAGACTAGGGTACTAGAAACCCACACATACCATAACCCAATTCTCAGAAGGGATTCTGAATCTGTAAAGGAGACAGTGGAGTTGTGAGCAGCAGGAAGAACAAAGGGTTCACCAAGGGCAGAGTCTTCTGGGTAACTTTGGGGAGGAGCAGACGAAGGTAGCAGTATCCTTCTGAGAAATGCATTTAGGTTTGATGCCTGAAATATCTAAATGGCACAGACTAGTCTGAGGAGAGTCCTGCTGCTGGGAGGAGAACAAGGGGGAAGAGGCCAACTATTTCACTGTCACTGTGAGAAAAGAAGAGTTTTAAGATGGCCCAAGAGGACATCAGTAAGAGGTAGAGGGTGAAGTTGAAGAAGGGGCTGTTCTGATGCTCAGGGATCAGTCTCCCAAGGGGGTGGAGGTTGCGCCAGAGCTTTGGCCAGGTCACCAGGGCCTGGATGACAGCATCATTGTAGCCATTATCATCATCATCATCATCACCTCAATATTTATTGGACACTTACTGTGCCCACTGTACTAAATACTTGGGAACTTAAAATAGAAGTATAAGACATAGTCCTAGCTGTTGAGGGAATAATAATAATAATAATAATAATAATAGCATTTATTAAGCACTTACTATGTGCAAAGCACTGTTCTAAGTGCTGGGGAGGTTACAAGGTGATCAGGTTGTCCCACGGAGGGCTCACAGTCTTAATCCCCATTTTACAGATGAGGTAACTGAGGCACAGAGAAGTTAAATGACTTGTCCAAAGTCACACAGCGGGCAATTGGTGGAGTTGGAATTTGAACCCTTGACCTCTAACTCCAAAGCCCGTGCTCTTTCCACAGAGCCACACTGCTAGGAGAAATCACCAGAGTGTTGTCCAGTCAAGAATCACATATCTCATCACCAGGAAAACCATCCTGAGAAGTTCCTTGAGGGCCCAGTGCTGTTGCCCAGGGGAGCTGTGTGTCATTGATGGCTGAACAAAAGTAAGCTCCTTGTAGGCAGGGAATGTATCACTTGCTTGTTTTGCACTTAGTAATAATAATGATGGTATTTATTAAGCACTTACTATATGCCAAGCACTGTTCTAAGCGCTGGGCCCTGTTCTAAGCGCTGGACAGCACACTGAACCCACTGGGGAGTCAATAAATAGTAGGTAGGGATTGTGTTATACTGTTGTCTTGTACTCTCCTGCACATTTAGTACAGTGCTCTGCACACAGTAAGCATTCAGTAAATAAGTTTGACTGACAGACTGACTATGACTGATATTACTACTATTAGGACCCTGGAGAAAGCTTCAAAACTAGGGTGGGAGAGGAGCTGCCAGCCCAAGAAGGAGACTGTGTGTGGTTTACATGTCTGCTTGGCAGAATGGAAAGTGCTCCTGATATGGCTGAATTGATCTGAAGAGTTAAAAAAAAAGGAAAAAAAAAACAGTGTTGTGCCTTTCAAATGGAAATCAGACATATCCCTCTCATACTTCATCAGGGTTTCCTTGGTGATATCCTGGGATGGGCAGGACAGTGACCACAGCCCTTCCTTCCTGTGGGGGGTTTCCTAATAAAGGAGATGGGAAAGAAACAGACCCAACAAAGGAGAAAGGGAGATGAAAAGAAATAGTTATTTTGTGGGGGTGAGGGGAAGGCTGGGGAAGTTCCCTCTGGGAGCTGTCTCCTGTCATTCCAAACCTCTGTTTAGAGCCCAGTGCCATCCTAGAAAGGGAAAAAACATTCTCTTGTCCATGATTCTCTCAGCCTTGGGAAAGTTGCCAGCCCCAAGACAGAGCCCTGGTGGGAGAAGTGAGGAATATAGAATCAGGGGCACTTGGCTGATGTGATTTCTTCTGGTGCTCCCCTAAGGCCAGGAGGTCAAGTAAGTGCATCTATCATTTACTCACCTCTCTGCTTCTTCTCCACCACATCACCCTCCACTGCTTCACAATGCACTATACCATTGGCTTAAAAAGCAGCCAGAGGGATTTAGGGGAGACACAAGGAAGAGGTTTCTCACAGTTGTCAAAGGTGTGGAATTTCCTTTCTGGGAGAATGTTTATAATGTGAGAGGCCCTCATTTCTCTGGCTGTGGGTGACACCATCCTGCTGTATTGCTAAGATCCTGTGATTGGGTACGATGCCCAAATCTGAAAGTTACTGTGCCATCTTGCCTAGCAGAGAATCAGTGAGGTGCCTACTATGAATCTCAAGCAGGACAGGACTAAAACTGAACATGGATTCAATTCTGGTGGCAAAGGGGAGAGGGGTTTCCAGGATTCAACACTGAGAGGCAAGTGAGGGCTCTGAATCCCAAAGGGCTTAGCAGAGAGCCCTGACTATGGCTATTAGAATGTTCCAGACAATGGACCATACTAAGCTATTAAATCTGCAATTTTCTACCGATCCAGGGGCACCTCCAACATTTAAACTTTAATCTATACTACAAACTCACTGTGGGCAAGGAACGTGTCTACCAACTCTGTTTTATTGTACTTTCTCAAGCACTTAGTTCAGTGCTCTGCACACAGTAAGTGCTCAATAAATATGATTATCCCTTAAATAACTTTGCCAGACCAACACTGGAACTTAATCCTATTCAAGGGGAATTTAACACTCAATCTTTTGCTCTTTTTCACTTTATCCTTCTTTATCTCTCCCTCTCTACTTTTCTTTTAGCCATCTCTTTAATCATTTTCTTTCTTGAGTCCGAGAACAAAAGCATCTCTCTGAGAAAGATCAGTGCAGTATTCTCATTGTATTTCACCTGGGACCTCGGTTTACTAGGAGTGCATTTGAACAGTTGTACATTTTAACATGATATTTGATTTGGAGTAATTCATTCATTCATTCAATTGCATTTATTGAATGCTTACTGTGTGCAAAGCACTGTACTAAGTATTTGATTGCTACTTGCACATCAATAACCACCCAAAGCAGCCCCAAACAGTGAGATCATCAGTTTCAGAAGGCAGATTTTCTTCAGGGTGCTTAATGGCCCTTGTAGTGAGGCCTCCTGTTCCCAAGTCTGAAAGCCAAGGAACCAGTCCTCCATAGAAGCTAGAATTTATATTTTTCAGTTCAATGAAGACAGAATCCAGAGAGAAGTGAATAAAAAGTTTAAGACTGATAAATATGATTCTCTGCTAACTGCTCTCCTCTAGAGGTAGAGTTGACCAAGAAGAGTACTGAGGCATCATTTTATAGGTGTGAAGAGAAGAGCTCCTTTAGAGTCAAGTATGGTGGTTTTTGGGTTTCTTTTTGGCTGCAGGTAGAAACTGAAATGACAGATGATCATCATTGCTATTTGGTCTTGTGGAGAGCACTGTTCTGGTAAGAGTTGAGGCTGGCTGCAAAGGACAGTGGGGCTCTGACTGACTTTGTAACCCCAAACCACTTCCTGGTGCACTGCACCTATCACCTGAGGGGACCATTTCTATGCCAATCCATCACTCATTCAGTCAGTCACTAAGTCAGTCAGGGAAACACCCCTCCCCTCCCTGTAGAGAGGGAAGGGGAGAGAAGAGAAAGGTAAAATTCAGCTAGGGACATTCAGAGCTCTGGTCCCACACTCTCTCCTTGTAGAATAATAATAATAATTATTATTATTGTAGTATTTGTTAAGCACTTACTGTGTTCCAGGCACTGTGCTTAGTGCTGGGGCAGATACAAGGAAATCGAGTTGGATGCAGTCCCTGTTCCACATAGGGCTCACAGTCTTAATCCCCATTTCACAGATGAAACTCAATAGGTCCCCTCGTTCATGTCACCCTATGTGCCAGAGGTGCTGCTAAGGGTGTTCAGAACAGGTGGAATGAGGAGAAATGGTAAGCTGATATCTCCTCACTGCAGAGAGAGCTAAAATCCGGGGGTGAAACCAATTTGGTGCCCTTGTTCTCTGTCTCCCCAAACACCAGACTGAGGCGATCCAAATGGGTGCGTGCACAGCCCCCTCAGATCCATTAATGTGCCATTTCCAGGAGAACTTTATCGGATTTCAGCAACTACAGCAGCTTAAAATCTTTCAATCAATTCGTTTTTGAGCTGCTCAGAATGAATCAGCCTGTTCATGGGCTTGAGTGCATCAGAGCACAGAAGAGAATCCCCAGGAGATCCTGTCCATTGTAGGTATGAGTGGCTCAGGAAGCTGTGAACCCCACTCTTGACAGATTTCTGGGGTTCTTTGATTAAACAGGGTGGTTATCCCAGGATCATCTCTGATTGCTTGTATTTGCGTGTGAGTGTGGGTGTATTGTTTTGGGGACAGGATCAGGGGAAGTGTCCTCTGCTCTGGGCTAGGTCCCTTTGATTATCTGATGGAAACTTCTCTGAGAATGAAAGGATGGAGAGGAGAGGTGGGGGTAGGGAAGCCAGGCTGGGGCTGAAGAAAGTGTTCCTAAAGAACTCAGGTCCTGATGTGTGTGTGTGTGTGTGTGTGTGTGTGTGTGTGTGTGTGCATGTGTGCATGCATGTGTGCGTGCACACACACACACACGTGTGCATGTGTGCATGGAAAGGTGTGCAAGGAAGGGCAGCTAGGCTCAGTCAACCATATCTGCCTTTCAGCCTGTTAGAAGAAAACCACGTTCCCAAAGGGCTGAGAAATAATTATATCCCCTATTGGGAGGCAGTGAAAAAAGCCAACTTTCAAACTGCTCTCCAAATTACTATTTGGTCATTTGTTCCTTGGGCTATATTGAGCCCAGCTTCAGAAGATTTCCATGTTTTTCTTGTATCTAAGAACTCAAAGAATCAGGTTGAGTTAGTGGGTAAAACAGGTGCCACAACCTGTTAAAACCCTCTCTGTTCATTTGCCTTGGCTTTGCAGCTGGGAAGGGAACAGCTGTCTTATGGTAGTTTTGTAACTACACTGGATCTAGAGGTGGTCTTTGCAATTTTCTAATTTATTCAACCAAAGCAAATTTTGCCCAAACCAGAGAAGAAATAAGATGGATTGTTCCTTTTTACATTCCCAAGATAAACCCATCAGTTATTCTCCTATTGACCTCACTGCATTAACTTTGTGTGTTTAGAAGGTCATGGAAAAAATCATTATTATGAGGTTGGGTAAAAGACTTAAAGGTAATAACTGTTGCCTGCTTATCTGAGTGGGTTTTTGAAGGGACTTTGGATCACTTGATTTGTTTGGCCTTCAAAATCAATAAGTCCTTTAGTGAAAGAGAATATTTTAGGTTTAACAAGGCCTGAAGACTCTGAGGGATCTTTTCACTGATGTATTTTGAGGAAAAATGTTATTACCATTCAAAGCAAAGAACTGAAAAATTCAAGGAAAACGACTTCAATGCAATTTCTTAATATAATTGCATTTATTGTCAAAGGAAATTGCATAATATAAATGAAATTTTGCAGTCAATATATTTCAGTAAATTTAGGTGGCAGATATCAATCAATCAATCAATCAATCAATCAATTGTATTTACTGAGCACTTACTGCATACAGAACACTATACTTAGCATTTAGGAGAGGACAATACAACAGAGTCGGTAGACACTTTCTCTGCCCACAGTGAGTTTAGGTAACCTACGCTTAATTCTCTCTTCGACTGACTGCTCGCAGCTGCTTTTTCTCCAGTCTGATCTCTGAGGGAAGGCTTCTAGAGCTGTGGAATAGTCAGTTTGAGCTATAAAGAAAGGGAGGAAATTTTTTAGGAGAAAAAAAACTGGAACCATAGTAGCAATTGCTTCTCGATCACTGTGAGAATTTAGGAATCCCATCAGAAGTTAAAAACTATCACTGAGAAACAGTCTTCTAAACTAAGGTGTCCAAAGTGTGTAGAACAAAAGTGGAATTTCAAGAAGTGCTTTTAAGCCTGGAGGAAAATTGTCTTTTTTCTTCATCAATAGTTTGGTGAGTCGGCTCCTGAGCAATCTCCCAAGGCTGATTTTGTGGGGGTCATCTGTGAATGGAAAGGAAATAGCAAGCCTTGGACTGAACCTTGGTTTCTGTGATAACAGAGAAGTGCTTAATACAGTGCCAAGTGCTTAGTACAGTGCTCTGCATACAGCAAGTGCTCAATAAATATGATTGAATGAATGAATGACCAGGACTAGTGAGGTACAACAATAATAACTGTGATATTTACCAAGCACTTATTATATGTCAAGCATTATAGTAAGTGGTAGGTTAGATAAAGATAATCCTGTCTGACGCAGTCATGTCCCTCATGGTGCTCACAATCTAAGGGAGGTGATGAGCAGATATTTAATCCCCATTTTGCAAATAAGGAAATTTACAGAGAAGTTAGGTGCCTTGCCCAAGGTCAAACAGCAAGCAAATGGTGGAGCTGGGTTTGGAACCCAGGTCCTCTGAATTCCAGACCCATGTTCTTTCTATTTAGGCTATACTGCTCCTTGGTTGTAAGCAAAGTCAAAGGTACATGGAAGAAAATCCAGAATCATCTAGATTTTGGTTGCCATAAACTAAGTTGGAAATCATCTTGGAACATTCCTAATCAGAGTCTAAAGAGGCCAATATGCTCACCATTGCCTTGGCAGCTTTCATCATAGGATCCCTGTTTCACACTGGACTCCTAATCTAGGCAATAGGTAAAGCAGCTATATTATCCTCTTTTTATGGATGAGGAAACTTGAAATCTAAATGATAAGCTCCTTAAAGGCAGGTATCCTGTCTACCTACTCTACTGTATGGTACTCTCCCAAATTCTTTGTACAGTGAATGTTCTGCACATAGTAAGTGCTCAACAATTATCATTCATTGATTGATAAAATCTTAAAACAGTGGAAGCAGGACTTCACTGGGAATTCCACCACTCTGGGGAATTTTGCTCAGTTTCCTGATTTTGGGGAGGATATTTCCTTAGTGTTTTAATGTTTTTAAAAACAGCACTAAAAGAGAGTTCTCCTGTAGCAGCCCATTTAAGATTGGTGGTCATCCCTTTCATGGAATGACAGGTTAGAATGAGTGTCGAAGAATGCCAGAGGTGCAGTTTGCATTTTGAGCCTTTCCTGGCTATGCTTGAGGGATTAATTTCTGATTCTGTGTATTGAGAAACCCCCCTCCTCCCCAGGCCCCACTACCTTCTCCTATAGACCTGTAGGTGAGAAATGGGCTGGCTAATTTGGAGGGGTTCAGGCCCTGTTGTGAGGGAACTGTGAGAAAGGCCGTATTCACACTGCCATTTTTCTGTGAGTTTCAGGGTTGAGTGAACTTGAAGTTCAAAGAGAACTAAGCCAGTCTTGCTTGGTTTCCTCCCCAAAGCCATTCTGCCTCCTTCCCTTCCCCCCTGCCCCCTGGGGATGGGTAGGAGCGGCTTTGAGGGAACAGTTTACCAGGTTCTCTCTCTCTCTCTCTCTCTCTCTCTCTCTCTCTCTCTCTCTCCCTCTCTCCCTCTCTCCCTCTCTCTCTCACAAACACACACACACACACACACACACACACACACACACACACACACACACCCATACCCATCCTCCCCCCACCCCCTTTGAGGGAAATCTGAAGCCAAGACCAGTGCTTGTATGCTGGTCTTGCACCAAGATACCTCTGGCTGAGGTGATTGCCCCCAACCCCCAGTGAACAGCCAGACTGATTTCCTGGCTCCCTGCCCCGTGGTTTGCAGTATTTCCTGAAATCCAGAGGGGGAAGCCCTAAGGCAGTACTTTTCTTCTTAAAGTCCTTTCCATCTCCTGAATGTGTGAGTGTGTATGGGGGAGGGGGCAGGGAAGACTCTGAGTTTCTCTGGTCATGAAACCCACTTGAGGTAGTCCATCCAACTGGAGCTAGGAAGAATTAGGAAAGAATGAGGAGCTGATCTAAGATAACACTGAGGGTCAATCCCATTCTCCCTCCTACTTCATTCATTCAATCATTTTTATTGAGCACTTACTTTGTGCAGAGCACTGTACTAAGTGCTTGAGAGAGTACAATACAACAATAAACAGACACATTTATAGCAGCATGGCTTAGTGGAAAGAGCATGGACTTGGGAGTCAGAGGTTATGGGTTCTAATCTCAGCTCCACCACTTGTCAGGTGTGTCACTTCGGCCAATTCACTTAACTGCTCTTTGCCTCAGTAACCTCATCGTAAAATGGGGATTAAGACTGTGAGCTCCACGTGGGACAACCTGACAACTTTGTATCTACCCCAGTGCTAAGAACAGTGCTTGACACATTGTAAGCGTGTAACCAATACCATCATTATCATCATTGTAGACATAGAAATGATTAATAGACACATATTTAGACTGTGGGTCTCTTTAGGACAGAAACTGTGTCCCCCTCCCCCCCTACCTCCAATCAACTTGCATCTACCTCAGTACTTAGTGGAGTGCTTGTCATATAGCAAACCCTTAGCAAATACCACAGTTACTATTATTATTATTGTTATTATTCCAGGCAGAGAAGTCCCTGTGAAGCGGCCTTGTCCTGAGAGCTCTCTGGTTCTGGGGTGGGCCACATGGCCTCACATTCTGGGGTAGAGAGTCTGGATCTGGGCACTCATCCTGGTTTTGACTTTGGTGAAGCCTTGAATAATAATTGCCCTCTCTTTCTGGGCCGGCTTCTTCCCTGTGTTTTGAGGATAATACAGTTCCTCTGCCGCTTAATAATAATAATAATGATGGTATTTGTTAAGTGTTACTATGTGCAAAGCACTGTTCTAAGCACTGGGGAGGTTACAAGGTGATCAGTTTGTCCCACGGGGGGCTCACAGTCTTAATCCCCATTTTGCAGATGAGGGAACGGAGGCACAGAGAAGTTAAGTGACTTGTCCAAAGTCACACAGCTGACAATTGGCGGAGCTGGGATTTGAACCCCTGAGCTCTGACTCTTTCCACTGAGCCACGCTGCTTCTCAGCGTGTTCCTTGCTTGTTCTCTCTTCTTGGAGGCCCGTGAGAGTAAGAATACAACAGTCTGTTGTACTAGCCCTCTGACAGGTTGGAAAATCACAGGACCCAGAGATTAAGTGGCGAGGCCACTTTGTATCAGTGGCCCACCTGGGTACTCACTCAGGGAGACCTGGGTTTGAGCCCCCTGGGCAGTAAGCCTCCAGGTTGGACAGCCACTGCGTGTTGCCTTTCGCCACAGGATCTGAAGGAAAACTCAGTGGGTCCTGGCTAGTCTTTCTGAAGGGGGCCTCCTTCCAAGAATCACCTTGTTCATCCTCTCCCTCCTCCCCTCTCTCCTCCCCGCCCCCGCCCCCTTAGGTGTTGGTGGCTGAGGAGAATGTGGACTTCCGGATACACGTGGAAAACCAGACTCGAGCGAGAGACGATGTGAGCAGGAAGCAGTTGCGGCTCTACCAGCTATACAGCAGGACAAGCGGGAAGCACATCCAGGTCCTGGGCAGGAGGATCAGTGCCAAAGGGGAGGACGGGGACAAATATGGTAAGAAGAGTCCCCCGGGACAATACTGAGACCCTGCCCACTCCATCCCAGGACCTAGCTGGACTGCCTGCTGAAGTGAGAGGAGAATGGCTGTGTGCTCAGGCAGCTGGAGTTGGGGAGATCATGTTCAAATAGGCTAGAAGGCCATTGTGCCTGGTCATCATATCTCCAGCAGCCAGACTTTGTACCCATGGACAAGGAGAGGAATCTCCTTGCTGTCCCCTTGGACATCCAGTTGGGTCTTATCCCTGGCCATGGGAGCTGGAGAGGGGATATGTGGATCTGGGAGAGAGACAGGCAAGCTGGGGGAATTTAAGGAGGCTACAGAGAGGTAAGAGGAAGGGAGATGCTGGAAAGACAAGTAGTGTCCTTACCTCAGGTGGGTCATGGCTTCCTCAAGCAGAAGGGATTGTAATGAATAGCTTGGGAGGAAATTGATTTAGGGCTCTTTGGAAGAGGCCTCAGGCAGGGGCCAGAATAATGGTCAGTGATTTTCCTATGACAAGCTCAGAATAGAGCTTGATCTTTCTGAAAGTTGGTCTTGTTGATTAATAGTTAAAGGGATGCATAGAAATCAATCAGTGGTATTTGAGTGCTTACTGTGTCAGCGCACTGTACTAAGCAATTGGGAAAGTACAGTGCAACCTAGTTGAATTCCCTAGAGAGAGATATCCTTGGGGAAAAAAGGGCAGGCACTTCTTTTTGTGATTTGGATTAGCATGGAGAGATGACCCAAGGTTAGGGCTGAGGCTTGTGTCAGGAAATATAAAAACAGAGGGAAGAATTGAATCCTAAGGAGGAGAAAATGATCATTGCCTAGATCAAATAAGTCGTAAGGATTACTGGGGAGAATAAAGCAGTTTGGCAAAAAAGACCATCTTGACCAGCATTCCAGCAGGGGAGCACCTACAAACTATTCACTTGCTGCTCATTTTTATGCCTGACCAGGGGTTGGAGGAGAAGCTGATATAGATCAAGTGTTTGTATGCTGAAGGTTGAGGGGTAATTCCAGCCATCCTTTCCTATATGGTTCAGGTGCAGATGGGGAAACTGCCAGGATTGCAAAGTGGCCAAGCTCAGCCTCATATTTCTCAAGAAAGATTTGGTTCTTTGGGAAGAGAAACCTCTTCATGTAAGATGGAGGTGAGGGAGATGATGGCAGGAAATCAGAAGTGGTGGGTAAGCCAAGGAGTCTTGACAGGGAGTAACAGAAGATGGGGCAGAGGAGAGCTTCTGAAATGAGTGCTTCCCAGTTCCCAAGCTAGCCCGGAAGGGTGTCTGGTAAGTCCTCTAGGCCCCTGGAAGGATAACTTGGTGAAAGGCCTGAGGGTATATCGGGGGAGGTCTCTGGGCGCTGTGCCCCTGGACCTTTCTGCCTCTCTCATTGGGTTTGGATCAGTTTTCCTTTAAAACGAGCGGTTACCAGGCAGTTCCAAAAATCCTTGGCAGATTTCTGGATTTTGACAAAAGAGGAAATTAGTATGTTTGCCTTAAATTCTAGCATCACAGAATCAATCCTCCAGAGGTCACCTAGGCCACTTCCATGAAGAACGACCCTATCCAGGCTAGGCCCAAGATGGCCATTCATCCAATTTTATACCAGCTGGCTTTTAGCTAGTCTCTCTGGAGTCTGTATGGTGCTGGAGATCTTTATGTCCACTCCTCTCTGCCTCCCTCCTGCTTCTGAGTTCCAAGTTCTGGATGTGGCACTGGGTTCAGGGGGACCTGGTGGGGAACGCAATAACTCTGGAGCAAGTGGGAGGGTTAGGTGTCTCTAGGTCCAGGACAAACTTGTTATACTTCCTCAAAATGGTGCCTGTGATATTACCATGTTACTGTGCATGCCCAGCAAAATGCAGGCAATGGCATGTGCATCTCCATATCCAGTGTTTTTGATTGCCATCAGGGCCACCCTAGCCAGACTTCCTCCTCCACCTTGGCTGCAGAACCCATACAAGATTTCATTTTTAGGCAGCTCTTTGTGGAAAAAGGAGGCCCACACAACCATTTCAATTCCCTAAAGAGTTCTACAGGAGGAAGAGCCTCTTGGGAATGGACACCAAGTCTTAGCCTTGACAATATATTCTGTCATAGTTCTTCTCCTTCTTTTTCTCCTCCTTCTCCCCAGTGCACTTAGGCCGAGAACAGGGGAATTCCCGGGATAGAGGTCTCATAAGAAGGCTCATTTTTTTTTTTTTTCTGACAAAGGAAGCCTTCCCCAACCCTCTGAATGTTCGTGTGATCAGAAGTAGCAACTTGTGGGAGATTAGTGGAGTGGGTAAGAAAGATAAAGGGATTGAGTCCCACACGACAGGGCCACCTCTCCCCTTTCTAAACAAGGGCCTGACCTCATCCTTCAGTGTTTACTCACCCTGCCTGGCAATTTGATTCCAAACTGGCTTGATGGGGTGAGATTTCTGAGCAATGAAGTATCTCTACCCAGTGATAACTCTTCATTGCCGAAGGGCCAGTATGTGATGTGTGAGTTGCCGCTGAATATGGAGAAAGCAGGAGAAGTGCAATATGTGCACATGTGAATATGAATGGAATGAACATCTGGGCCACACACACGTGAGCATGTATGTACATGTGTCTAGGGTGAATGGTCGAGAGAGAAAAGCAGGCACCATCTGTCTCTTGCCACCCTCACCCTCTAAAAGCTAGGGAGCCATACCTTGCAGTTGGCTAGGCAGCCCAGTGACCCAAAATGTAGTGATATGGGCAGGTGCCTCCTGGCCCTCAGGGGGTACCCTGAGAGTTGCTTCCTGGGTTGAGACCAGTATGGTAACTTGCCCCCGAAACAAGGCCCAGTGAGGAAAGATAACAGGCCACCAAGCCAGCTGTGACCCTTAGGCTCCTTGTACTCATCTCACCAGTGACTCATATTCATCTTCTCTCAGACTTTGGAAATGAGCCTCAGAACATGCCAATATCCTGCCTCCTCTGCTCTCTTCAAGACAGTCGGCCTCTCCCGCAGGGGTCCCTGAGAGTGAACGGGGCACCGCAACCCTGACCCCTCTTGCTTCTGGTACAGGTCCCTTAGGAGGAAAGTGGAGTGGATTACAGGAGGGGGGAAAAAACGTCTTCTAGTAGGGACAGAGTTAGAAGTGTTTCGCCATTGCAGAGGGAGGAGCTGGCTGGCTTCTTGTGGCCATTTGGTCTCTAGTTCCTACTCTACCCTGTGAACAACCTGCTTCCCAGGACCCAAGCATAGGTAGCAGCAGTAGCAGCAGCAGCAGCAGCAGCAGAAGCAGCAGGCATGAGCATTCTGGGCCGGGAGTACAGGTGGGGGCTTTCTGCTCTGGGATCTCTCCAGCTGAACCAGCAGGGTGCTTTTTCCCATTACTCTGCATGCACGCTGCCTGGCCCTGAGTCCCTGCCCATTACAGTTCTGACATGACAACAAGACAAATAATTTCTTGGACCTTTTATCTTCTAAACCATTTATTTTCACTCACTCAGCCCCGGGGCAGGGCTGACCTCATCCCAGAATCACTCAGTGTGGCAGCTGTACAGTCACCCTGGGCCAGTGAGTGGGCGAGCCACGGAAGCCTGCGCTGCCCAGCTGCTTACGCAGCGGGCTCTCTCTGCCTCTTCCCGGACGGGCTTGCTCTACGCCTCTGTTGCTGCCCGTCTCTGGCTCACGTTCTGAACCCGACCCCCATCTTGGGGCTCTGGAGGGGGTTTTCTCCCTCTGGGATGTAAACTTGTTGTGGGCAGGGAATATATCAACAAACTCTCCAAATGTTTAGTATAGTGCTCTGCAAACAGTAAGCGCTCAATAAATACAATGATTGATTTGGTCTTGCCTTCAGCCCCTGCCATGTTATTCACCCAGGTCTGCTCCCTCCCTCTCACATCCCTCAGCCCTCTTGTTTGGCAGCAGGCCTCGTTTTCTTTTAGCAGACAGGGAGATATTGAGAATGATGGGGCAGCTGGAAGAACTAGGTGTGCTGGGAGATGCTCATCTCTCTTTGAGCCCCTAAGAGGCAGGCTCTCCCTGGATCTTCCAGACTGGGCTGCTGCAGTTACCGCTGCTGCTGCTGTTGCCAAGCAAGCTCCATTCGCTTAACCTTGGATCTGGCTGGAAGTTGATAGGCAGCCACTCAGGAACAAGGGTTAAGAATCTCTACGTGAACCATAAGTCTCACGTGAACCATTTCTTGGCTGAGGTCTGATTTTCTGCTGAAGCTGGGAGACTTTGACTCTGGATGAACCAAGAATAAAATCCACCTATGCCAAAAGCCTCTTTGGAACTAGACTGGTAACTTTTTTTCTTTTTTCCTTTTCTTTTGGAAAGTGTCCTTTTCCCTTTTAAAGAGGCATGGGGTCTGAAAACATGGCTGCTGTCATTTGAATGTCTCATTACAAATGCAGACGAGGAGATGGGATCCCATCTGTGAGCCGTGGAAGAGGAAGTGAGACAATGGAGTCAGTTGATGCTACAATTTAGATAATCAATACAAATATTATTAGTATTGTGATTTATGTTGCCAGGCATTTTATGAAAATGGGAATGCCCGGCTGTGAGACCAAGTCAATACTGCATTATGCATCTCTGCCTGTAGTGAGTCCCCTGATTGCCCTTTGCTGAGAAAGGGGGTCCCATCTGCCTGCTTCCTCCTCCTCCTCCTCCTCCTTGCTGGGGCTCCCCTGCTCCTCGCTGTTAGTTCTCTGCTCCACGGCTGGGAGTGAGGGGCTGCCCGCCCCCCCCCCGCCTCCCGTATTGTCTGGTAGGCGGTGTCCTTGCTCATCTGTGGTCATTTGCTCTCTAATCCTGATTGAAATTATTAATGTTTTTCAAGGAGAGCTCCATTCATGTGGCTTGGCTTTGGGAAAAAGAGACTCAGCACCTCGGGGTTTGGGGGATTTAAATGTCCATAAGGTCATCTGTAGGATGAGCAGATACAAGAAACTATTTGTATTTAGACATGTTTCTTTGACCTTTGGCTCCCCAAGCATTTGCATTTATGTTGTTTTGAACTTTCCAAGGCCTCTCTTTGCATGAGACCATTTAATTTCCTACAGCACGATCCAGAGTAAATGGCTAAAAAACCCATTTATAGTGTCATTCACCACATGTGTTTTTCAAAAGTTGCACTAAAATTTTATTTTACTTCAGTGCAGGACATTTTTATCAAAATCTATGTGGGGGTTGCCTTATTAGCCAGTGTGTGGTCTCAGATGGGTCCCAATTAACCCACTCGGGAAGTCCATAAGATGCTTCCTGGAGAAAGACCTCAGCTCAGAGATGTTTCCCAGAAGCCCCTGCTCTGCGGCACGGAGCTGACAGCAGCCACAGCATGAAAGGAAAGTCAGGTTTTTGTGTTCCATGTCAAGTGCTGAGGCCATTCTATGTGAAATAAAATCCTTATGAACTTTTTCCTCTGGCAGACACAGGGCAGGCTTCCACCCTCTCACTCCACCAGTTTTCTAAAACAGACCCACAGTGGGGTAGAGAATCAGAATTATCTTAGCTAAACCTGTTATACATCATGGCCAGTCTTCCTCTTCCCTCCCAGGGATTCTGATCTACTGCAGAACTCTGGCTAATAATAATAGTAATACTAATAATGGTAATAGTAACTGGCATTGGTTAAGCACCTGCTATGTGCTAAGTCCTGTTCTAAAGACTGGAGTAGATCCAAGAGAATCTAACCAGACAGTCCCCGTCCCACATGGAGTGCACAGTCTAAGGGGAAAGAGGACAGATATTTCTTCCCCTTTTTACAGGTGAGGAAACTGAGGCCCAGAGAAGTTAAGTGACTTGCCCAAGATGATCCAGCAGGGAAGTGGTGGATCTGGGATTAGAACCCAGCTCCCTGCACTCCCAGGCCCACACTCTTTCCTCTAGCCAACGATGGGTAAGTTCTCTTCCCAAGCGGTGGTTTCTCAAGAAGGAAATGCTGTTTACTTCTGACCAAGCTGCCCAAACCGTTACTGACCTGCTGCAGTATAGGTTACAAAGGTGGTACAGGTGGATTTGCTACAGAATGGTCTTCCAAGCAGTGGCTACTGACCCCCAGAAGATGGCTACTGCATCCAGTGAGGAAAGGGCGGCCCCCGGGGTCAGCTAAGGAGTGACTACCGTGTGTTCCTGCTGCTAAAAGCATCACCCACACTCTGGGAAAAAGCCATTTTTAGAAAGGACTGACTTGACAGAGCTTGCTACTCCCCTCTCTAGTATGAGTGACCCAGGAAGCAAGTCAATCTGTGGCTACTACAGTGTCTTTCAGCTCCCCCTGCAGGTCCTCTTTCCGCTTCTTTCCCTCCTTCCGAAGCTGCAGCAGAGGCGATTGAGGGAAGGGGAGGGGAGGTACGCCCCAGAGCCATCCTGGGGCAGATTGGAGGAGCTGAGAAGTTGTTATGATAACAGCCAGAAACTCTGAGGAGGGGAGTTTTCTTAAGATTCATTCATTCATTCATTCAGTAGTGTTTACTAGTCAGTCGTATTTATTGAGGGCTTACTGTGTGCAGAGCACTGCACTGAGCACTTGGGAGAGTACAATACAACAATAAACAGACACATTCCCTGCACACAATGAGCTAAACAGTCACATTCTAAACACCTATTGGGTGCAGGGCACTGTACTCAATATTGGGGAAACAAACTACATAGATGAGATTTAGACACCATCTCTGGCTCACAATCTAAGAACCAGAGGGAAGGTTATTGCGAGGGAAAGGTTGGCAGTGGACACATGGAGAGATGACATGAGTTCATGATTCCTTTTATTTTCCTCCTCTGACTTAGGGCACCTTTACAGTGCCTTGTTTTGGCAACAAACAGTAGAAGTGAAAAACAATTTGCACTGCCTTCTCCCACAGACTGTGCTCATAACATGCAATTCCAATGATGAAAATCTTAACAAGCATCTACATTTTCTGGCTTTATCCCCTTGAAGTAAACTTAAAGATGGGGACCCTGTTGCCTAGTTGAGGGAGAATTTGAGAAGGTCCATTTTACCTTCCCCAAGAAGTGGCGTTCAGTAGCCTGGGACTCAGAGAAGCCAGGGCTACCCATCTCATCCTCCTTCTGTTTTGGTTACCTAGGTTGTGTATCCTACATTGCTTCCATACTAACCAACTTTAATGTAATAACAGCAATGGGGCTGAGAGATAGTGGGGCATCATAGAAGCATTTGAGGTCCCTCTGGATGATACAGCCTTTTGACTCTCCAGTCACTGCCACCACTTGGGAGTTGCACTTGTATCTGGCTGTGCCAGGAAAACGAGGCCTGGAGTTAGAGTTCTCATTTTTTCAGGAAGGCTGGAGAGCATTTTGCCTCTGAATTTTCCACGGATATTTGCCATCAATTCTACAGTTTCAGTGTCCATGGATAATACCCTCTCAAGCAAATACCCAGTAGCAATTTCTGCCCCAGAAGTGTAGAAACCTAGGTCTAGATCCACTCCTCTCCACCCTAGACCCCTGCAGATCAAACATCTTCTTCCACTTTCCCCCTTCCCTCCCAACCCTCTGCTCTCTTCTGAGGGAGGTAGAGAGGTCCACAGATAGGATTCTGTTCTGAGGCCCAAGCCTCTTTCACCCACTCTTCCACACAGTTCGATGGGAGAGACGAGCCTCGCTGCCGCTTCCTACCACCGGCCCCACTCTTCCTGCCTACTTCCATAAAGTGAAATCACTTTCTGATTGGCGTGACTGTGGTAACCACTGAACCTGGGAATGCAATTACGGGCAGCTCAAAAGAGTCAGTGACCAGCGCTGGCCATATGCGTCGTTGGGATTCTTCTGTTACATCCTGCTGAGTTCAGCCGCAAAACCAGTGGCTGCGACCAGAGCAGTCTCGTTCCTAATACTGCCGACTGGCATGTACGCACACTTTCAGAATGCTTACGCTAGGTCAATGAGTCGGAATTGGAGAAGAGAGTCTCCCCCTCTAGACTGTAAGCTTGTTGTGGGCAGGGAATGGGTACAGAGCTCTTAGTACAGTGCTCTGCACACAGTAAATGCTCAATAAATATGATTGCCTGACTGATTAGGGGTTGAAATTGTAGAGTTTTTTTGTTTTGGAAATACATGAGTAGCACACCTCCCAGTCAGTTAATCAATCTATATTTCCTGAGTGCCTAATGAAAATATAATAATAATAATAAATAATAATAATAATGGTATTTGCTAAATGCTTACTTTGTGCCAATCACTGTACTAAGCTCTGGGGAAGACACAAGTTAATCATATTGGACATGGTCCCTATCCCACATGGTGCTCACAGTTTTGAGGAGATTGAGAATGAGTATTGAATCCCCATTTTACAGGTGAGGAACTGAGGCACAGTGAAGTGCCTTGCCCAAGGTCACACGGCAAGCAACTGGCAGAGCCAGGATTAGAACCCAGGCCCTCTGACTCCCAGGCCCATACTCTTTCCACTAGGACATGCTGCTTCTCAAATATTCTCCAAATATTTGCCTTGAGTGAGCACCAAAGGTCAAGGTCTTTTCACCAATAGGAAAGTGAGTTCCTCATTAAGAGGCATTTAGCTTTAGGACTTGTAGTGGAGTCGTCTGTCCATTTTTGGTAAACCCATCGCCAGACCTGGATCCTGGAGAAATAACAATCTTGGTTGAGCTCTGAAGGGAGTTTTCTCCATTCTTTTCACTATTTTTCTGCCACAACCACTTCTTGACTTGGCTTCCTCAGTCAGTCAATCAGTGGTATTTATTGAGTGCTTACAGTGTGCGAGTGCTGTACTAAGCACTTGGGAAAATACAACAGTTGATAGATGGACACGGTCCCTGCCCACAATGAGTTTACAGTCTATAGTCGATCTGTACCCCAGGTTAATAAAGACGGAGTGCAGGCTAAAATATAAACCTGGTAGGATGCTACCCATCTTTGATGCTTACTTGGAAAGTGTTGACTATTTCTTAATGTGAAATTGGTAAAGCACTCCGGCATCTCCTTAAAGTTCTTGGAGATCTGGAAGACGTTCTCACCCAAGTCAACAGAATCTGCTTTTGTCATCCTGGCAGGGGAATCCGACTTTGCCATCCCTGTCCCCTCTTACCCTCCATCTCCCTCTCTTCTTTCATTTACCTCCTGCCTTTCCACTCCACCTACACACAACTGACCTTACGCTTTTCCCAAGGACTTTCACAAGTGCACAAATCCATGATGCAGAGTCCTGTTCAAGTTCTTTTTATGCCTTTAAAATGCTGCTTTCCCCTACTGTTTCCTAAACTGAAATCCCCCAAATCCAGTTTTCCAATCGATCAATCAATGAATCAGTCAATGGTATTTACTGAGCACTTACAGTATGCAGAGCACTATACTAAGATGCTTTTTTGGAAGCTCCCCAGTCTTGAAACCACAAGTGGAATAGACAGCAGGTGAGGGGGAAATAGTGGAACTACTACAGGACCAAGGACTTCTACAGGTCCTTCTGCAAGGTCTTCGCCAAGAGGTGTTGACTCCAGGGGAATCATTCTTTGAAGACTCAACTGTCCACAGACACCTGTCTTCCTTCCTTCTCTGGCTCTTCTTCCCTTCTCACCACCCCCAGGACCTTTCTCCATTGATTTGAAGGGGATTTGGGGTCAGGCCTTGCTCTGTGATTTCTCTCTCCTTGTGACTGTCTCCCTATTGTCTGCTGTGTGCTGGGGTATAATCAGCAGGCTGGAGAGCACTGGCCACTAGCCTGGTTCATTGTTTGGACCAGAGGCTGGGAGGAGGAGATTCCGCTGGCTTTGGATTTTGTGATGTGGGTGGATGAAAGGCAGGGAACAGAGAGTTCTTGGTAAGGAGGCAGAAATGTTGTCAGACAACTGCTTCCCCTCTCCCTTTGTAAAAATTTTTATGGTATTTGTGAAGAGCTTACTATGCTAGGCACTGTGGTAGAGCATGACCTGGCCCCCATTCCCCTTCAACTCAATGGAGAAAGGTCAGGGAGAAAAAGAGAGGGAGAAGGAAGGAAAACAGGTGCCTGCGTATAGCTGTTTCTCACAGTGGCATAAAAGAATGGTTACCCTGGAGTCAGCAGTACCTGGTGAAGACTTTGCAGAAGAAGAATGAGTCATCTACACTCACTGCCTCAAATTCCTGAACTCCAATGCTTTCCTAGACCCCCTCCAATCTGGCTCCTGTCCCTTACACTCCACCAAAATTGCCCTCTCAAAGGTCACCAATGACCTCCTTCTTGCCAAATCCGATGGCTCTATCCTAATCTTCCTCGACCTCTCAGCTGCCTTCATTCATTCAATCATATTTATTGAGGGCTTACTGTGTGCAGAGCACTGTACTAAGTGCTTGGGAAGTACAAGTTGTCAACATATAGCTATGGTCCCTACGGGCTCACAGTCTAGAAGGGGGAGACAGACAACAAAACAAAACATATTAACAAATAAAATAAATAGAATAGTAAATATGTACAAGTAAAATAGAGTAATAAATCTGTACAAACACATATACAGGTGCTGTGGAGAGGGGAAGGAGGTAGGGCGGGAGTATGGGGGGAGAGGAAGGAGGGGGCTCAGTCTGGGAAGGCCTCCTGGAGGAGGTGAGCTCTCAGTGGGGCTTTGAAGGGAGGAAGAGAGCTAGCAGATGTGCGGAGGGAGGGCATTCCAGGCCAGGGGCAGGATGTGGGCCAGGGGTCGATGGTGGGACAGGTGAGAACGAGGCACGATGAGGAGGTTAGTGGCAGAGGAGCGGAGGGTGTGGGCTGGGCTGTAGAAGGAAAGAAGGGAGGTGAGGTAGGAGGGGGCGAGGTGATAGAGAGCCTTGAAGCCGAGAGTGAGGAGTTTTTGCCTGATGTGTAGGTTGATTGGTAACCACTGGAGATTTTTGAGGAGGGGAGTAACATGCCCATAGCATTTCTGCACAAAGATGATCTGGGCAGCGGCGTGAAGTATAGATTGAAGTGGGGAGAGACAGGAGGATGGGAGATCCGAGAGGAGGCTGATGGAGTAATCCAGTCAGGATAGGATAAGAGATTGAACCAGCAGGGTAGCGGTTTGGATGGAGAAGAAAGGGCGGATCTTGCCTTCGACACTGTGGACCACCCCCTTCCCCTCAACACACTATCCAACCTTGGCTTCACAGACTCCATCTTCTCCTAGTTCTCCTCTTATCTCTCTGGCCATTCATTCTCAGTCTCCTTCTCAGGCTCCTTCTCCTGCTCCCATCCCCTTACTGTAGGGGTTCCTCAAGGGTCAGTTCTCAGTCCCCTTCTGTTCTCCATCTATACTCACTCCCTTGGTGAACTCATTTGCTCCCATGGCTTCAACTATCATCACTACGCTGATGACACCCAAATCTATATCTACACCCCTGTTCTTTCTCCCTCCCTCCAGGCTCATATCTCCTCCTACCTTCAGTACATCTCCATCTGGATGGCTGTCTGCCATCTAAAACTCAACATGTCAAGATTGAGCTCCTTATCTTCCCTCCTAAACCCTGTCCTCTCCCTGACTTTCCCATCACTGTGGACAGCACTACCATCCTTCCTGTCTCACAAGCCCACAACCTTGGTGTCATCCTTGACTCCACTCTCTCATTCACTCCACACATCCAATCTGTCACCAAAATCTGCTGGTCTCACCTCCACAACCTCATCAAGATCTGCTCTTTCCTCTCCATCCAAACCGCTACCTTGTTGGTTCAATCTCTCATCCTATCCCGGCTGGATTACTGCATCAGCCTTCTTTCTGACCTCCCATCCTTCTGTTTCTCTCCACTTCAGTCTGTACTTCACTCTGCTGCCTGGATTATCTTTGTACAGATACACTCTGGACATGTCACTCCCCTCCTCAAAAATCTCAAGTGGTTGCCTATCAACCTTTGAATCAAGTAATAACTCCTCACTCTCAGCTTCAAGGCTGTCCATCACCTCATCCCCTCCTACTTCACCTATCTTCTCTCCTTCTACAGCACAGCCCGCACCCTCCGCTCCTCTGCCACTAACCTCCTCACTGTGCCTTGTTCTCACCTATCACTCATTCATTCACTCAATCATATTTATTGAGCACTTACTGTGTGCAGAGCACTGTACTAAGTGCTTGGGAAGTACAAGTTGGTAACATATAGAGACAGTCCCTACACAACAGTGGTCTCACAGTACAGAATGTCCCGCCATTGACCCATGACTCACGTCCTACCTCTGGCCTGGAATGCCCTCCCTCCACACATCTGCCAAACTAGCTCTATTCCTCCCTTCAAAGCCCTACGGAGAGCTCACCTCTTCCAGGAGGCCTTCTCAGACTGAGCCCCCCCTTTTTCCTCTCCTCCTCCTCCTCCCTTCCCCATCGCCCCCCCGCCCTATCTCCTCTCCCTTCCCCAGAGCACTTTGTATATATTTGTTCATATTTATTACTCTATTTTATTTGTACATATTTATTACTCTATTTACTTTATTAATGATGTGTATATAGCTATAATTCTATTTATTCTGATGGTATTGACGCCTGTCTACTTGTTTTGTTCTGTTGTCTGTCTCCCCCTTCTATACTGTAAGCCCAGTGTTAGGGACTGTCTCTATATGTTGATGATTTGTACCTCCCAAGCACTTAGTACAGTGATCTGCATACAGTAAGCATTCAATAAATATGATTGAATGAATGAATGAATGAAGAAGCTAATCAGGTTGGACACAGTCCTTTTCTCACCTGGGGCTCACATTCTTATTCCCCATTTTCCTCATGAGGTAACTGAGGCACAGAGAAGTCAAGTGACTTGCCCAAGATCACACAGCAGACTCTCTTCCCTAATTGGGGTCCTAAACAGACAAATAACCAATCAATTAATCAATCAATGGTATTAATTTAGTGCTTACCATGTGCAGAGCAATGTGCTAAGTGCTTGGGAGAGCATAATGCAATAAAGCTGGTAGACCTGATTCCTGCCCAAAAGGACCTTACCGTCTAGAGGAGGAAGCACATTAAAATGCATTACAGAATGGAAAAGTGACAGAGAATAATGGTATGGACATTAGTCCTGTGGGGTTGAGGGTGTGGTGAGTGTCTCGGCTGGTGAAGCCATGTTAAGGTGAAAAGAGCTTCCTTCGATGATCAGAGACTGGTGGCATTCTAGAACTTTCTTGTCCATGATCCTGTCTGGCTGTTGGATATTTAAGTAGAGCATCAGGAAAAGCCCAGGAAACTGTCCCAGAGGTGGCTTAGTGGAAAGAGTGTGGGGCTGGGAGGCAGGAGAGCTGGGCTGTGAGAACTGAAGCCAGGCTAGATCCCACAGACTTAGCCTGTCACATGGACACCTAGAGCAGACTTTATTTTCATTGTCTCCTGGACCTCAAGAGCACGGGGCCCTCAGAGATGATCTTAGCGGACCGTGCCCACGACACGGTCTCCCTCCGTAATTTTCCCCTGCCCAGGGTTCCCTTTCTGGCAAGTCACATAGCTTCTCTGTGCCTCAGTCTCCTTATCTGTAAAATGGGAATTAAGACTGTGAGCACCATGTGAGACAGGGACTGTGTCCAACCCAATTTGCTTGTACCCACCCCAGTGCTTAGTGCAGTGCCTGGCACATAGTAAGCACTTAACAAGGACTACAATTATTGTTGTTATTATTAATATTCTTCATTGTGAGTTTTAGGAAGGTGATTTTGGTCAAATGGTGACCTATAAAGTTAGACTTCTTCTCTCCGCTCCCCTTTTCAGAGGTGGGATGAAGGCAGCTTGCAGCTGTTCACTGGGAGAGAGTTGGGTAGAGCCCTCAATCAGTAAATCAATCCATGGTATTTATTGAGATCTTACTCTGGGCAGGGCACTGAACTAAGCACTTGGGATGGCCCTCTCCACAGGGCAGGGATTTCCATTGAATAGGAGGGTGGACGAGTTGTTTACTGTTGTATTGCCCTCTCCCCAGTGCTAAGAACAATTCTTTGCACTAAGGAAGCACTCAATAAACATCACTGATTGATGGATTGTGCAGCTTGAGAAGATTGTACCCTCACACTGGGTCCCATTCATCTAGAGAAGCCCCTTGAGGGACTCAGGCTTGGACAGTCTAGCTCAATGGCAGATGCAGTACTATTGCTGGATTCTTAGGGCCTCAGACCAGTTCTCAGGGATCTGGGTTCAGAGGCTCTTACCTGTTCTCAGAACTGCTCTGGATTCCTGTTACTGAGCACAGGCCTGGGGGTCAGAAGGTCATGGGTGCGAATTCCAGCTCTGCCACTTGTCTGTTGTGTGACCTTGGGAAAGTCACTTCACTTCTCTGTGCCTCAGTTACCTCATCTGTAAAACGAGGATTGAGATTGTGAGCCCCACAAATGACAGGGATGTGTCAACCCGATTTGCATGTAGCCAACCCAGCACTTAGTAGAATGCCTGGAACATAGTAAGCACTTAAGAAATACCATGATTATTATTATTATAAGCCTTGCTGGGGAAAATGGGACTTACAGCAGCAGCCCAGATGCACCCTTCCCCACCCCCGGACTAAATAAAAGTTGACCCTCAGCAGGAAGTGACTAGGAGATGCAACCCATTTTGTCTTCTGGGGTTAAATTGCCCCCAGCAACTTTTGACTCCTTGGATTAAATTGCTGAGCTCTTTAGCTGCAACCAGCGTTGAACTAATTGACGACTGGCATTCAATCTAACCCTTCTGATCAATCACATTGATTGGTTTTTTTCTCTCCTATTTTCTCAAGTGCGGAGCCGATTCCAGCCCAGCATCCTTGTTGGGGACTGTGAAGTGAAGGTGATGGAGTCGGGCCATCAGGCCCCTGGCTTCTTTTTGGGGTGGGAGTGGGAGCTTTGGGGTGTCTGTTGCTGAGGCTGCTAGCTGAGTGTGCATGTAGAGCAATTAAAGGGAAACAACAAGCACGAGATGATAAATTTTCTCCAGACGCCTTTGAAAGTACCTTAGCCAGCTTCAGAGAAGAGAGGCTATTGATTTTGCTTGACCTCCAAGCTCCCTGAGGTCAATGCAGTGTTTTCCCTATTGGAGACTGATGCATGAAAAGTGGGCTTAGACTACAGTGTCAGCATTTGTATTGTATTCGAGTGGGATCTGGGGCTTCCCCAACTGCCTACAGGGGTGACAGCCCCTACTCTGCTAGACCAAGTCCTTCTTCTCCAAATATCTTGGCCAGGTAGGGATTTAGGACAACACCCAGAAAAAAAGATCTGTTTTCCAACCCAGCCCTAAGGGGAGGTTCTTTGATTCTGCTCCAAACCCTGCTCTATCCCTCCATCGTTGTGTTACCCACTCTTCCCCTTCTGCCCATTCCACTTTCCACACACTCTAATGGCGTAATTCTACCCCAATGACTTCTTTCTTACTGATCTCTCTAGGTTCGTCTTCTTCATATATTTTCATATATATTCATTCATTCAATTGTATTTATTGAGTGCTTACTGTGTGCAGAGCACTGTACTAAGCGCTTGGGAAGTACAAGTTGGCAACATATAGAGACGATCCCTACCCAACAGTGGGCTCATGAGAAATAGTATGGCCTAGTGGAAAGAGCATGGGCCTAGGAGTGAGAGGAACCTTGGTTCTAAACCCAGCTCCTCCACATTGTCTACTGTATAACCCTGGGCAAGTCACTTCTCTATGACTCAGGTTCCTCATCTGTAAAATGGGGATTAAGACTGTGAGCCCTCTGTGGGACAGGGACTGTGCCAACCTGATGATCTTGTAACTACCCCAGTGCTTAGTACAGTGCCTGGCACATAGTAAACACTTAACAAATAACATGATTATTATTATTTTCATTTTTACTACTAGTATTATTAGTATTTCCTCTGTCCCACAGTCAGCAGCAGTGACTTTTCCCACTTAATCAAGGTTGGGGCACCCAGCTCCCTCCCAAGACCCTCTGTGGAAATGGTGCTAGCATTCAGCACTTAAAAACAGTGCTTTGCACATAGTAAGCACTTAACAAATACCATCATTATTATTTTTCTGAAGGACTGCTGGACCCTTCCCAGAACCTCAGAGGTGGGGCAACACCCCCATCGTACCCTGCGTTTTTAGGTTGGGATCTAGAATTTTCTTCATTTTGAACCTCCGGCCTGAGAGAGGAGGTGCTGTTGGAGAGTTTGGTACTCTGGGGTGGACTATCAAACTGCCACTGCGGCTCAGATTGGGTGTCCTGAGTTCACCGAGACATGACTGAAAGGGAAACTCTGCCTCCAAGCCAGTTCCCCACTGTCCTTCCAACCCTGATTCCACAGAGATTGTCCCCATTGGGAATTTTGCATCTTTTCTCAGGGCTTGGAGGACTCTAGTGTACTCTGGTGGAGGACCGACATGGGCGATGGAGAGAGATTTACTGGAGGGCTGTGCCCCAGAGGGTTTTTATTATGTTCTACAGCCCTAGCTGGAATAGATGGGAGTTGAAATAAATTCCAAAATACACCGCTTGTAATTTAGAAAAATTAGTTGTCTTTGGTGCCGAGTCTCTCAGGCATGTACATTGAGTGAACTTTTCCCCTCTGGGAGGGGAAATCATTGAAAAGAGTCCTGGTTCCCCCCCACAGATACAAAATGGCAGACCCCTACCCACTAAATGCTTCATTTTTCCATTCTGTAAAGCCCACATCTTCATTGAAACAGAGGTGCATCACAGGCATACTGGGTCTGTGCCAACACCATGAAGATAGTTCCTTGCCCTTGGGAATAGCTGGGATGTCAGAAGGCAGGGACTGTCATCAATGTTACTTATTGAGCACCTGCTATGTGCTGAACACTGTAGTAAGTGCTTGGGAGAGTATAATCCAATAGAGTTGGTGGATATGATCTCCTCTCACAAGGAGCTTACAATCTAGAGGGGGAGACATAAATTAAAATCAATTACAGATAGGAGAAATGGCAGTGTAAGGAGATGTACATAAATGCTGTGGGGCTGATGGTGAGGTGACTATTAAGTGCTTAAAGGGTAGAGGAGATCCAAGTGCATAGCTGATACAGAAGGCGATTAGGGGAAATGGTGGCTTAGTGAAGGCCCATTGGAAGAGGTGTGATTTTAAGATGACTTTGAAGGTGGGGAGAAGCCAGAACTGATTCTAGCTCATTTTGGTTTCCTCCAGGACATCTCTTAGATTCACAGGAGTAGCTTCGGGATGAGGAGCAAGGCACTGTGGGAGGGCCTGACCAGCTTTGCCCCTAGAATTGAGAGTGAGTGTGTGTGGTGAAGGATGAGCAAGAAATGCTTCCAGTTGGAAGCAGATTCTGGTCTCCTCACAGAGACCGAGGAATGAATGGGGAGGAGGGGGTGGTGGCTGTACCATAAGCAGCCTAATGTGTGGTCAGGGAAATTGTGAGAAATCTTGGCCCAAGTGATTACTTTTCCTGGAGTAGTGTGTGAGGTTGTCCTAGTTCTTACCTGCTTGCCCAGGGCATAGGTGTATTCATTCAGGTAGAAACTGGCTAGGTACCTATAATATTCCTCTGGGTATTGCTCCTTCCCACATAGGCTTTTTCCCCTAGGGTAACCATTCTGGGCCCAGGCCCTCCGACTACCATGTCATCCAAGAATGGAGAGGAGCAGGATAAGGTGGAGGTGGTGGAAGGAATGATAATGGTGAGAGAAGCACTTAATTTAGACTCCGCTCACCATGTCTTGCTGCTGGTTTTGTCTCCAGTGTCTTTCTTTTCAAATCTGAGTTTCAAAAATAGCTGTTCTAACCACCAGCCAAGTGTATCTGTTGAACAGGACACCAGACTATCAAAGCCTGATCTCTAGTCCTGCTGATTCCGTTTCCTGGCCTTCTCGAAGAGCAGTTCTGCCTTGTTGGCGGGAGGATGGGCAATCCAGGGACTCTGGGAAGCCAAGCCCAAGAAGGAAATGACTCTACCAACAGCTGAGCCATCCTGTGACAGTTTCCAGTAGCTTATTTTTGTTACTGGAAGCTGCAAAGCTCCAAGCTCAGAGCCCAAACTTTCACTGCGGTTGAGCCCGGACCCAAGGTCAGAACGATTGAGCAAGGGATGGAGGAAAGGGAAGAGGGTAGGACAGAGAGAAGGGAGATGTCACTCCCACACTACTGATGGCAGGGTCTCACACCTAACCCCATCTCTCCTCCTCCTCCCCAACTCCCAAATCTTACCAGGTGATGTGAAGTCTCAATCAGCAAAAAGAAATCAGCAGGTGAGGTTGCAGCACAGCTGCTAATTAACCTCTTGGCACTGGAAGTGGAGCCTTCCTGCCTGGCAGCACTAATGCAAGATGCATTAATAGCACTTAATGGACGAGGGGGTTGGGGGGGACCCAGGGGTCAGTTTGCTCTGTAATGAAGAAGGCTGCTCTCCAAGGTCTGGCTGGGAAATGGCTGAAACCCAGGAAGCCCGAGATGGGAAGCTGGCCGTCTGTGGGGAGTGGTAACTCGCCCAGTTCTGCAGGAGAGGAAGGGAGAGAATCAATCAATCATATTTACACACACTGTACTAAGTGCTTGGAAGAGTACACTACAACAATATTACAGAGTTGGTAGACATGTTCCTTGCACAAAAAGGACTGTATGCTCACTCTGGGCAGGGAACCTGTCTACCAAACCTGTTGTATTGTACTCTCCCAAGCGCTTAGTACTATTCTCTGAGCACAGGGAGTGCTCAATAAATACCATTGATGATGATGATGATGAGAACAGCAAGATTGTGAGGTGAGGAAGTTGAGGACTGGGAGTTTCTTAAGCTCGTGGAGCTGGTCCCAGGGAGGAGCCCTATCTCTCCCTCTCAGCTTGCCTGATAGGCCATTCTTTAGCCTATGAGTATCTTGCCTGAGAGGCCTCTTACAGGCCACAAGAAATCCGTGAGGTCTGTACCAGCCTTGATCACTGATACATAGGTAACTCAATTTCCTTCTCTGGACATCAGCTTCTGCCTCAAGGAGCAACTCTACTGCCCTCCTCTATACAGCTGCTCTGGAATGTAACACAAATGTCTAGCAGTAATGGTCTAAATTAAGCACTGATTGTGTGCAGAGCTCTGTACTAAGTGCTGGGAAAGTATACAGAGGTGGGAATTAGATATGGTCGGGGGACGGGGCCCCACTTCTAGACTGTAAGCTTGTTGTGGGCAGAGAATGTGTCTACCAACTCCAGTTGTTTTGTGCTCTCCCAAGGGCTTTGTACAGTGATCTGCACACAGAAAGTGTCTCAATAAATGCCATTGACTGAAGCAATTAATCACAGAAGTAGCATAAAAATCAAGAAATATGCCCCCAAATAAAAATCAAAATCAGTGGGTGTTATTGCTAGAGGAGAAGAATGTCAGGCTCTTTGTAGCTCAGAGCCCAAGGCACACTGTAGTCACGCAATTGCTGAAAGGATTTTTTTGGGGAATGGCTATAGTAATGCTCCATTACATTTCACTGAAAGAAGGGTAGCCTCAGAGAAAGCTGGAGTCCTTCACTCACACAAGAGCCCGAGGCATGCAGGGGACCAATTTTTCTGGACTCCTGGGCAGTTTAGCCCGGGGTCAGGACTTTGGTCTTGACTTCTTCTGGGAGTCAGCCTAACTGAAACAAGGGGCAAGGTGGGTCTCAGCCCTTCTTGGGGAGATGGCAACACCAGGGTTCTGCCATTACTTTCTACTTTTTACTGGACACAAGGAATGGTGCAGAACAACAACCGGATCATTGAGAACTGGTGCCAGCAGAAGGAAAATTTGCAGTTTCCTCATTCTGTCCATAGTTCCATCTCTTAGAGACTGAGCCACATGGCTCCACAGTCGCAGGCCAAGGTTCTCCCCTGAAGCAAATGCCTTGCAGAGTTTTCTGTACCACATCTTTGTCCAGTAGAGAAGACCACCTGAATCCTTGTTTTGTTGCCTGTCTACTTGTTTGTTTTGTTGTCTGCCTACCCCTTCTAGACTGTGAACCCGTTTTTGGGTAGGGATTGTCTCTGTCTGTTGCTGAATTGTACTTTCCAAGCGATTAGTACAGTGCTCTGCACATAGTAAGCGCTCAATAAATATGACTGAATGAATGAATCCTCTTCCCCTACAGCCCATGCCAGAAGCACGGACAATTTGTGGAATATGTAGACATGTTCTTAATTCCCTTGTTTCCCATTCTCTCTCTAGATTTCAAGCTTCTCAAGGGAAGGGATCCTGTGTACCAATTCTATTGTATTGTAGTCTCCCAAGCGCTTACTATAGTGCTCGGCATTGATTCAGTCAGCCTGCCCTCCTTGCAAAACAGTGGCTCAGGTAGTTCATTCAATCATTCATTCAATCAATCGTGTTTATTGAGCGCTTACTGTGTGCTGAGCACTGTACCATCACTTGAGAGAGTACAATACAATAATGAACTGATACATTCCCTGCCCACAACAAACTTACAGTCTAGAGGGACTAGGGTAGTTGCTATGGCACCCTGCCCTTGGGAAATGGTTCCTGTGTTGGGCTGGAGGAGAAACACTGTGAGTTGGAGGAGAAGCAGAGCTCTGTTAATCTATCAGTCATATTTATTGAGCACTTACTGTGTGCAGAGCACTGCACTAAACTCTTGGGAAGTTACAATATAACTGAGTTGGTAGTCACATTCTCTGCCCACAAGGAGTTTACAGTGTGGAGGGGGAAAGCTCTGGGCTTCCCATCTGAAATGGTGAAGCTCAGAAAACGTGCAGAATTTCAAAAACGACTCAGCCTGGGCTTGGTAGATTTGCTGTTGTTCTGAGCCCACGGCTGTTAGTACTCCCTGAAGACCTGACATCATTTTGGCCCGATTCCCTCTTCATTATGTCATAAACATGAAGTGGAGTCAAGGTCATTCCATCGCACGTTGTGGTCGTGTAATAGGATTCAACCTTCCCTGGCAGCCTGTGTTTGACTGGTTTTTAAATATCCTCAGGGTGGAGGGGTGTGAGTGTGGGGGCTGGGGTTTGCACCGGGATAAAGGGAAAGCGGGTTCCTGATTTGGGGAACAGATGCATCCTGGATCCACAGGCTGCCTCCTCCCTAGCCCCTTGGGAGCAGAATCAGGATCCTGGGCAAGTGGGCTTTCCCCCCCCAGCTAATCAGTATCATTTTGGCAAGCCAATTTCCTTCCTGAATTTTCTCAATTGATGCTACAGATGGTTCCCCAGCTAATCACATCCGCCCCTCTTTCCTGGAGCCATGGAGACACTGCCATAAGTGGAGCATTTTGTCGAGAGGGCAGATGGGTCCCCAGCGCTCTCTGCCTCAATCGACTGAACTGGAAACAGATTGGCACCAAAGCTGTGGACATGTCCCAGACACCTCATCCTCACTGGGTCCATCAGATACCCGGATTTAGAGACACCATCTTCCGTTGATCCGCTGGCCAAACTTTAGCAGCTCTGGGCCAGACGCCTCTTCAGGAAGCGGGGCTGGCTGGGGCCCTCACACCTGTGCGCTCAGGACCGGCCGCCAGATCAGGACGGACAGCATGTTTACAAGAACGCTGTCCGCTCTTCACCTTCTCTTCCCCACAGAGCTCACGTGCTTTCCGTCCTGCACCCAATTAAGCTAGATTCCAGTCTGGGCCCTTTCTGCTGGTGCCTCCACACTCCATTTGCTACTTTAGACAAACTCCCCTTCCCCCTCTCACCATTTCAGTTCCCACCCTCTGGCTCAGGGGAGACATTTGAAAGGTAACTTGGCAAAGGTTCTGCCACTTTCGTCCACCCTCCTGGCTCTGTGTTTTCTTAGCTGGATGATGACTTTTCTGCACTTAAACACAAAATCCTCTTCCCCTCGACATTAGAGAAATGTCTTTGTCTTCCAGGGAGAGTCGGGGTAAATGGGCCAATGAGGGGAAAGTGGGCAGCGGCAGGAGATTTTTGCCCTGGAAAGAAATGTTTTTTTATTTTATTTTTTTTCATTTTCTCTTTAGGAAAGCGTGTCTGACTATGTAGCTGTTAAGGAATTTAAACAATAATAGCTGAGTCAGCTGCGGTGCTGTCTGCCCAAAGCCAATTGCTTGCTTAGGGATATGCCTGGTCCCTTAAGCGAGTTGTGCTTGGAAAACTACCTTTTTAAAAAAAATGATACTTGTTAAGTGCTTACTACGGGTCAAGCACTGTTTTAAGCTCTGTAGTAGATACAAATTAATCAGATTGGGCACAATTCCTGTCCCACATGGGGCTCACAATCTAAGTAGGAAGAAGAATAGGTACTGAATCCCCATTTTACTGTTGAGGAAACAGGCACAGAGAAGTTAAGGGACTTGCCCAAGTTTGTCCAGCAGGCAAGTGGCAGAGCTGGAGTTCTTCTGATTCTCAGGCCTGTACCCCTTCCACCAGACCGTGCTGCTTCCCTTGACCTGTAAGGAACAGTCCTACTTTAATAATAATAATTGTGGTATTTGATAAGCATCTGCTATTTACCAGGCACTGTGCTAAGGGAGAGGGAGACATTTAATTACCATTTTATTGATGAGGAAACTGAGGCCCAGAGACTGATGTGACTGGCTCAAAGTTGCACAACAGGAGAAAGGCGGAGTTCGGGTTAGAATCCAGATCTCCTGACTCCTAGTTCTGTGCTCTTTCCAGTAGGCCCTGCTGGGCTGGAGTGACCCTGACACAAGTCACCTTTGGGAAACCCAACATCAAATGCTAACTGGAGCTCTAGCTCGAAGCCAGGGTGTGGCTGGAGACTGGAGAGAGAGCTGTCCCATGGAGGATGGGGAGCTGAGGCTGGTGGTGGGCCTGGGTTCTTGGAGGCTTCTGGACAAAGCCCACAAAGATGTTGTGTCTGAAGTAAATGCTAGTAAAAGACAAAACAGATCAAGACTGACATGAGACTTGCTTGGAGGGGCGGGAAGCTGTGCAGGATCCAGGACCCGAGTTGGGGGAGCTGGAAAGAGAGGAGGTATGCTGAGTTGGTTGCGGGGGATGGACGGGCCTGTTCAGAGTAGGAGGATGGCCAGGTGCTTAGAGTTCCCTGCTTGGGGGGAGCGGCAGAGAATCGGAGGCCTGGGTCTCCTTGGGAGCTGGTGATTTCTCTGTGTCCATTAATGTGATGTTGGTTTTCATTCATTCATTCAATCGTATTTATTGAGCGCTTACCATGTGCAAAGCACTGTACTAAGTGCTTGGGAAGTACAAGGGGTCTTGGGGCTGGGCCTAGTCCCAGGAGGGAGAGGGTAGCGAAGTGAGAGCTTTTCTTGTTTTGGGAATTATTGAGACCTTATATGATCTTTACATTTTATGTAAATTCTTCCATTGTGAAGGAGGGATGTCCTTTTAATTAGTAATGGTGTCAAAGGGGGGCTAGATTAATTATTGGAAATCACTAGCTCCAGATGGTTTTAATTTTCCCAGCGGGGTACTGGCATCTCTTAAGGTGTTTTTTTTTTATTAAAATCGGTCGGGATATTATTCATACATGTTATATTTTAGAGGCAAAATGGTCTGTTTGCTCTGGATCCAAGGAAACAACACAGAGGAATGTGATTTAGGGATTTGTGTTACAAAGAAGCAAGTTGCTTATCATTAAAATGGGATTTATCTTTGTAAAGGAAATGGGGAAAGGGAAGAAGGGAGAAGAGAGAGGTAGCAGTCCTAGGGATATGGCCATGGGCTAGAAGCTTCGGCTTTTCAGTCTCCAGTCCAGGCTAATCTCTGAGAAGCAGCATGTCCAGTGGAGAGAACACAGGCTTGGGAATTCACGGATCTGGGTTCTAATTCAGGCTCTGCCAATTACCTGCTGTGTGACCTTGGGCAAGTCACTTAGTTTCTCTGTGTCTCAGTTTCTCATCTGTAAAAAGAGAATTAAGTACCTATTCTCGGTCTTACTTAAACTTTGAGCCTCATGTGGGACAGGGACTGTGTCCAACATTAATTTGCATTTATCCCAGCATTTAGAACAGTGCTTGGCAGATAGTAAGCATTTAATGTAATAGTACTACTACTACTACTACTAATAATAATGACTAATGTCTTGAATACTTCCTGACCGCCTCAGAATGGGATCCTCAAAGACTCCAGTCTCCTCCAGAGTGCCACCCCCTACCATCATAAATTGGGAGGGGGGCTCTGGGCTCTGTCAGGGAGGAGCTGTGGTCTGGGAAACCACAGGGTGGCTGAAAACAGTGACTGTCCCAGCTACTCTGTCCCTACACCCAGACAAATGTCCTCCTTTTCAATAATCAATCGACCAGGGCTATTTATTGAGAGCCTACTGTGTGCAGAATACTGTACTATCTATCAGTGGTATTTATTGAGCACTTACTGTGTACAGAGCACTGTACTAAGCATTTGGGAGAGCACAGTACGACAGAGATGGTAGACACATTCCCGGCCCTTAATGAGTTTACCGTCTAGCCTGGGAGACAGACAATAATATGAATGAATTACAGATATTGAGTTTACTGTCTAGCGGGGGAGACAGACAATAATATGAATAAATTACAGATATGTGAGGCTGAGCATAGGATAAATATCAAGTGCTCAAAGGATGCAGAAATAAGTGCATAGACAACCCAGCAGGGAAAGGGAGTCAGGGAAAAGAGAACTTAACCAGGGAAGGCCTCTTGGAGGAAATGTGACTTTAATAATGCTTTGAAGGTGGGAGAGTGGTGGTCTGGTGGATATGGAGAGGGAGGGAGTGCCAGGCCAGAGGGAGGAAGCAGGAAAGGGGGAAATGGAAAGATAGACAAGACTGAACGAAGCCCAGTGTACTTGGGAGAGTATCGTAAAGGCCAATATCCCTGCCGACAAGAACCTTGCAGTCTAACTGTTGGAAGATGACACACGATTATTTACAAATAGGAGGAAAAAGAATGGAAAGATGGACAGGTGAATACATGTTTACCTAATCTAGTACATAAATTGATATGTTGGGTAGGGACCGTCTCTATATGTTGCCAACTTGTACTTCCAAAGCGCTTAGTACAGTGCTCTGCATGCAGTAAGTGCTCAATAAATACGATTGAATGAATGAATGAATGAATGTGCACGAGAGCCCTGGTAAATGAAGTGGCTCTGAGTGCCTAAGTGCTGAGAGGGTAATTGAAGGTTGTGACCTGGAGAGAAGGAAATTAATTGGGGAAGGTCTTCTGGAGGAGATGGGATGTCCGGAGGGATTTGCTAAGCAGGGACCGGGTTGGAGGGAGGGAGCTGCTCTAAGGTGTTTTAGATGTCAGTCTCAGGAGATCTGATTCAGAGCAGAGGGAACTGCAGGACGACCCTCCCCAGGGGGGTCCACAGCCCTGTCACAGTCTCCTCCAGTCGTCATTGCTTCTTTTTCCTCCACTACTTTCCATAATCACTTGCCTGGGGCCATTACCCACCTGCTGGGGGCTAGGGTTGGAGGGAACGGACTGAATGGGCCAAGTTTTTTCAATCTGTCTCTGATTTAGCCACTGATTTTAGTTGTTTAGACTGGAGTTGGAGGGGACGGGGGAAAGGGTTATGTGCACTCTGGCAGAAGGGGAGAGGGGATCCAGCCTCTTTCCTCTAGCTCCCCTAGTCCTCGGCTTCATTCTTCTCTGCTGTTAATTGGGGCTCCCACACAGGAGAAAGGGGGGTTGGGGGGGGACATAAGGAGAGAAGAGGGAGGAGAGGGGCAGAGGGAGGGGGAGAGGGAAGGAGAGGGGGGAGGGAAGGAGAGGTAGAGAGAGTGAGGAAGGGGGAGTAGAGAAAGAGAAAGGGAGGGGGGAGAGAAATGATCTCCCAAGTCAAAGGGCCAAATGGGAAGATGCTGGAAAGTCTGGCCCAAGGGGCCTTGAGGATGGAGGGACTGGGGGGAAGGGTCTGGGCCCAGGAGAGAATGGCCAGGCTCACCTCCTGATATGTTGAGCTGCTGTTTGGTAACAATGCCTTTTCTCTTCTCCCTTTCCAAGCCCAGCTTCTAGTGGAAACAGACACATTTGGCAGTCAAGTCCGGATCAAAGGCAAAGAGACAGACTTTTACCTTTGCATGAACAGGAAAGGCAAGCTCGTGGGGAAGGTAAGTGTTTCCTATTAATTCATTTGTAATATGAGCACTACTTTTAGCAGTGCCTGTGAAGCCGTAATGATGTGTTCAGAGCTCTGCCTGTCAGCCCCAAATGAAAAGCAGGACGGGTGGAATGTGGAATTCTTAAAGCCGAATGTCCCTTTATCACTGTTCTTCCTTCCCCACTTCTCACCCACCCCAAAGAACCATAAAACCAAGCACTTCAGCCAGCCACCAGGATTTTATTACTGCTGTGTGGGATAAGCACAGGTTTCTGTTTTACAGTTGTGTAGGTTGATAAAAGGAGTATCCATTTTCCAAACAATTGAATGCAACAATGTATGACCTAACTCTCTTTCACCTTTGTGGTTAGAAATGGATCAACTCACCAGTGTGTGTATTGCCTGTTTTAATAATGGTGACAGAATATATTGTAGCAAAGCTAATATTGAACTCTGAATGTCTTGTTCATTCATTCAATCAATCGTATTTATTGAGCGCTTACTGTGTTCATATCACTGTACTAAGCACTTGGGAAGTACAAGTAGGCAATATATAGAGACGGTCCCTACCCAACAATGGGCTCAAGGTTCTAGCATTATCAAAGGATTTTATTACTTTGGATCCCTGCACAATAGGAGCATGTAACAAATTACAGCCAGTGTGCCTTTGATGAAGTTATGTTGTTTATAAATTCACTTGTTTTTGTAATTTACACCATTTCTCTGAGTTACTGGTCATTCCAGCATCTCCATGATTACACAGTAGATTATTCAGAATTAAATCACTTCCCCATGCACAATAACCAAAGATTACCCAAACCCGGGCCTGTTGCAGTGGGGCAGAGAAAGATAGGCTGGCTGAGACTGGATGGACAGCAGGTGCCATGCTCTGGAATGCTTAATGGCAGGCAGCTATTCTCAGAAAGATGAAGGTTGGGCCCAAAATCAGGGAAATGTGTTACTTGATGGTGCTCCTCTTAGCCATTCTGTGTGGTTTTCATTGAGCAACTCCTGTGTGCAAAACACTGTATAATAATAATGATGGCATTTGTTAAGCGCTTACTATGTGCCAAACACTGTTGTAAGCACTGGGGTGGATACAAGGTAATCAGGTTGTCCCACGTGGGGCTCACAGTCTTAATCCCCATTTTACAGATGAGGGAACTGAGGCACAGAGAAGTTAAGTAGCTTGCCCAAGGTCACAAAGCAGACACATGATGAAGCTGGGATTAGAACCCATGCCCTCTGACTCCCACACCTGGGCTCTTTCCATTAAGCTATGCTGTATCAAGCCCTTGGGAGAGTTCAACAAAGGAAGAGGATACAATCCAGCCCAAGGACCGACGTTCTAATCCCTGCTCTGCCACTTGCCTGCTGTGTGACTTTGGGCAAGGCATTTAACTTTTCTGTGGCTCAGTTTCCTCTTCTGTAAAATGGGGAATGTGTCCGTTTATTGTTGAGTTGTACTCTACCAAGCACTTAGAACCCGTACTCTGCACACCGTAAGTCCTCAACAAATACAACTGAATGAATGAATATCTGTTCTCCCTTTCACTTAGACTGTGAGCACTGGGACTGTGCCTGACTTGATTGTCTTGTTTCTATCCCGGCACTTAGTACAGTGTGTAGCACACAGTAATGCTTAATAGGGAGCATTATAATTACTACTACACCATTCTTCTTGCAATGGAGACAGAAAAGTCTGTTTCGTCTGTTTCATCTTTTTCAGCTCTCCCTCTCCTGCAGACTTCAGAGCTGCCTTCATGGCCACCCCCACTCCCTCTCTGACCCCTTCCACCTGCCCCCATAAGACTGTAACAGCATGTCAGGTTTTGGTGAACATAATCAAGAACCCTTTCCTGGGGAGGGGGAGAATTCATCTTTAACAGTCTCTGGAAGAAATAGGCTTCAGACACACTGCCCATATCAACAGCTTCTTGGGAGAGAAAAAAAATAATAGTATGCAGTCTTGATGTTCAAAAGTATGTTTTTAATTAGTCCTTGGTTTCAGCTGTGCCTGCGGCCAGGCTTGTGGGAGGGACCACTGCAGTGTCTTGCACCAAGCCTGCTAGTGTTCAAACTGCAGTGTGCACCAGGCACCGGCCAACTCTCCTGTCTCCCTGGCCCGGTCAGCAAACCCAGAGAGATGTTCCAGCAGCCGGCAGCCATGGTCTCTTGGCAAGGGAAGACCCTGGGGCAAAAATGACTTCTTCCCAGCTCATTTTCTATTGCCTTTCGCTGTGGAATCCCTCACACCCCCAGCATATGCCATCCGGCTTTGTTCTCCTTCCCACTCGGCATTTTGGGACTCTTCCCAGTTGAAAACCTGCTTTGAATTTAGTGCTTTTTGTTTCCCATAATGACTTACAAAGAGCAGGACAAATCAGAGCAGGTTGTTTCCCTGCTCTCCCAGGGTGGCCAGGGACACTTGCCTTTGCAGATCCCAGCCCGCCTGCTCTCTCCACCTCTTTGGTCCTCGGCAGGTTCCTGCCCAAAGCGACAAATCTCTGAGGTCAAAAGAGCAGCCTCCCCCCCCCTACCTTCGTCTGGTCAGACTGCTTTCACGCTGATTCCTATGATTCAAACCTTCCACAGGAGCCGTCCTCAAGATCGTGAAGTTTCCTGTTTCCAAAATTCCTGCCCGCTCTCGGTCATTAATATTGGTGCATTCACAGCTGGCTCTGGTGGAAGACGTTGAAGCAACGAAGCTTTTCCTCCTTCCTTTTTCAGGTTCCCTTCTTCCCTGCTCTCCTTACCCTGCTTGCCCTCCAACCTTTGATTTCTGATTTGCCCCCCACCCCTCCTAAGGGGCAAAAGGAATAAGGGCATTTATAAGAGGTGGAGGAGTAAGGCATTTATTGAGAAGCTACAGAGTGCAAGTACTAAGGACTTGGAAAGAACACCAGATGCTCAAGCACATTCTCTGCTCACAAATTTCCCCTGTACGGGGGGAAATGGACATAGAAGTAATGAGAAGGAATGGAATCAGAAAAAATTGAATTTTTCAAAAAATATACGTACAAAGGTGCCTTGTACTCCCCCATTCCCATATCAGGAATTTATCTTCATGTCTGTCTCCTCCTCTAGACTTTGAGTGCCTTGAGGGCAGGGAACGTAACTGTCAACTCTACTGTGTTCTCTCCCAAGAGCCCAGTGCAGTGCTCAGCACACAGTAAGCACTCAGTATATACATATGATTCATAAGGGCAATACCTGGCTGAGTGGTTGATGAGATTTGGGGTACTGATGATTAATTGTAGGGGCTTGTTGGAGGAAGTGGAGCTTTTAAGGGAGCTTTGAAGGTGGGAAGGGTTCAGGCCTGGAGGTTTGGCCGGTGGAAGAAATCCTAGGCAGTAGAGACAATGGGAGCAGGGCATTTAGAACTGGGCGAGATGGGAGGGATACATCTGGAAGTCCCCTAAGGATGAGCAAAAAGTGTGAGCAGGGATTAGTGGGTGAGCAGAGGCAACATGGTGTAGAGGGCTCTTAGAGAACCTTTAAGTCAATGATAGTGGAATAATACTAATAATACTACTATTCCCCTTTCTAGACTGTGAGCCCATTGTTGGGTAGGGACTGTCTCTATATGTTGCCAATTTGTACTTTCCAAGTGCTTAGTACAATGCTCTACACACAGTAAGTGCTCAATAAATACAACTGAAAGAATGAATACTGCTAATAATAACTGTGGTGTTTAAGCCCTTACTTTGTGCCAGGCACTATACTAAGCACTTAGGTGGGTACGAGCAAATCAGGTTGAACACAGTCCCTGTCCCACATGGCGTTCACAGACTGTATAGTTGAGGTAACTGAGGCACAGAGAAGTGAAATGACTTGCCCAAGGTCACGCAGCAGGCATGTGGTGGAGGTGGGATTAGAACTCAGGTCCTTCTGATTCCCACTAGGCCACTCTAGTTCTGGAAGGAGTGAAAGGAGATGAGCAACCTATGGAGGGTTTAGAGGACAGAGGAGATATGTGCTGAATGATGTTTCAGGAAGATGATCCAGGCAATGGTGTGGAATAAAGATGCAAGAGAGGAGAGACTGAAAGCAGGGAGACCAGCACAATAATCCAGACATATGATGGGTGCTTGAAACAAGTAGTGGCTGTTTGGAGGGGAAGGCAGATCTGTGAGATGCTGAAGAAAAATTGGCAGTCTAGCAGAAGATTGGATGGTGGGGTGTCAAAAGAGATGGTGATATTGGGAGGAGGGGCAGGTATCGGAAGGAAATGAATTTGGATGGCCGACCAGCACATTAAATTCAACTAGTGAAGATGTCCTGGAAGCCAGAACAGTGGTGGGATTGGACAGCTGGGGAGAGTTCGGAACTTGAGAGGAGTGGGAGTCACCTGCATCGAGTTGGTAGCGGCAGCCATGCGAGTGGATGTGTTCCTCAAAAAAATGAGTGGAAAGGGAGAAGAGCAAGGGATAATAATAAATAATAATAATGATGATGGCATTTATAAAGCCATGTACAAGGCACTGTTCCAAGCACTGGGGAGGTTACAAAGTGATCAGGTTGTCCCACAGAGGGCTCACAGTCTTAATCCCCATTTTACAGTGAGGTAACTGAGGCACAGAGAAGTTAAGTGACTTGCCCAAAGTCACACAGCTGACAGTTGGTGGAGCCAGGATTTGAACCCCTGACCTCTGACTCCAAAGCCCATGCAACTCAGAGTTTTGAAGGACAAACACTCTTAGTGCTCTGTCGTGCCGCCTGTTCCTGGCACAAGCGTTGTGAGGGAAATGCCCCAACTTCTGAAAAATGCAACTGTCCTGTGCCTATTCCAGTGGCTTCTCCTGCTGTATCTGTGCTGCTGTGCCCACCTGCCACTTAGAATACTAGGTGCCACTTAGCTGAGCTTCAGTGAAGACAGTGGTTGGAGAGGGGTGCTAGCTATGGTAGGAACTGTGTCCTCTCATGTGCTCCACACTTCTTCTCAGGGTGCGACCCAGACCACATTTGCCATAGGTTTGGCATGGCTATCTTTGTGAACGCACTTCCTCAGTCTGTGGTTCCAGCCTGCAGACCTCCTCTGGTGGTTCTGGCCCTGCAGCAAACTCTCTCCTGCCTGCAGGTTTAGGGGGAGCCTAGGAGTGGCCCAGAGAGCTCCATGCTTCAAAGGGACTGAGAGGCAGCAACTGAACTAACCCTCAGTTACTGCTGGCTACAGTTCTGCTCCAAGAACTCTGGGGGCTTAGGCCAGGGGCTCCCTCCCCTCATATGTCAGCGTTTCCACTTCTCACTGAGTCAGTGGTATAGAATGCACCTAATTCCCCACCCCCGCCTGGGTGGTGGTCATCTCTTCCTGACAGTCCGGTGGGTGGCATTCTGCCAATGATGTTCAAGTCTAGATCCTGGGTTTTGGGCTCCCCCTGTTCCTCCCATTGCTCCGGGCCTTGAGGCCCTCCCTTCCCAGGCAAGCTCATGGTCCGTGGCCAATCTCACTCAGATTTCCTTGAAATTATTTTAATAAAGTCACAAGGTAATATCTGTCATTTCACACCAACTAGCATTCCTCATTTTTGTCTCCTTGCTCCTGGTTTTATTTAAAAACCACGAGGACTTGAAATCCACACTCTCCAGGAAATCACCTTAATATCTTCACCATTCCTGGAGATGCAATTGGAATTTGGTGATTTTTCTTCTTTTGTGTCTTGGATAAGCAGCTCCTTTCTTACTCACTTTACAGTGTGGAGAACACCCAGGCAGCCAGCACAGGCTGGCCAGGAAGTCCCTGAACAATAAAACCAGATGAGATGAAGGCTCCCCTTCAGAAACAGATTTTTTCTGGCCAACTTGTGTCCCGCCCAGTGGGCCGAGATGACTTAGTCCCCCGATGATGGTTTCGTCGACTTTTCCAAACCACAAACATAACCACTGTTGTCTCCCCTGGTGCTCCTAGAGGGGAATGGGGGGATTGATTATGATGATGGCATTTGTTAAGCACTTACTATGTGCAAAGCACTGCTCTAAGCACTGGGGAGGATACAAGGTGATGAGGTTGTCCCACGTGGGGTTCCACAGTCTTAATCCCCATTTTCAGATGTGGTAACTGAGGCACAGAGAAGTGAAGTGAAGTGACTTGCCCAAAGTCACACAGCTGACAAGTGGCGGAGCTGTGATTAGAACACATGACCTCTAACTCCCAAGCCTGGGCTCTTTCCATTGAGCCATGCTGCTTCTCCAGCAGCAGGGATTGACATTGGGGGCTCTTGCTTTCTCTTCCCTCTGAGGTAGGACTGTCCAAACCAAATGTCCAGACTCACATTAAGTGCCCTTAATCTGGAGCATGGGGGAAAGAGCATGTCATGATGATGGTAAACCAAAGAATTGACAGCAATCAGTCATTTAATGGTATTTATTAAGAGCTTACTGTGCCGAACACTGTATTATGTGCTTTGAAAAGTACAAAACAGAGTTGGTAGAAGTGATCCGTGCCCACAGACAGCTTACAGTCTACAGGGAGAGATGGACATTTAAATTTGATTAGGGATTGGGGAAATAGAGTACAATAATATTTGCATAAGTACTGTGGGGCTGGGGTGAGAATCACAGTACTTAATCACAGTTATCACAGTTCATAATCACAGTTGACTTAGAGGGGAAGGCAGATGAGGAAATGAAGGGAATAGTCTGGGAAGGTCTCTTGGAAGAGATGTGAAGGTAAGGAGAGAGGTGGACTATGAAATGTAAAGGGAGAGGAAGTTAGAGCCCTGAGGGAGGATGTGGGCAAGGAGTTGGCAGATTAGAAGAGATTGAGGTACAGTGAATGCGTTGACATTAGAGGAGTGGAGTGTGTGGTTTGGGTTGTAGTAGCAATGTGAAGCAGCGTGGCTCAGTGGAAAGAGCACAGGCTTTGGAGTCAGAGGTCACGGGTTCAAATCCCAGCTCCACCAGTTGTCGGCTATGTGACTTTGGGCAAATCACGTAACTTCTCTGTGCCTCAGTTACCTCATCTGTAGAAACAGGGATTAAGACTGTGAGCCCCCTGTGGGACAACCTGATCACCTTGTAACCTCCCCAGTGCTTAGAACAGTGCTTTGCACATAGTAAGTGCTTAATAAATGCCATTATTATTATTAGTAGTAGTAGTAGTAGGAAGTCAGCGAGGTAAGATAGGAGGGGGCAAGGTGGTTTGAGTGCTAAGGAGTTTCTGTTTAATGTGGAGGTGGATGGGCAACCACTGGAGGTTCATGAGGAGTGGGGAAATATGGATTGATTTTGTAGAAAAATGATCGGGGCAGCAGAGTGAAGTATGAACCAGAATGGGGAAATGCAGAGGGCAGAGGAGTCAGTAAGGAAGCTGATGCAGTAGTCAAAGTGGGAAATGACGTCTGCTTGGATCAGTGTTGTAGCAGTTTGGATGGAGAGGGAAGGACAGATTCTAGAAATGCTGTGAAGGGAAACCTGACAGCGTTTCATGAGTTTGAATATGTGGGCTGAAGGAGAGAGTTGAGTTGAGGAAATCAGGAACAACTCTTTTAACAAACTCTATAACTAGCTCTTTGTCAGGGAAAATGTTTCTCTGACAAAGAAACAGTGTAATAATAATAATAATATTTGTTAAGCGCTTACAATGTGCAAAGCACTGTTCTAAGCACTGGGGGGAATACAAAGTGATCAGGTTGTCCCACGTGGGGCTCACAGTCTTAATCCCCATTTTACAGATGAGGTAACTGAGGCACAGAGAAGTTAAGTGGCTTGCCCAAGGTCACACAGCTGACAAGTGGCGGAGCCGGTATTCGAACCCATGACCTCTGACTCCCAAGCCCATGCTTTTTCCATTGAACCACACTGCTTCACTAAAGTGTACTTTAGTGGATAAAGTACAGGTGTGGGAGTCAGAAGGACCTGGGTTCTAATCCTGGCTCTGCCACTTGGGCAAGTCACTTCACTTCTCAAGCACTCAGTAAATATGATTTGATTGATTGATTCTCTGTTTCTCAATTACCTCATCTGTGAAATGGGGATTAAAACTGTGAGCCCCATGTGGGACATGGACTATGTCCAATCTGATTATCTTGTATCCACCCAGCTCTTAGTACAGTGCCTGGAACAGAATAAACACTTAACAAATACCATTTTGAAAAAACAAAACAGAAACGGCTCCACAAAAATCCAATTGATAAGGTCTATACGACATCTAGGATAAGGGGTTCCAGCCCACATCTTCTAGCCGAGGAACGGCCTGTTCAGCCTTTCTGATCCCCTGATCAGTCAGTCCCCCAGACCGTTCAGGCTAGCTTCTAGTCAAGGCCCTGGCTTTGACAGGAGAGCAGTGGCCCGCTCCATCTGAAGACCCAACCAGGCTAAGTATTGCCATGACAATTTCCTTTGATAACCAGCCTAGCCCCAATGCAATTCCACTAGTCACTCCAGGTGGCCCAGCAACCTCAGGAGAGGTTCAACCTCTCTAGAGGTCTATGGATTTTTAATCAGTGAAAGTTAATCAATGGTATTTATTGAGTGCTTATGTTCAGAGTACTATACTAAATGCTCATTCATTCAGTCATATTTATTAAGCGCTTACTGTGTGCAGAGCACTGTACTAAGCGCTTGGGAAGTACAAGTCGGCAACATATAGAGACAGTCCCTACCCAACAACGGGCTCACAGTCTAGAATGGGGAGACAGACAACAAAACAAAACATGTAGACAGGTGTCAAAACCATCAGAACAAATAGAATTACAGTGATATGCACATCATTAACAAAAGAAATATGTACAAGTGAAATAGAGTAGTAAATCTGTACAAATATATACAAGTGCTGTGGGGAGGGGAAGGAGGTAGGGCAGAGGTGGGGGTGGGGAGGAGATGAAAAAGGGGTCTCAGTCTGGAAATATGTAATGATAATAATGATGGCATTTGTTATGTGCTTACTAGGTGCTGAGCACTGTTCTAAGCACTGGCATAGATTAAGGCCATCAGGTTGTTCCACGTGGGGCTCACAGTCTAAATCCCCATTTTACAGATGAGGTAACTGAGGCAGAGAGAAGTCAAGATGAGGAAACTGAGGCCCAAAAAGTTTAAGTGATTTGCCTAAAGTCACATCCCTACTACCATGCACTTAGTTCCAGCCTCTAAGCACTTGGTTACTTATGCCCATCCCCAGCCCTAGCGCACTTATGTACATATCCTTAAACTCAGTTTGCTTCCCCTACCTGTAATTTATTTTCCTGTCTGTCTTCCCCTCTAATCTGCAAGCTCCTTGTGGGCAGGGATCATCTATACCTGCTCTTTGGTATTTTATGCTTAGTACAGTGCTCTGCACTCAACAAATGTCACTGACTGCTCATCTAGCTCAGCAGGTTCAGGGTTCCAGCAAACCTCTTCTAGTTCTGTGGTAGGTCCTCCCAGGGTCCAGCCTGGGATGCTGGAGTGTGGTCCACTGCTGGAAACCTCCAGAGAAGTTCAATCAATCAATCAATCAATCATATTTATTGAGCACTTACTGTGTGCAGAGCACTGTACTAAGCACTTGTGAAGTACAAGTTGGCAACATATAGAGACAGTCCCTAACCAACAGTGGGCTCACAGTCTAAAATTCAATCAATCAATCAATCAAGGGTATTTATTTGAGTGCTTAGTATGCTCAGAACACTGTACTAAGCACTTGGGAAACTACAAATACAATCGAGTGACAGAAACAGGGAGCTTACAGTCTAGAAGGGAAGATAGACATTAAAATAAATTATGATATGCACATAAATGTTGTGAGGCTGAAGTTGTGGTGACCCTGAAATTCCTTGTAGTGTCCTTACTGTGGGCTCTCAGCTCTGACTGAGGAGAGGGTTGGGAGGCAGATTAATATAGCTCAAGAATTTATTGAGAAGCAGTGTGACTTAATGGAAAGAGCCTGGGCTTGGGAGTCAGAGGTTATGGGTTCTAGTTCTGGCTGTGCCACCTGTATGCTGTGTGGTCTTGGGCAAGCCACTTAACTTCTCTGTGCCTGTTACCTCATCTGTAAAATGTGGATTAAGACTGTAAGCCCCAAGTGGGACAACCTGATTACCTTGACTCTACCCTAGCTCTTAGAACAGTGCTTGGCACATAGGAAGTGCTTAACAAATACCATAGTTATTATTGTTATCATTATTATTTAAGCCCATCTTCGGCATTCTTGTACCACATGTCTATTCAATTGTGCATTCAGTTATTTATTTTGACTACTTCTGTCATATTTTTTGTAGCTTGCCTCCCCCATTAAATTTAAATATATTGAGGGAAAAGAACATGTCCCTTCTTTATTCCATACTTCTCAAGTGCCTAATACAGTGCACGGCGCTGAGTGGGCATTCAAAAACCACTACTGCTGCTCCGTCTGCTCCCTGGGCGTGGCCCCGTGGAAAGAGCACGGGCTTTGGAGTCAGAGTTCATGGGTTCAAATCCCGGCTCCACCAATTGTCAGCTGTGTGACTTTGGGCAAGTCACTTAACTTCTCTGTGCTTCAGTTATCTGTAAAATGGGGATTAAGACTGTGAGCCCCCCATGGGACAACCTGATCACCTTGTAACCTCCCCAGTGCTTAGAACAGTGCTTTGCACATAATAAGCACTTAATAAATGCCATCATTATTATCTTTTATGACAGACTATTTTGTAGTAAGGAAGTATTCTCTGCCCTGGAAGCAATTTGCTAAATTGGGTGCATTGCACCTTTTTAAACGTAGTTCCTTTCATAGAAAGAGAGAGAACAGGCCAGCCAGCATTCCATCATTTCATCATCATTATCATCATCATTATTCTCTAAGCATCTGACAGGGGCAGAGGAACATACCCCAGAAGAAAAAGGACGTTGTCCCTGTCCTTGAGGAGCTTCCAGCCAAACACACTCCCACTCTTCTCTTCTGTCATTTTTTTCTTAAATGTAGCCTGTGGTGAGCAGAGCAAGACCTTGTCTCCTTTTTTTTATGGCATTTGCTAAGCGCTTACTATGCATCAGTCACTGAACTAGGTGCTAGGATAAATACACGCTTATCAGGTTGGACACAGTCCCTGTCCCACTTGGGTCTCAAAGTATTAATCCCCATTTTACAAATGAGGCAAATGAGGCACAGAGAAGTGAAGTGACTTAACCAAGGACTCACAGCAATCAGTGGCAGAGCTCGGATTAGAACCCAGGTCCTTCTGACTCCCAATCTGTGCTCTATCCACTAGACCACGTTGCTTCTCAGTATTTGGGTTGCACTGTGAGCTATTGAAGCTTTCAGCTTTGCATCCCTATTCATTCATTCAATCGTATTTATTGAGAACTTACTGTGCGCAGAGCACTGTACTAAGCACTTGGGAAGTACAAATCAGCAACATATAGAGACGATCTCTACCCAACAACAGGCTCACAGTCTAGAAGGGGGAGACAAACAACAAAACAAGTAGACAGGTCTCAATACCATCAAAATAAATAGAATTATATCTACATACACATCATTAATAAAATAGAGTAATAGATATGTACAAATATACACAATTGCTGAGGGTACGGGGTAGGGTGGGGGGGGTGATGGGGAGGGGAGGAGGAGGAGAGGAAAAGGGGGGCAAGGAGGAGAGGAAAAGGGGGGCTCAGTCTGGGAAGGCCTCCTGGAGGAGGTGAGCTCTCAGTAGGGCTTTGAAGGGAGGAAGAGAGCTAGTTTGGCTGATGTATGGAGGAAGGGCATTCCAGGACAGAGGTAGGACATGGGCCAGGGGTCGACGGTGGGACAGGCGAGAATGAGGCACAGTGAGGAGGTTAGCGGCAGAGGAGCGGAGTGTGCCGGCTGGGCTGTAGAAAGAGAGAAGGGAGGTGAGGTAGGAGGGGGTGAGGTGATGGAGAGCTTTGAAGCCAAGGGTGAGGAGTTTTTGCTTGATTTGAAGGTTGATAGGCAAGCTCTCCCCTGGGGTGGCTGTGGGAACTTCCAGGCAGGCATCTTCATGCTGTGACCTCATGCTTCCCTCTGGGGACTCCTGAGACTGACTAGGATCTGAAAACTGGGAAATGTTCTGGGGAGTTCGATGAACAGTTAACATGCAGGGATGGGGTTTGAGAGTTTGGTTTAGAGTTCTGGTTGGTATTTGAAGCTGTGTTCCCCTGGTATCTAATCTCACAGCAGTAGGAATATTGAGTTGCAGTGGGCCCCTCCAAGCAAGAATGAATGCAGTCATCAATAGTATTGATTGAACACCTACTGAGGGCAGAGCACTGTACTAAGAACTTGGGAGAGAACAATAACATTAGTAAATATAATTCCTGCCCTCAAGGAGGTTCCAGTCTTCTGGGGAAAATGGATACTAAAATCAGGCTCCCTCCAATGAGCCTGAGAGAAGGGCAATGGTCTTCCATCTGGGCCTTGACTGTGGCCACTGGCCAGGCCCAACTCCCTACAAACTGGAGTAGCCAAGAGGCCAGATTGCAGGGACACTACAGAGACTACTTCTCGAATGGGATCCAGAGTAGGCAGGAGAGAATGATAATACAAATGGTATTCTATAAGTGCTTTCTATGTGCCAAGAACTGTACTAAGTGCTGGAATAGATACAAGATAATCGGGTCCTACCTGATACTAAAAGTAGGAGGGAGAACAGGAAGCAAGTCACATCTCTTTGCCTCAGTTTCCTCATGTTTAAGATGAGGAAGAAATCATTGTTCTACCTTCTGCTTAGACTGTGAGCTCCATGCAGGGCAGGGACTATGTCTGACTTGATATCATGCACCTACTCCAGCGTTTAGCACAGTGCTTGGCACGTAGGGTTTAACAAACATTCTTATTATTGTCATCATCATCATTATTTTTATTGTGGGAGTCCCCAGAATCTTAGGGGGGGTACCTGCTTTTCTGTCCCTTTCCCATGGAGTGGCTCAGGTGGCTTCTGCTGCAGCTGGTCGGGGGGTGGGAGTGGGGTGAGAGAGTGAGCAATGTGTGCACCTGCCGAGACCCCAGAAACGGCAAGCAGCAGCAGTAGCAGCAGGCTGTTCCCATCGCCTGCCTATACCTTGGAGCTCTCTCTGCTACAACAAAGAGCTCTTTGATCCGTGGCCTTTTGGAGAACTTAAAACAAGAATGCACCAGGACAATGCGACCAATTTGGGCTGTAAATGGAAAGTGAAGGGGGGAGGTGTGGAAACAGACAGCCCCCAAAGAGCCTGGGAGTGTAACGGAAGGAGAAGCCAGGGTTTTGGCACTTTAGAACTGCTTAGTGTCAGCTCAAGATGTTTCCTGGGACAGGAATACGGGGGGCACAGTCACCAAATGTTCTGCAGACACAATAGGCTGCTGCTTTGCAGCAGTATAGGGGAGTGGAGAAAGCCTGGCCATTGTGGGTTGGATCTTTGCAAGGCTGGGAGGTGGACATTTCTGTTTCCAAGCAATCAGATGAAGACACAGCTACCATTCCCTGCCCTTCTGTTCCCCCGCTCTGGGGCAGGAGAATTTGGAGACAGGTACCAATTTGTCTTAAATTCAGTCTATCAGCTCCAACTGCCAGGTCTCTTCTCTCCCCCGGTGCCTCACTGAGAAGTGTGGGAGAGGTGGTTCCTAAAAGCCCAAGCGAGGAAGGAGATAAGTCCAGAGTTGATTTCATTTAAGAAAACAACACAAAACCTTACCAGAGGATCACTTTGGAACACCTACCTCCTTAGTTTCTGTAAAGGGTTGGGCCTATTTGAACCAAAAAGCAAAGAATTCCCATGCTTTCAGCCCAGGGGCCAGGATTTCCTCCCTGCCAGCTGGACTGGTGGATGATTCACTCATTTGTATTTACTGAGTGCTTACCGTGTGCACAGCACTGTACTCAGTGCTTGGGAGAGTACAATGTAACAATAAGCAGACACATTCCCTGCCCACAAGGAGCTTACATCCATCTCTGATTTAGTAGACTACTGAGGAAAATATGATTTCAGTGTCAGCAGGGGAATCCTCAAGACTGCAAGTTCATCCTCTTGTAAGCTCATAATGGGCAGGCACCACGTCTACCAACTCGTACTACCCCAAGCACTTACTGCAGTGCTCTGCATGCAGTAAGAGCTCAGTAAATACCATTGATTGATTGATTGGCTGATCCCCGAACTGAGAGAAGGTCTCAGTTGGCCAATCAACTATATTTATTGAGTCTCCTGGGTGGTATCATGGGGTGGGGAGGAGGTGGGATCAAAGGAGGAGCAACAAGAGCTCTGCTTCTCACTCCTGTTCCCTCTATCAGGACTGCTGGGCCCTAAGGACTCTCAAGAGCTCTAAAGGAGTCTGTGTCCAGAGCACAGGTGTTGGTGGCTGGGATGGGGGTGGGCGTGGAATGTTTGCACAAAAAAGTCAGAGCCTTGACTGACCCTTGAGCCATGGTGCTGGTCTGAAGACTTGAAAGGAGCTCGTTGGGTCAGGGAGACTGTCATTCCATCCATGACACTTTTCAGAGTTCCTGACCTGAAGCACCATCCCTTTCTCTAGAGAGGATGACTCTTCCAATCCCCGGCAGGGGCTTTTGAACCACCCCTCCTGGGCCTTCATGATTTACTCAGCATTGGACTTTGGAGGCAATCGTACTTGTTCACTTCCCTCTAGCCAGCCAGGACCCTGAATTTTCCCCTTTTCTTCCCCTCCGGCTCCTCCTAGTTTTTGCTCTTCCCTAAGACTCTGTCCCTCTACTCTAGGAATTAGGTTTTCCCTGAGAGTCTCTTTCCTGTTTAGCCTTATCCCTCCTGCCTCCTATCAGAATCACTCTCCTATAAATCTTGGTGCAACATTTTTGGGAGGGATGATTGGAGTTTTGAAGGAAGAATAAGGAAGGGAGGGATTGAAAAGGAGTAGGGCCTAGCGGAAAGAGTCTGGGAGCCAGAGGATTTGTCTTTTAATCCCAGTTCCCTCACTTGATTGGGTATGGCCTTGGACACGTCACTAGACTGTCCCACCCTAGAAACAGATAATAATTGTAGTATTTCTTAAGAGTTTACTAAGCACTGTAATTCTTATGGTATTTATTAAGTGCTTACTATGTATCAGGTACTGTACTAAGTAGTAGGGTAGATACAAGAAAACTTCTCTGTGCCTCACTTTCCTCATCTGTAAAATGGTGATTCAATACCTCCTCTCCTTCCTACTTAGACTGTGAGCCCCATGTGGCACAGGGACTGTGCTCAGTCTGCTTGTGTTATAAGAACCCCAGCATTTAGTACAGTGCTTGGTGCATAGTAAATGCTTAATGAATCAGATAATCAATCAATTGTATTTATTGAGAGTTCACAGTTGGTAGACACATTCCCTAACTCCAGTGAGTCAGCTACAGTTCTTCCTCAGATAGATGGAGGGCCCTAAAATCAGACCAATAGCTATAGCTTCACATTAGAGTGACATCTGCTCCATTCCCTGATTTTTGCCTTTAATATCTTTTTACCAGGTGTCCATCCACACAAGACCCTCACGTGACTAGACCCTCTAGACTGTGAGCTCATTGTGGGCAGGAAATGTGACTGTTGTTGTATTGGACTCTCCCAAGAGCTTAGTATAGTGCTTTGCACACCATAAGTGCTCAATAAATACTATTGAATGAATAACTACCATCCACAAGCCACATTCTTGGCAATTTCCATTCAAATGTTTCCCTGTAGGAGGGTGTTTTATAACATCTTAGAGACTGTCCTCTAGACTGTAAGCTCAGTGTGGGCAGGGAACATGCCTACCAAATCTGTTTTATTATAGTCTCCAAAGTGCTTAGTACAGTGCTCTGCAATAAGTGCTCAATTAATACCATTGATTGATCTATAGTATGTGCTTCTGTGGTGAGTTTACCTACTTGCCTCAACTCAGAGATATCTTTTAGGTGAAGACTTGGGGAGAAATTCTGGGAGCTCTTGTTGCATTAAGAGAAATTGAAAGAACAATATGCTTTTTTTGTCCACTTACAAGACTGGGACTCTAGTTTGTCACAAAAAAAACAGGGGATTTTGAGATTTTTCAATTTGGCTGATACTTAGAACATGAAGAAGGAGTGTGTTCTTGGTAAGTTTGGAAAAAAAGCATTGCACTCTGGCCTCTAACTGTTTTCCTTTTAATAATAATAATAATGATGGTATTTGTTAAGTGCTTACTATGTGCAAAGCACTATTCTAAGTGCTGGGGAGGTTACAAGGTGATTAGGTTGTCCCTGGGGGGTGTCACAGTTTATAATCCCGATTTTACAGATGAGGGAACTGAGGCCGAGAAGTTAAGTGACTTGCCCAAAGTCACACAGTTGGTGGAGCTGGAATTTGAACCCATGATCTCTGACTACAAAGCCCGGGCTCTTTCCACTGAGCCAAGCTGCCTTTTCCGATTTGCACATACATCCTGGGTCATTTGATTAGAGCTGGGCTCTGGGAGGTTTTGCATTTAATCAATGCAATCACTGTGGGGTTTATGAGCTAACTCACCACCCAGAGTCAAAGGCTCAGAATCATGTGATACTCTTGGGAGGGAAGTGATGGTACCATCACTTGAGAAGCAGCGTGGTTCAGTGGAAAGAGCACGGGCTTTGGAGTCACAGGTCAGGGGTTCAAATCCTGGTTCCACCAATTGTCAGTTATGTGACTTGGGGCAAGTCACTTAACTTCTCTGTGCCTCAGTTACCTCATCTGTAAAATGGGGATTAAGACTGTGAGCCCCCTGTGGGACAACCTGATTACCTTATAACCTCCCCAGCGCTTAGAACAGTGCTTTACACATAGTAAGTGCTTTACAAATGCCATCATTATTATTATTATTACCATGTGTTCTCCTATGGTCATGGCGCTAGGTTTTCATCTTGTTCTGGGGGTGACTTTAGGATGGAGTGATGAGGAGGTGGAGCTTCCAGTGGAAGAAGCACTCCACTCTGTCCTCTCCCTGGGCCTTCAGTGGAGAGCACTGGAGCTTCTAACGACGTTCTTGAGCTGGGCAGGGGAGAGCAAAAAGCCCTGGACAACCCCAGAGCCTGTTGGGGGGCTATGAGTCCCAGGGTTCAGGTTCCTGCACTTACCATTGTTAAGAGATGCACCTGGCTCAGCTGTGGAGTCTGGTTGAGGCTAGCTCATCTCCCCCTGGTCCCCCCACCACACACTCTTAGAGAACCCCTTTGGGGTCTTGGAGCCCCAGCCTGATAGCAGAAGACAAAGTGAAGGTATCATCTTGGCTCTGCTTCATGCTTCCTTCTAGTTTCAAAGGGCTGTGCTGAATAGGGTAGCTGCCTGCCCTGACCAAGCACACTAAGTCATTGAGATCAAAGGCCACCTCCGACTCTAACCATGGAGCTGGTGCCTAGTAAAGATGGCAGTTATTCAAATAAGATACAGCCCCCGACGGGTAACAGCAAAGTAAGATTTCTGCATGAACAGTTGGGATCAACTTGAAGATGAGACTCATTTAATTGCCTAGCCATCTGGGAAGAAAGCCTCGAAAGAACGGAACTCTCAGCTGGCGGGGTTTGAGGCAATAGGGATAGTGATTGGATGATTGAAACCAAGATCCTAGACCAGTAGTTGTTGAGTGAGAGGAAGATGAGCAAGGCGGACCCAACTTGAGGGTTTGGGGTTCCAGCAATACCAGGTCCCTCTCGGTGTGCAAGAGAGAGAGAGATGCATTGGGAGCTAGGGAGAGAAGTCAAGGGGTAGCTGGGAGGAGAAGCCTCTGGTTCCTGCACCTCGAACCACCTCCAGTTCCCTGAGCATGAGCAGAGCAGGACTGAGGAAACATGGTGGTAGGGGAGGGCAGGGAACAGGACAAGATGGAGGGAGGTGAGTGGGAATTCAATCATTTATTGAGCGCTTACTGTGTGCAGAGCACTGTAGAGTTGATCGTCAGCCTTTTGGCTTGTGCAGAGAGTTTGTGCTTTCAGCTGCGGTGTCAGCCAGTTGACAGGCTCTTTACTCATTCAGTCTTTCTCCCTCTTCCTCTCCTCAATCCTACAGCCTGACGGCACCAGCAAAGAGTGTGTCTTCATCGAAAAGGTGCTGGAGAACAACTACACGGCCCTGATGTCAGCCAAGTACTCTGGGTGGTACGTGGGCTTCACTAAAAAAGGCCGGCCTCGTAAGGGCCCCAAGACCCGCGAAAACCAGCAGGACGTGCACTTCATGAAGAGGTACCCCAAGGGGCAGGTGGAACTGCAGAAACCCTTCAAATACACCACGGTGACCAAGAGGACTAAACGCATACGACCCACCAACCCCAGTTAGGAAGGGAGACTCAAACCACAGAGACCGGAATTATGTCCCAACGAGAAACCACAAAGAACTGCATCAGAGGAATATTTTTACATTAAAAATAAGGAAGAAGCTCTATTTTTGTACATTGTGTTTAAAGAAACTGAACCAAACGCTGGGGGAAGCAGTCAGGATTTATTGTTGACTTGAAAAAAAAAAAAGACACTTCTCTAATTTAAACAGACTGGTGTTGCTGACACCCAGGTGCTCTTTTGAAACAGACAACTTTCAGCAGATTCCCCAGAGGAAAACTTTAAAGCGAAAGCAAAAAAACAAAAAACAAAAAACAAACAAAAAAAGAACAAAAAAAAAAAAACCAAAGAAAACCCAAGTTGTTTTCCAAAGTTCTGAAAAAAACGAAAACAAAAATCTCTGGTTTGCAGTGATCTATTTATTGTCTGCTGCAAGCCGGCCCCTGACAAGATGGTGCACACCCCGAGACCCCTGGGTTCCCGGGGAGTTCTCAGCGCACTCACCTCCTCCTTCTACGTTTCTGACGACAGACGGCGTCGCAGCCCGTGACCCTGCAACGCTCTCAGTTCTGGAGAATGCTGCTAATTACCTTCAAGTGACTCAACCGATCTAGTACACCAATGATAAGGGAATATTTTAAAACCAGCTATATTATATATTATATATATATAAGCTATTTATTTCACCTCTCTGTATATTGCAGTTCCATGAACCAAGTATTACTGCCTCAACAATTAAAAAACAAATTATTTAAAACTCCCCACCCCGTGTGGTTGCCAGCCCTGGTGGGGATTAGGAGTGGTGTGCAGTTCGATTGGTGCCAACTTGCTCAAGTGTGTCCTTGAAAGGAAGAAGTGTCTATCTAGGCTCTGTGGCGAAGAATGGTTTTGGGGTTCTGTAGGCCCCTGTTTCCCTGACACTAAATCCCTAGAGTGTCCCTATGGGGGGGGAGGTAATTAGTATCTAGTATCTAATTCTGCTCTTTCCCCCGTCCCTTCCATTAGCACAGGAGCCTGGCCTTGAGCCTGAGCTCTTAGAATCGGAGAGTATAATGGGACTTTGGGAAACATTACCTGACAGGTCAGGAGTAGAAGAATGGTCAGAGCCCCTCCTTCTTTCTCTCTCCCATTCGGGTTTCTCTCAGGCCCTCCCGGAATCCAGACCCTCCAAGCCGGGGAACACGCTGTGCTGAACGATGTGGGAGATGGGGAGGGAGGAGGGGTGCCAAGCTTCCTAGGTAACACCCACTTTGCTTCCTTATGTCTGAATCAAATCGATTTCCCATTCATCACCCTGGTCCAGTGGCCTCTACAGTTCAGGAAGGAACTGTCTTTCTGTTAATGCTGCCAGTGTCTCTTAACCTCTCCAGAGGATCTGAGTTCTAATCCCAGCTCTGCCATGTACCAGCTGTGTGAGCTTGGACAAGTCACTTAACATCTCTTTGCCTCAGTTCCCTCATCTGTAAAATGGGGATTCAAACCTTTTCTCCTACTTAGAATGTGAGTCCCATGTGGGCCTGATTACCTTGTATCCTCCCCACTGCTTAGTACAGTGCTTGGCAGGTAGTGAAGCTTAAATACTAGAATCAATCCATCAACCGGTGGTATTTATTGAGTGCCTACTGAGTGCTAGAATCTGGGTCATTTGATTCCCAGGTCCACGTGCTTTCCAAAAGGCCACACTGCATCTCAGGAAAGTGTTGAAGTAGAAAGCTGTGGCCTGATGGATTTGGGTGGAAAAGGGGTTTTAGCCTTGGGAGACAGCCTGAGCAGGGTCGGGTGAGAGCGAGGAGAGTTGAGAGCAAGCTACAGGTGGAAAGTGAGCTTGGGTTGAGTGAAGAATGCTAGCTGGGAAGTAGTGGGTGAAGAGAGCCAATGTCTAAGGTGAAGAGAACTGGTAGAGAGGCAATGGTAAGGATTTTTGCTTAGATGTGGAGGAGGTGGGCAGCCATTGGAAGTGTTTCAGGAATGGGGTGATGTATGCTGAATTATACTGGAAGATGGCAATTTGTACAGAAGCTTAGAGTAGAGAATGAAGGGTGAACGAGGCTGGAGACAGGGAGACAGCAAGGAGGCCGAGATTGTGGTCTGACTGCAGGATGGCAAGAGCTTGTACCAGGGTGGTGACTTCTTGTGTAGAGTTGGATGGGAGGATCTGGTAGAAGTTATGAAAAAACATGTTTTCCCTGACCTTAACCTTAGCCTCACCCAGTCCAAGTGGCCAGCCCCTCCCAGGAAACCTGGATTCCAGACAACAAAGGAGGAGAAGGTAGGTCTGTTTTGGATTCCCTGTCCAGGATGACTGATGAACTTCGTTTCTGGACCAAGAGCCTGTATGGAGGAACTGTTAGTCCTAAGTGTTGCTTAATCCTTGCGGTTTGCAAAGTGCCATTTTCACCCTCTCATCCCTGGCATCCATATTCCCACTGGAGCACAGAATGCAGTGGGGAAGTAGGTGAGCAGGGGTGCAGCCAACTGTGAAGTGAATGCCAAAGATTTTTTTTAAACTGGAGTTTGTTAAGCACTTACTATGTGCCAGGCACTGTACTAAGCACTAGAGTAGATACAAGCCAATCAGGTTGGACACTGTCCGTGTCCCAAATGGGGCTAAGTCTTAATCCCTATTTTTCAGATGAGGTGGCTGAAGCCCTGAGAAGTTTAGTGACTTACAGTTTTTCATTCAATCGTATTTACTGAGCGCTTACTGTGTGCAGAGCACTGTACTAAGCACTTGGGAAGTACAAGTCAGCAACATATAGAGACGGTTCCTATGCAACAATGGGCTCACAGTCTAGAAGAGGGAACATATTTAGAGTTGAAGTTATTATTCATTTATTCATTCAGTTGTATTTATTGAGCACTTACTGTGTGCAGAGCACTGTTCTAAGTGCTTGGAAAGTACAATTCAGCAATAAAGAGAGACAGTCCCTGGCCACACAGGACTTGCCTTGGCACTATAACTTGAGAGGTGTTTGGCTGGCTAGCTGCCTTCACTAGCCAACTGTCTCTCAGGATTCTTGCTGGGCCTGTCTGCTTCGTGCAAAACCTTAGCAGTTCTTCTATTAGAAGCCTTCATCACTAAGACATAGCCCCAACAGGGAGAGCCAGACTATTCATTCACTCATATTTATTGAGCGCTTACTATGTGCAGAACACCTAAATCTCCTGATTCCCAGAACTCAAAGTAGGTGAGGTTAGGGCTCACATTAGAATGAATGGAGTTCCATGGGCTTAGTTTTGGGAATCTTCATCCTGCCAGCTCTGGGCTTACTCTGCCCTTCCCCAGCTGGTGGCATTCTCCTCTATGTGATACAGACAGGAATTCATTCATTCAGTTATATTTATTGAGTGCTTACTGTGTGCAGAGCACTGTACTAAGCACTTGGTCTGGGTTGGGTCCCAGATTTCTAGCTTTGGTGCCTTCAGCTTTCAATCAGTCAATTATATTTATTGAGCACTTACTGTGTGCAGAGCACTGTATTAAGAGCTTGGGAGAGTATGGTATAGCAATGTAATTGACCCATTCCCTGCCAACAACTGTCTAGAGGGGGAGACAGACATCAATATAAATAAATATGATATTTACATAAGTGCTGTCAGGCTGGGAGGGGGATGAATAAAGGGAGCAAATCCAGGCAATGCAGAAGGAAGTGGAAGAAAAGGAAAAGAGGGCTTAGAGAATGCCTCTTGGAGGAAAGGTGCCTTCAATAAGGCTTTGAAGTGGGGGAGAGTAATCGTTGGATATATAGAGGGAGGGTGTTACAGGCCAGAAGCAGGATGTGGGAGAGAGGTCAATGGTGAGATAGATGAGATTGAGTAGGTTAGCATCAGAGGAATGAAGTCTGCAGGCTGGGTTGTAAATAGGAGAGTTAGCGAGGTGAAGTAGGAGGGTGCAAGGTGATTGAATGCTTTAAAGCCAATGGTCAGGTGTTTCTGTTTGATGTGGAGGTGGATGGGCAACCACTGGAAGTCCTTGAGGAGTGGGGAAACATGGACTGAACGTTTTTGTAGAAAAATAAACTGGGAAGCCGAGTGAAGTATGGACTGGAGGGGAGAGACAGGAGACAGGGAGATCAGTGAGGAAACCGTTAAGACGGGAAAGAGTAAGTCCTTGGATTAATGTGGTAATAGTTTGGATGGAGAGGAAAGGGTAGATTTTAGCGATGTTGTGAAGGTTGACCTGACAGGACCTAGTGATAGATTGAATATGTGGATTGAACGAGAGAGATAATGCCAAATTTATGGACTTGTGAGACAGGAAGGATAGTGGTGCTGTCTACAGTGATGGAAAAGTCAGGGGAAGGACAGGGTTTGAGTGGGAAGATAAGGAGTTCTGTTGTTGACATGTTAAGTTTGAGGTGACAGCAGGACATCCAAGTAGAGTTGTGTAGAAGGTAGGAGGAAATGCGAGATTGCAAGAGGGAGGGAAATTGGGGCTGGAGATGTAGATTTGGGAATCATCCGCATAGAAGTGGTAGTTGAAGCCATGTGAGTGAATGAGTTCTCCAAGGGAGTGAGTGTAGATGGAGAATAGAAGGAGACCCAGAACTGAAGGTTGAGGGACACCCACAGTTAGGGGATGGGAGGCACAGGAGGATCCCATGAAAGAGACTGAGAATGAGCGGCCAGAGAAAGACAGGAGGGGAACCAGGAGAGGACAGTGTCAGTGAAGCCGAGTTTGGATAATGTTTCCAGGGGAAAGGGATGGTTGACAGTATCTAAGGCAGCTGAAATGCCAAGGAGGATTAGGATGGAGTTAGAGGCTGTTGGATTTGATAAGAAGGAGATCATTTGTGACCTTTGAGAGGGTGGTTTCTGTGGAGTGAAGGGGACAGAAGCCAGATTTGAGGGAGTCAAGGAGAGATTTGGAGGAGAGGAACTTGAGATGGTGGGTGTAGACAAACTCACTCTAGGAGTTAGGAGAGGAATGGTAGGAGGGAGATGAGGTAAAAACTGGAGGGAGCTGTGGGGTAAAAGGCTTGGGCACAAGTCACTTAACTTCTCTGTGCCTCAGTTACCTCATCTGTAAAATGGGGATTGAGACTGTGAGCCCCATGTGAGACAGGGACTGAATCCAACCTGAATAACTTGTATATAACCCAGCACTTTGAACAGTGCTTGGCACATAGTAAACACTTAACAAGTACTATAATAATAATAATTGTTACTATTATTATTATTTTAGGATAGGGGAGATGTGGGCATGTTTGAAAGCAGTGGGGAAGAAGCCATTGGAGAGTGAACAGTTGAAGACGATGGTTAGGGAGTGAAGAAAGGAGGGGGCAAGTGTTCTGATAGTGTGAAAGAATGGTGGCAGATGAGAAGGTGGAAGGGGTGGCTTTTGAGAGAAGGCAGAAGATCTCTTGAGATACTTCTGGGAAAGACAGGAGAGTTGAAGAAAGGCCAGGAGGAAGGAGGGACTGAGGGGCGGGGAAGGGGAGATTTTAGGGAAATTTTAGCTTTGCCAGAGAAGCAGCATGGCTCAGTGGAAAGAGCACGGGCTTTGGAGTCAGAGGTCACGGGTTCAAATCCCACTCCGCCACTTGTCAGCTGTGTGACCTTGGGCAAGTCACTTCACTTCTCTGGGCCTCAGTTACCTCATCTGTAAAATGGGGATTAAAACTGTGAGCCCACCATGGGACAACCTGATCACCTTGTAACCTCCCCAGTGCTTAGAACAGTGCTTTGCACATAGTAAGTGCTTAATAAATGCTATTATTATTATTATTATTATTATTATTCTCCAGAGTGGTATAAAGCTAGAATTCTGCACCCGTAGGGTTAGGGTGTCCCTTGGGAAGATGGGAACAAGTAAAGTCCTCTTGATCTGGGCCCTTGGAGGGAGTTCATACATAGGTCAAACTCAACATGCAGGGGAAGAGATGGCAAGAGTCAAATATCTGTCAATTAGATGAAAGTTGGGGAACAAAATCATTATCCCCCAATTTTACCTAGCACAAATGCACCCTTCACCCTTCATCCCAGGAGGGATGCCACAGTGACTGGGGTGGCAGAAGGGAGAGGAGGAGAGGTACCACCCAACTGTCATCACTTGTTTCTTTCCTCCCAGACCGGGTTGCCTGACCAAGTACCCACCATGGAGCTGGACTAAAAGTGCCCCAAATAATAATAATAATAGTTATGTTAAGTGCTTACTATGTGCCAAGCACTGTTCTAAGTACTGGGGTAGATACAGGGTAATCAGGTTGTCCCACGTGGGGCTCACACTTTTAATCCCCATTTTACAGATGAGGTAACTGAGGCACAGAGAAGTTAAGTGACTTGCCCAAAGTCACAAAGCAGACAAGTCACGGAGCCGGGATTAGGACCCATGTCCTTTGACTCGCAAGCCCGTGCTCTTTCCACTAAGCCACGCTGTTTCTCAGAAACCCCCCTGCAGGGGCTTTCAAAATTGCCAGACTCCCCCAGGGCCACCTCTGGCAACCCCTGAAGAGAGAAGCTGTTGGCACAGTCTAGGGCCCAGGCCCTGCAGGACTGAGCTCAGCTGGCCATCACAGGTAAGGTAACACTTCAGCTGATCTTGGCCTGGGCACGTGATTCCACTGAGTCTAAGTAGTAAAAGTCCTGTTCACTTTCCAGGCAACATCCAGCCAAGCAGACCTTGCCCCTGCCCAGCCATAGTAGGCCCCAGACCAGAGGCTGGGTGGGAGGGGGGCATGGAAGAGGGAGAGGGACTGCCCACCTGAGTCTGATCCATCCCTGGAAATTGGTTCCTGGCTCTTCCTTCTGGGAGTTGAGGTTTCCCATGCCCAGATCCATCTCTCTGCCACCTGCCTACTCGCCACCCCCCCACTTACATTCCAAAGTTCTCTGGCCTCCATCCGGCTCCCTCACAGCCCCAGAGGAGTCAGTCTGATCCTTCTCGGCTGTCCTCATCGAGGAACTTTCTTGCATTTGGGCCCTCAGATCTTTGCTCAGGTTCAGGCCACCTCCAATGTCCAAATCTGAGCCCTGTCCAGGGGCCAGATCCCTCTGGAGGGACAAGGCCGATTCACTGCTTCTTTCGCTACTGGAAGTCCTAAACTGACTTCTGCCAAGCTGACATCTGTGCCGGTTCCAGCAGCCAGACATGGTGACGTTTTATTGTCGGGTTCATTATTTTAAGGCCAAGACCAATGTGCCATCAATTTGGAAAAGGACACCCCAGTATTTTGTTTACTATTAGGCCTTCCTGGAAATTTCCCAAGTTATGAGAAATATTTTAATTATAACCACTTGCATATTTTAGTGGGAAGATTTCCCAGTTGTAAATGACATCCTATTAGTAATATAAACCCAGAGGAATTACTCCTGGGCCTAAGAGTTCAGCAGCTGCCATGAAGGCACTCACAGTAGGTCCACTGAGCAGATGGATGCTCAGTGTGACAAAACCTGCCATGGTCCTCTTCCTGTCGACTCAGCGAATCATGGGCTACCCTGGATGATGATGGATTTAGGTGCCTTTCTTCCCAGGGAAGGCTTAGCTCTGGTCAGACACTGGTCATGTCCAGCCCTGTGGCTTGCCAAGTGACTGCCCCAGACCCTCTGAGGACTGGTTTTTCCCTCTGCTCCAGGTCCAGAGTTCTATCCCGCTAGAATTATTAACTCGCTGACCCCTTCTCTGGGATTCTTGGGGTTCCAGGTAAAGGGGGACACTTCCAGGAAATATTTGGGAGGAAGTTTCCAATTCAAGACCCCCTGGGCTCTCTTCAGCTGTCCTAGAGAGGGGACTCAGAGATTGGGAAAGGAGAGGTCCCTGTGATATGGTGTGAGTCATCTGAGATGGAGGCTGGAGAGTGAGCATTTCCAATCAGCTCTGGAGGCTTTTGGGAAATTTCTTACTGATGTGCTTGTTTCTCCTCAGACTAAAGTGAAAAGGAGAGATATTGGTACTGACAGAGGCAGGGTGACTCCTTCTTGCCATTCTCCAGCAGGTTTGAAGAAAGGCTAACCTGAAAGTCAATGAGAAATTCTTGGTTGGGGTGAGGTGGCCGTGGAGTGCATTTTGACCTCTCACAGTCAGAGGAGACCTCGGGAGGAATGAATGAAGTGTTTGTTGACCTTAATGCAGTGAAGAATCCTGCTGCAGAGAACATTGGCACTCAGGTGACTGGACCCTTGCCCCCCACCCGCACCTCTCCCACCTCCCATGGCTTCACGATGCTACTCATTCTCCATCTCCACTCTAGCCATCCCTGATGGCTCAGGGCCAATCCAAGAAAGCTCTTTCCAAGGTTAGATTAGTGCCCAACAGTGGGGGTTTCTGGGCCATCTGTTCTGTCTCAGTTAAGCCAAGGCTTAGATCTTCCCCCTCTAGACTATAAGCTCATTGTGGGCAGGGAATGTGCCTGTTTATTGTTATATTGTACTCTCCCAAGTGCTTAGTTCAGTGTTTTGCACATAGTAACTGCTCAATAAATACAGTTGCATTAATTAATTAATTAATCTCTCCCCTTTCCCATGGTACCACTTTCTGCTGCATTTCCCGCAACTCTCTGTAAATTTCAGTCCTGAGCCCATATGTGACACGATCTGAGAGCTGCTGCTCCCCCCTCCCCCACCCCCCCACCCTTCAACCTCCCGCAACCTAAAGGGAGCAGCTACCCTCCTGCCTGGGCCCTTGCTTGGTTTGGGTGAAGGACAGTGACAAATACTGCCCCTCTCCCCACCCCCACCCCCGATTATGTAGTTTTGGGGGCTCCTAAAGACATGGGTGTTGGATGACATTTCTCTGGAGAAGGGGCTATAAATCAATGACCTAATCAGTGAGATGCCAGTCTTTTAGCCTTGGGTGTATCTGTGATGAACAGGAGCAGAGCATTATTATGATTAACTTTTCAGTCCCTGAGAACTGATGGCCTTTTTCCACACTTCAGTACCAGAGGAATTGGAATTGGAAACTATCCATCCACTATCTATGTACAGGTTGAATTCCTCCTTGATGAGCAGATGGTCAGATTTTGGTGTACAGGAACCCACTGAACACTGGACAGGGAGTGTGTCTACCAATTCTCTTGTATTGTACTCTCCCAAGCTCTTAGTACAGTACTCTATACACAGTAAGTGCTCAGTAAATACCACTGATGGATTTGTTACCCAAGGGTCAGAAACAATCCAGTTCAGTATTGTCTCTCTCAGCAGCAGCAGGGATGCTTGGAGATATTGTGTAATGATTGCCTTCCTCGACATCCATCCTAATGTTTAGGGACATCTAATAACTAACATGCCACCTAACATCCTCCTTTACACTAAACTCCCTCTAGACTGTAAGCTCCTTGTGGGCAGAGAATGTGTCATCATCATCATCATCATCAATTGTATTTATTGAGCGCTTACTGTGTGCAGAGCACTGTACTAAGTGCTAGGGAAGTACAAGTTGGCAACATATAGAGACAGCCCCTACCCAACAGTGGGCTCACAGTCTAAACAATTCTATCATATTGTACCCTCCAAGCACTTAGAAGAGTGTTCTGCACACAGCAAGTACTTAATAAACATAGTTGATTAAATGATTGATTCCTAACTTTCCCTCTATATGGCTAACTTTTTTCTTTGAATAACCCATTTGAGCTGCTCATCCATGAATTAAACAAACCCCACTCAAATCTGCTATTTTCAGTCTGCACAACTTTTTGTGGTAATGAATTCCATATGTTCACCACCCGTTGTGTGAAGAAGTGTTTCCTTTTGTTTATTTTGAACCTCCCACCTTCACGCTTCAATGGGCATCCTTTCATCCTGCTGCTGTGGGATTTAGTGACCATAATTCCACGTTCCCCCGACCATGCCCTTCATGATTTTAGTAGTCTGTAAACATGCCTCCTCTCAGCCTTCCTCTATCCAGACTGAGTCGACACCCTTTCAGCCTATCTTCATACAGAAGTGACATCATTCCACCCATTATTCAAGGATGGAAATCATGTCAGGAGGAGCAGCTTTGCCTAATGGAAAGAGCACGGGCTTGGGAGTCAGATGGTCTGGGTTTGAATTCTGCCTTCACCTCTTGTCTGCTGTGTGAACTTGGGCAAGTCACTTAACTTCTCTGTGCTTCAGTTTCCTCATCTGAAAAATGAGGATTTAATCCTTTTTACTTAGACTGTGAGTCCCATGTGGGACAGGGACTATGTTTGACCTAATTAATGTATCTATCCCACTGCTGGGAGCAGTATTAACCCATAACAAGAGCTTATCAAATGCAATAATAATAATGATAATTACTACCATTATGTCTACTAGTTCTTTTGTTCTCTCCCAAATTCTTAGTATGGTACTCTGTACCCAGTTGGTGCTCAATAAATATTATAGATTGATTGGTCAGATGCTCTTCTCTGAGGCTTTCCCCACTCTCTTACAACCTTGCTAGCAGGCAGTATTCAGAACTCCACTCAGCATTCCAGATGCAGGCATGGCAGGGGTTTATAGGATGCAAAAGTATGCCTTTGTTTTTATTTCAAACCATGCTGATGACAGTTGCAAATGTTCAATTGTTCAGTTCTGCTTTGGGCAGATTTGGGTGACCCAAGAATGAGGAGATCCTCATTCCACTGGAGTAAGGAACCACAGCTACAGCTACCAACAGGAAGAGGGAATCAGTCAATCAATCAATCACATTTATTGAGCACTTATGGTGTGCAGAACACTCTACTAAGCATTTGGGAGAGTACAATGCAACAGAGTTGGTGGACAAATTCCTTGCCCTGCAATGTGCTTACAGTCCAGACATTAATATAAAGAGATACATTACAGATGGGTACGTACTTGCTGTGGGACTAAGGGAGGAATGAGTAAAGGTTGCAAATCCAAGTGCAAGGGTGATGTAGAAGGGAGTGGGAGAAGAGGAAATGAGGGAGGGAAGTAGCATTTCTTGGAGAACCTGCCTCACAGAGAGCCATCAAAACTGGACTGGCAAGGTGCTCTATAAAAATGACTCATTAAAAATCTACTTGCAGCAGAGCAAGAAATACATCATCCAAACCCTGCAACAGAGCCTTACTTATGATCATAGTAAATGGAAAGTTTGCAGAAATTTATGACATGTCATGTAGATCATTCTAAGAAACAATCATCATCAGTCATTCAAGAAGTTTGTGGCTGCCACAGAACCACAGAACAGTGCAGGTGACTTTAGTTTTATCTCAGGCATTCAATGGTGGTGGCAGCAATACACAATCTTCCTAACCTTCTTCCTCCACCAAGGATGTGGTCATACAAAGAATCAATCATTCAATCCTATTTAGTGAGGGCTTACTGTATGCAGAGCACTGTATTAAGCACTTGGGAGTATGTAATATGATAGAGTTGGTAGACACGTTCCCTGCTCCGAAAGAGCTTAAAGTCTGAGACGGGTGGGTAGGGGAATGGCCAAAATGTGGAGATGGGGCTTTGGCTCCATCTTCTGAGAAATTCACATTCTCAGTCAAAACTATGAAATGGATTGGCATAGCATGGGCATCAGATGGCATTCCTGAAGAAATCAACAAGCAAGAAAGAGACAATGCTTAGACCTCTGCCTGGGATTTTCCTCAACTTACAAAATACTGAAGAAATGCTATGCCAGTTGGCTTTAAAACCAACATCATAATCACTGCCTTTAAGAAGAGAGGTGAAAACTCCTTGGGTGTCTCTGCTTTCCAATGCCTCTAAGCTCCTTACATCCCTTCTGGGCAGGCTACCAGAAGTATCATTAAGCATGCACTAGTCTCTGCTTTCATTCTGAGAATTCAATAAACCAATCATATTTATTGAGCACTTACTGTGTGCAGAACACTATTCAAGTGCTTGGGAGAGTGCACCGTAACAGAGTTGGTAGACATGTTTCTTTCCCACAAAGAGCTTACAGTCTAGAGGGATGTTGGTGCTGGAGCCAGACTAGGCTTCCAATACATCAGGAACACTTTGCACCTCAACAGGCTAAGAGCACTGGTGAACAATACAGCACATATCTTTGCCTCCCACCCCTCTGGACCACTGAGTGAGGTCACCATCACTGTTGCTCCCTTAATTTATCTTGGGCCACCGGGGGCCATTTATTTATTAAATTGTATTTACTGAGCGCTTACTGTCTGCAGATACCAATACTAAGTGCTTGGAAAGTACAATTCAGCTATAAAGAGAGACAATTCCTGTCCACAATGGGCATACAGTCTAGAATGGGGGAGACAGACATCAAAGCAAGTTAACATGCATCAATAGCATCAATATAAATAAATAGAATTATAGATATATACACATCAAAACAAGTAAACAGGCATTAATATAAATGGAATTATAGATATGTACATATTTGCACAAGTGCTGTGGGGTGGGGAGGAGGGGTAGAGCAAAGGGAGAGAGTGGGGCGATGGGGAGGGAAGCCATTATTCCCCACTTGTCCTGCAACAGAGGAGGAGTGAGGACCTCAGGGTTTGTTTACACCTCCTGGGCTCGGGATTCATTTAGTCCCAGACCAGGCCTGGCCCAAATCCTTGGGGAAGAGACCGAGTTCCATCAGCTTGGGGAATGGAAAGCTAAGAGGGAAGATCCTTCCGATTCTGCCCTGTCTACCATGTTTCCCCTACCAGATAACAGAGTTGTTCGAGGGAGGTGAGGAGGAAAGGTAAGTCACAGAGCAGAATTATCCTAGCAAACTGGCTCCTGTTCCCAGCAGGCAAGTCTCCCAATGGGACAATGTAATATTATTAATAATCGTAGTATTTGTTAAACACTTATGTGCCAAACATTGTACCCAACTTTGGGTTGCACAAGATAACCAGGCCCTACACAGTCCCTGTCCCACATAGGGCTCAAGGTCTAGAGGAGAGGAGAACAGGTATTTAGCCTCACTTTACATTCATTCATTCAATTGTATTTATTGAGCGCTTACTGTGTGCACAGCACGAGGATACTGGCACAGAGGAGTCAAGTGACTTGCCCAATTTCACATCAGGTAAGTAGCAGATCCAGGATTAGGACCCAGGTCCTCTGCCTTTCAATCTTGTATTCTTATAGAAGCTCTTACCATAATTCTCAAAGGAGCCAAACTGGAGAGAGAAAGAGAGAAAAAAAATCCCACAGGCCTCTTGGGCAGGGCCAGCCTGACTTTGAAGCTATGTGATGGGGGCTGCACTCCAGGCCCTTGGGGTCAGGGCCCTGGCCTCTAGTGGGTGTCCTCTTGTGTCTGCAGCCAACAGTCAATCAGCAGAACAAGTGAAAGGAAGTAAAAGTTGTAACCAATAAACCTTCCTACAATAGCAGTTAAAATGGGGGTAATTACATAATTAGCCCGGTAGTGGTAACTGACCCAGCATGAGCCACGATAAAACAGACCCCATTTCCCTCACCGTGATCCTACCTGGGACCCTAACGAGACTTAGCTGAAACACACACAAAAACTTAAAAGCCACAATAAAACTGAAAAAGGAGGCACCAAAAGCCACAGGGAAGCAGCACTTTCAAAGAAACAATAGTAAATTAGGTGTTAAAGATATAAAAGCCTGTTCTCTAACTATTTAATTAGGTAGCATGTCTGTTACAAACATTATGCTGTGAGTTTTGAAACATATGGCCGGGCCTCACAGCTCTGAGCTCACACCAGTCCCCAGGGACACATTTTTATCAGGGGGCTGATATTCCCCCTCTGCAGAGAAGAGGGATGGTAAATCCACTGAAAACGGGCAGGTACAAAAACCTGTTCTCCCTCCCCAGGAAATGTCTCTGTTAAACAGGCCGGTAATTAAAGTGGAAGGCACCCCACGTGTTGGGGGAAACGTCACAGTCTCAATTAGCACTTGCTAGGATTTCTCCCGATCGGGCCCATTTGAAGAATAACGAGGAACTTTAATTCCATCACCTACTGCTCTACCCCCAGCGGGAGCTAGGGAGCCTAGTCAACACCCACAGCCACGCAGATGTGTCAGCCAAAGCATGCTCAGACTAATTAAGGATGGAAGCTGCGCTGGGGTGGCAACCCACTTGTCTTTCTTGGGGGTTTTGCTGTTAGCAAACCTGAGGGGCTTTGTTCTCAGTGAGGTGCCCACTTCTCACAGAAATGCCTATTTTGAACTAGACCCTGAAGACGAGAGCTTCCGATAACCACCTGGACACACACCTGCCCACACGGCAGAGTGTCTACAGCATGGGGCTTGGCCACTAGCCATGGATTTCTGGCTATGAAGAAGAAAGCAGAGGAGCTACTGAGCATGGACCCTGTCCCTAGAGCTAATTTACTGAGATGGAAGTCCAGAACTACCTTCAGCCCCACTCTGGCCCTTCCCGACAGATGCTAGACCTACCTCTTCCCTCCCCAGCCACCTCCCCCCGTCCCCACCCTGAAAAAAAACCCCTTGGAAGTGGCTGGAAATTTGTTTCTACTTTGTGCCGGACAAGCTGGTCATAGGAGCTTGGCTCTCTTGGGATCCAAGCTCTCTCTCCTGAGTCCCAGCCAGCTTGATTTTGGATTTGCCAAGCTTTCAGGCTTTTTTGTGTGTGGAGCAGGCTTCTCTGTGTTAATGACATCCTTGGACAGGTAAGTTAGTTTGGTGACATGGCTATTCAGTTTTTTAGTCTGGTGATTGATCTAACCCATGATCAAAGGGAAGCAGTATGATCTAGTGGACAGGGCACAAGACTGAGAGTCAGAAGACCTAGGTGCTAATCCTGGCTCAACTGCTTACCTGCTGAGTGACCTTGGGTAAATTACATCACCTCTCTGTGCCTCAGTTTCCTCATCTGTAAAATGGGGATTAAATATCTGTTTATGTGGAGCTAGGACTGATCTGATTGTATTGTATCCACTCCAGTGGTTAGCATGATGCTTGACATCTACAAGTGCTTAACAAATACCACAATTTATTTATATTTATGTCAACTCTTGGGGTAATTACAGACATGATGAGAAATTAAACCAGTCAAAGAAACATATACACCACAAAAATCACTGGCCCACACCACACAGGTTCATACATACAGGTTCATTCATTCATTCCATCATATTTATTGAGCGCCAACCGTGGGCAGAGCACTGTACTAAGCACTTCAGAAGTACAAGTCAGACCCATGCATGAGCATTCTCACCCTATCACAAAGACACACTCCCATGCTGTCACATACACAGGTGCACACGGCCACACAAAGCACACCCACACTCCTTTCTCTCATTGTGCCCAGGATGGTGAGCTCTTGTTGATAGACCTATCCGGAGGAGATGGTACTGCATCAGAAAAACCTACTGTACACCTTTTGTTTCCTTTGTGAGTTTCTCCCCATCAGGGTTCTTGGAGGGGAGTAGAACATCTGAATCTCAAGGTAAGCAATCCATTAATCTACTATTTTTACTGTTTGCCTATAGACCACTGTACTTAGGAGAGAGTACAATATAATAGAGATGGTAGGCATGTTCCCTGCCCACAAGGAGCTTACAGTCTGGGTCTGGGACAACTTTGAGCAGAAACTGAGCAAAGCCTCTTCAATGAAAAATGAGGGTTTAAAAACAACAACAACAAAAAAGAACCCACACAGTATTTGTTAAGCACTTACTACGTTCCAGGCTCTTTTCTATGCGCTGGGGTAGATACAAGCTAAACAGGTTGGACACAGTCCATATCTCACATGGGGCTCCCAGAATCAATCTCCATTTTACAGATGAGTTAACTGATGCCCAGAGAAGTGAAGTGACTTGCTCAAAGTCACATAGCAGACAAGTGAGCAGCGTGGCTCAGTGGAAAGAGCCCGGGCTTTGGAGTTAGAGGTAATGGGTTCAAATCCTGGCTCTGACAACTGTCAGCTGTGTGACTTTGGGCAAGTCACTTAACTTCTCCGTGCCTCAGTTACCTCATGTGTAAAATGGGGATTAAAACTGTGAGCCCCCCATGGGACAACCTGATCACCTTGTAACCTCCCCAGCGCTTAGAACATTGCTTTGCACATAGTAAGCACTTAACAAATACTATTATTATTATTATTATTATTATTATTATTATTATTATTAAGTGTAGGAGCTGGGTTTAGGATCCAGGACCTTCTGACTCTGAGACCCATGCTTTAACCACTAGCCCACACTGCTTCTGGAGTGCAGTCAGTTCCACTTTACCATGTGTTTTCATGGGTCAATTTGGACATAACATGAGAGAAGAATTAGGGTATGTTTTTTTCCCCAGCCTCAGTGTGTTCTGGATATAACACAACCCACAAAGTGGTTGAATAGAAGGAGTTGGTGCCTGTGTGAGTGGGGCTTCTCTTCTCAACGTTACAGTGCTTTTTGTTTCTTTGTGTTTTTGCAACTTAACAGCACTTAAGACTAATCATGAGAAATCACGGGGGAGAAGGGTGTAAAGCATTTGACTAGTGGCAGATGTACAATCACAGAAATTCGTATCGAAAACTATCCATCATGGTGGTATCTGGATCTCTCCCTTAACCCACTAATTCCCACTGAGACAGTGGTGACAAAATTTCCCCATAACAAAAAGCCTTCCCCTCCTCCCCTCCTTTTTTTTTTTTTTTTGGAATGGTATTTGTTAAGTGCTTAGCATGTACCAGGCCCTGGGGTACAAGATAATCAGGTTGGACACAGTCCATGTCTCACAGAGGGCTCACAATTTTATTCCTCATTTTACAGATGAGGTAAGTGAGCCCCAGAGAACTTAAATGATTTACTCATGGTCACAGAGTGGGCAAGTGGCTGAGCCAGAATTAGAATCCAGGTCCTCTGACTCCCGGGTCTGTGCTCTTTCCAATAAGCCACTGTTTCTATCCCACAACCCCTGCTTTATTAGAGAACTGGATGTGTGGACTGAAACTGCGAGGGGGCAGCAAGTGAGCATGACTCTTGAAGGAGCCTGCCTTGGCTCTTTCCAGCTCTGGCAGACCCCAGTGAGGGCAGAAGGTCAGAGCAGGCTCCAGGGGCCGTGCAGTGTTGGGACCAGTGTTGAGGTCAGGATTTAGGCCCGTCTGAGGAGCCCATCCAGACTGAGCTAAGATTGGCTTCTGTAATTCCACGGGCTCCCGGGAGTCCCTAGGGAAGGCCCCACAGAGCTGGAGATAGGCTTCTGGCGGTTTCCTGTGGTAGGAGTCAATGGCATTTCTGGCACAAACAGACCATTACTCCCTTCGTAACCCCACCTCTCCTCCAGCCCACTCTCTGGAAGCCCAGCCACGAGTGATATCATGATCTGTTTTGCAGATCCCTCTCACTCCCTCCATCCAAAATAGCAGGGGGAGGGCAATGGGGCATGGGTGGGATGAATGTTGACGCCTTGAGCTATAGTCAAGGCCTTTCAAGCCCTTCCTCCCTTGTGAGAGGAAGAACATTAAACAATGGGAGTCTCCAAATATGTACAAGCATGTGTAAAATCTCCCTGACCATGGTCATACAATCTAGGAGACAGATGGGCCCTCCAGAAGCCACACTGAATATTCCTCAGGCTCTGGGCTAGACTTAACATCCCTTTCCAGGGAAGTAGCATGGCCTAATGGAAAATGCACTGCCATGGGAGCCAGAATCCCTGGGTTTTTATCCCCACTCAGTCACTTGCCTGCTATGTGACCTTGGGCAAACCACTTTACTTCTCTGTTCATCAGTTCCCTCATCTGTAAAATGAGGATTCAGCACTTGTTCTTCCTCCTACTAAGACTGTGAACCCCATGGGGGACAGGGATTGTATCCCACCTAATTATCTTGCATCTATCCCAGCACTTAGAATAATCCTTGGCACATAGTAAGCACTTAACAAATACCACCATTATTTCCCAGCTCACCCAGTTAGGAGTGGTTTTTGCGATTTCTAGAGGAGGAGGTAACTTCTTTTAGGGTTCTTCCTCTTGTTCACCTGACATGCTCACAAGTTGGTGAGTGGCAGTGTCTTTGCTAGTTACTCCTGGGAGAACTAGGCCTAGTAATTTCGGGTTAAAAGTTTCTCCTGGGACACTTTTCTCCCCAAACAAATCTCTGTCTCAGGAGAGCTGGGCCACCCATTCCTGCCTACAGTTCCAGCTGGGCTGGTAGCCTTTGTCCTATCCTGTTCAAACAGGATCCCGAAATTCTGAGGACAGCCCCCTTCAATTCAATTTGGGCTCCCCTTGCCAACTGAGCTCTGTCCAGAAAATTTCCGCATCTGTCCAGAAGCTAGGGTTAGGGGAGTTGGAGTTTCTGTGGCCTGAAAGCTATCTCCTTCCCTCATCTCTCCTAACCAAGCACAGCCAGGGACAGAGAGAGAACAGGCAAGTTCTCCAGCCTGAAGGAAGGAGGAGCAGGAAGAGTTGTAAGCTTGTTGCGGGCAGGGAATATGTCTGTTATATTGTTATATTGTACTTTCCCAAGCACTTAGTAAGTGCTCTACACACAGTCGGTTGTGCTCAATAAATAAAATTGAGTGAGAAGGGATCTGAGTCTCTCTCTGAGAAGGCAGGCTGGAGAGGAGGTGGTTAGAATAGCTAATTGAAAGAATGTGGGGTTAAACTTGGGCTCTAAACTCAGCTCTGTCACTGGTCCAATGCATGACCTTGGACAAGTCACTTAACCGCTCTGTGCCTCAATTTTCTCAACTGTAAAATGGGCATACTTGTTCCCCTTACTTTTAAAGATTGTGAGACCTCTGTGGGACAAGGCCTGTGTCTAATCTCATTATCTTGTATCTATTCCAGTATTTGGCACATAGTAAGCACTTAATAAATTCCATAAGTGTATTATTATTATAAGACATGAGGCCAGGGCTTTCAGGGCTGGAGGGGATTATTCTCCATTTCCCTCGGTGCAGGTTTTCTATTGCCAAGATCAGAGGCCACACACGCCACAAGGAAATGGCCTGCCAGGCCTGGTGGGGAGGGAATGTTCAGGAGAAGAGTTTACAGTCAAGAAGCAAAAATCAGAGGCGGTGAGGGCCACGTAGCCATGGCAACTTGCCACAAGCCCTGGGAAGCACCGAGTGCCTAATCCAGCCCCCATAATTGCCTCCACACACATATACATCAATGATAATAATAATATTGGTATTTGTTTAGCATTTTTGATGTGCCAAGCACTGTTCTAAGCACTGAGCACTGTTTGTGGTATTAAACATTTACCATGAGCCAAGCATTGTACTAAGCAGTGGGATAGACACAAGTTAATATCAGGTGAGACACAGTCCCTGTCCCACAAGAAGCTCACAGTCTAAGTAAGAGGGGGATTAGGTATTGAATCCCCATTTAACAGATGAGGAAGCTGAGGCACAGAGAAATAAACTGACTTGCCCAAGGTCACAAGCTTCTTAGAGGAGACTTCTGTCTGTTCCTGCTGTCATCTGGGCCTCAAGTGGTTCTAGGGAACAGAGTCAAACCTAAGGAATGGCAGCTGCCCCTTGAATTAGGAGGTTCCAGGAGAGAGGAGCAAGACTTTTGGATAAGAAGCAACTCAGTGACTACCTTAAAAATACAAGCCTGAAAGTAGCCAAACCAACCGATTGGCTGGGGGGGAACCTGGATTTTCCACTATACCCTGTGCTAGGAGCCAGAGCCCAGGACTGGGGGATAACATTGTTTCTGCTGTGGGATTAGCTTGGTCTCACCTCTCCCCACCTGGTTTTCCAGAGCTGAGGGATAATCATTGGGTAGGAGGGTGGGATGTGTCTGATGCAGGAAATGATGCAGTCAGTGATCAAGATGGAAGACCACAGATAAAGGGACACTGGTAGGTTTTGTGGGACTGAAAGGACACTTACCTTGCAAAAAAAAATGGAGAGTCTGTTTCCTTTCAGGTCCAGGGGTTAAGGGAGGGAAGTCAGTGGCTTTAAGATTCTGCCACATGTCAAGGGAAGGAAGTTAATGGCTTTAATATTCTGCTCTATGCCATGGGCTAAATAATCTCCTTCCCCAGAATGGTTTTCATGGATTGGGGTGGGTGTGGGTTTTAGATTGGGTTTTATATACACTGGTTATTCATCCTGCAACTGCAGCATCAGAAAAAAGGTTAGGCATTTTGGAGCACGCAATTCTTGAGTTCCATGCTGGACCCCAAGCCTAGGCTGACTGAGCTGATGTTTTCCATCCACTACATCAAGAAATGAAACCATGGCAGGAGGAGACTAGGTCCAGCCCAGAGATTTTGAGGGTGACAGTTATGTTGAGCATCCCAAAACAGAGTCAGCCTTGGAGTTGGGTGAAGTGGGAGAGAGTCTGGAGTGTTCAAAGTTTTTCAAGGCCATAAAGGTGTAAAAACCAGGGACTCAGCTTCACAGTGTGGCTCTCCTGTCAGTTCCCAGAAAGTTGCGTCCAAGCAAGTGATTTGGACAAGCTCAGAGTCTAAAACTGGGTTCCTTGCATCATAACTAGACTGTGACTAGACTGTGACTGTGAGCCCACTGTTGGGTAGGGACCGTCTCTATATGTTGCCAACTTGTACTTCCCAAATGCTTAGTACAGTGCTCTGCACACAGTAACCACTCAATAAATATGATTGAATGAATAACACTTGGGCCATATACTGCCCCCTTCACTCATTGAGCTCTTTATTCCAGACTCTGTTTCCTAAGAGATGATTTATTACTCTATTTATTTTACTTGTACATATTTACTTGTACATATTTACTATTCTATTCATTTTATTTTGTTGATATGTTTTGTTTTGTTGTCTGTCTCCCGCTTCTAGACTGTGAGCCCACTGTTGGGTAGGGACCGTCTCTATATGTTGCCAACTTGTACTTCCCAAGTGCTTAGTACAGTGCTCTGCACACAGTAAGTGCTCAATAAATATGATTGAATGAATGAATGAATGAAGTCAGTTGACTTCTAGGATCAATTTCTTATGCCAGGTACTTAGCTGGGGGCATTTATGGATTTTTTTTATTTTTCTGGAGTAAGCAACAAAGTAAAACAAAAGCTTCCCAAAGGGTATGGGCAAGGCCTGAGCTTCCCGAAATGGGCTGGGTTAGGAGCTGGAGGCAGAAGGTATAAAATGACCTTCGGAAGATCTCTCTAACCTGACTAGCTGATTCCTATAAGGGCAGCCTTCTGGGCCTCTCCTTCAATCTATCAGTCAATCAGTGGTATTTATGAAGTATTTACTGTGTGCAGAGCTCTGTGCCAAGAGCTTGATATACTCATAATTTTACTTATTTGTACTGATGTCTATCTCCCCACCCCCCAACTCTCCAGATAGTGAGCTTGTTGTGGACAAGGAATGCCACTGTTTATTGTTGCATTGTACTTTCCCAAGAGCTTAGTACAGTGCTTTGGAATCAGAGGTCATGGGTTCAAATCCTGACTCTGCCAATTGTCAGCTGTCTGACTTTGGGCAAGTCACTTCACTTCTCTGGGCCTCAGCTACCTCATCTGTAAAATGGGGATTAAGACTGTGAGCCCCATGTGGGACAACCTGATCAGCTTGTAACCTCCCAAGCACTTAATAAATGCCATTATTATTATTACTGTTATTATTATTTGTGCACAGTAAGTACTTAATAAATACAAGAGAATGATTGAATAAATACAACAGAATTAGTAGACACTATCTTTGCCCTCAAAGATCTTACAATCTAGTTGGAGGAGACAGATATTAAAATAAATTACAAGAAGGTGAAACATCCAAACATATGCCATTTTGGGTGGGGTGAGTCCCTTAACAAACTTTTCTGCTGTGCCATATTGAAGGTACATCTCCTCCAAGAGGCCTTCTCTGTCTAAGTCCTCCTTTCCTCTTCTCCCATGCCCTTCTGAGTCTCCCCAACTTGATTCCTTTATTCATTTCCCCTCCCAGCCCTATAGCACTTATGTACATATCTGTAGTTTATTCATTTATATTAATGTCTGTTTCCCCCTCCTGACCGTAAGCTCATTGTGGGCAGGGAATGTGTCTGTTTATTGTTATGTTGTACTCTTCCATGTGCTTAGTTCAGTGCTCTGCACACAGTAAGTGTTTGATAAATATGATTGACTGATTGCTGGGGCCAGGGGAGAGAGTAGAACACCTACCGTAGCGGGTAATTTATTCCATTCTCTGAACTCCCTGGCCGGCTGGCCCAGCACAAGGAACAGTCAGAAATGCTGATGGCCCGTGACATTTCCTGGTTTCCCCATGGCCGATAGGGAGTGTCCATGTAGCATTGGTTGACTGGTAGAATTTGAGTCCATATTGACCAGGCTGCATTAGCCTGGGGTCTTTCTAGACAAAGGGCTGACTACTTGCTCCGTTAGACTGCAAGTCCCAGGCCTTAGTACAGTCCTTGGCACATAGTCGGCACTGAACAAATACCATGATTATTATTATTATTCTCATTCTGTCCGTCTCTGGGATGTTCGAGAACCATCCTTTCCCGATTGAGTTCCTGAGCAGAAGGGTGGCAGATGGAAAGGTAATGGATCTACAAATGAGCTACACACTCTATTTTGGGGCTTTTACGATCAAGTCAGGATTTTCAGTCTCTGTTCCCCTTTTGCATCGTCTGTCAGCAAATGTGATTCATAATAAATGTTTGTCATAATTCATTGTTGTAATTAACCAACTTAACTGTGGGGGAAAAAGCCCCAAGTAGTTGGATCAAAATTTCCCAGGTCAAAATTTCCATGGGATGTGAATGTTTTGGTAAGCTTCCATGGAGGCTATAATTGAGGGATTTATCTCATGAAGATACTCATGTATTTATTCAATCATCATGTTTACGTACTCCAGTATTCTCGGCAGATGATACATATGGCAAATACTGGCATGCCGGGTTTCAGCTGCTTCTGAGATCCAGCTGCTAATATCATTTCATAACTTGGCTTGTGCAGTTCAGCTCTGAACCCAAAAGTCCTGTTTTGAATTACCCTTCTATTTGATATTAATACCAAGCATACTCACAGCTGTCAAACATTGCGATTTCCACCCATGGGCTTTGGTTCTCAGTCAGGGGGCACTACACTTGTGTGTAAGCTGGGCAGAGTTGCCAACAAGAGGCAGGGGCTGGAGCATAATGACAACCAGAGCCGGGAGACTTGACGGCAGGGCTTTCCAGACGGCTGATCGGTGAGCAACAGCAGGTTCCCTGCTATGCCGGGAAAGTTTGTGCAGGGTGACATCATTCAGCCCAACCACCTGCCCCCAGGGGGTGGAGGTGAGGCGTGGGCACATGTGCAGCGTCTCTAGGAGCATGGGCCTGCCTGCTCAACTGTAAGGGGAGGTCCCGTTTGCCTTGGCATCTTCCCCCACACTGACCAAGGGCTCGTATGAGGAGAGGGGAAGACGGGCCTCTAGACTGCTCAGGGGATGGACGAGCCTTTTGTTTCATTCTGGGGCAAAAGTGAGCTGCAGATCTGTTGATTCATCTGTTCTTTGTCAGGTACTAAGGTGGCACCGGTCTCTCTTGTAGTGGCATTTTGACTTCAAGCACCCAGTCACCCACTGCCTTAGCTCTTCCTGACAAGTTCCATAGCTCAGAAGTGGCACCCATGTTCATTGGGAACTGGAAGGGGATCAGAATGGCTCCGGAGCAAGGGAGGAGAGGGGAGAGAGTCAGGGTCTCCTCTGGAGAAACTCTTTTGGCTCATATGGCTTCAGACGGACTTCTGCAAAATAGCATCTGTGACATCACTATGTTTTGCTTTGTGCCTGATGTCATGGATGTGACATCACCCACATCTGTCTGGAATCCACAAGGCCACCAGTGGTCATTGCATCTGCAGAGTGTAAAGGGTAGGGAGCACTGTCCTATTTTGGGAAACCTCCCATGGTTCAGGAGCCTCACAGGAATAGACACTCCCCTAAGAGAACAGATGGAAAGGTCAATAGAGCCACCTTTTTGAGTCCTCCCTGACCAGGCTTGAAATGATCCAAATTTCTCAGTCTGAATGTACCTGCGGGGAGGCTGGGAGAGAGTGAAAAAGCAGAGTTGGACAATGCTGTTCTAAACACACAGTACATGATAATGACAGCAATAATAATCAAGTATTTGTTAAGAGCTTACTACGTGTCAAGCACTGTACTAAGAACTGGGGTAGATCCAGTATAAGCAGATCGGACCCTGTCTTACCTGTGGCTCACAGTCGAAAGGGGACAGGAATCCCATCTCCATTTTTACAGATGATGCCAGAAAGACTTAAGTGACTTGCCCATAGTCACCCAATAAGCAAGCGGCAGGCCGGGATTAGAACCCAGGTACTCTGATTCCCAGGCCTGTACTCTTTTCACTAGACTGTGTTGCTTCTCTGCAGTGTCTATCAAAGAAGGTTCTATCAAAGAAGTCTACCTTCCTGTAATTTGAATTCCCTCATACTTGTGGGTGTTGATCCAAGCATATGTAAAATATCTGCTAATGATTCTTTAAATGGAGAAAGAGAGGATACATGGGAATGAGTAGATATTGGGCTAACACTGGCCTGGATAAGTCTCCCTGAACTTTCCTAAGAGTGTCAGCTAGGCCAAAGAGAACGCAGTGGTGGAGAGATCCAGGTTCCTGGGCAGGAAAATGAATCCCTGGACAAACTGTGGGGGTGAACTGAGTAGGCTGTGAATGTCTCTTAGAGCCAAAGGCAGGATGGCCAAGTGGGGCTATTTTACAGTCCTTTCAGTGTTCATTCCATTCTTCAGGAGTGAAGGGACCATTAGCCCATTTTCTAGAGGAGAAGACAGCTGCAGTAGCTTGCCCACAGGGAGTAGTGGCCAGGGCTAGGATTGTGGCATCCCTTTGGCTTTGTGCTTCCAGACCTGAAAACTCGCAACTGGAGGCAGAGGGAAAGTCTGGCCCGTGGGTCATGTAACCTATTCAGCTCTTCTGCCCAGTCCAAGCTCCTGGTCTGCACCACTGGCCCCAGCTCTGAGTCCCGGGGGGGGGTGACGGGTGGAGGGAGGAGTTTGGGGTTCACCTAGCCTTGGCCCTGAGGCCCATGGGGTCAGGGAGGGAGAGAGTTTGGGGTACATCTAGTTGTCCTCAACCACTCATCATTACTTGTAAGCCAGCACAGGCTCGAAAGCAACCTGCTAGCTGCCCTCCTTTCCTTTGATCCCCCAGTGCAGGACAGATGGGAAGACCAAGGCCACATCTTTCTGGTCAAACTCAGTCTGAACCCATCAGCAAACTCTCTGGCTAGATAGTAGGCTACCAGCCTTCTGACTCCAACAGTTCTCTCTCCAGCCCCTCAGGAGCAAAAAATCCTATCCTCTCCCTCCTTTCTTCTGCTTAAAATGAGGCATCCATTGCTTCTCTACTCCCCCTGGACTTCCACCACACTGCCAAGCCCCCAGGAACCTAGGAGTCCTGGCTCCCGCAGTCACTATCAGGCCTGATTCCTCAGTTCTAAGAATCACCAGGTAGTAGCTTGCCCCATCTTGCTCTGTAGACAGTCTCCCTGACCTCATGACCACCATTCTCTACCTCCTCTGAGTTGCCCAAAGGCAGGGAGAGGCTGCAGCCAGAGTGAGATGCGGGCCAGGGAACTGAGCACACATCACTCAAAGAGAGCCTTGCATTTCCAAGCAGCAGATAAAATATTCCCGTGTCCCCCCTACATCTTCCAGAATCTTTTTTCCTTTAATAGAATGACTCAGCACTTCTCTAAAGGTGGCAAACCCCCGGTTTATCTGTGAGGAAATCCCAGCGGGTGGAACCTGGGTTGGTCTGGACAGGGTGCTGAAAGGGGGATCCTGGGGATCGAGAGATTGGGAAGGGGAGAGTGCCACCCTTTACACTCCACCTGTGATCTGGGCTGGATGAGTCTGAGGCAATCCAGGGGATATCCTCTGGGGCCGTCTTGTCTATCTCGTCTCCAACCCCTTGTCCACATCTTGCCTCTGGCCTGGAATGCCCTCCTTCCTCAAATCTGACAGACAATTACACTCCCCTCTTTCTAAGCCTTTTTGAAGGCATGTGTCTGACTTAGCCCTCCTTTCCTCTACTTCCACTCCCTTCTGAGTCACCCTGACTTGCTCCCTTGATTCATTCCCCCTCCCAGCCCCACAACACTTATGTACAGATATGTAATTTATTTATTTACATTAATGTCCATCTCGCCCTCTACACTGTGAGCTTGTTGCAGGGAATGTGGCTGTTTATTGTTATATTGTACTCTCCCAAGCTCTTAGTACAGTGCTCTGAACATAGTAAGTGCTCAAAAAATATGATTGAATGAATGAAATGAAAGGTGTCTATGTAGGCCCGTCTGAGCCCCAGTTGAGACCATCAGAAGCAGAAGTTGAGGAAGTTCTGTTTCTCAAGCTGTTCTCTCACTTCCTTACCTCTGTTACTTTTTAATGGTATTTGTTAAGTGCTTACTATGTGCCAGCACTGGGGCAAGTGCCAGTTAGTTATGTCAGACACAGTTCCTGTCCCTCATGGGGCTCACAGTCTAAGTAGGAGGGAGAACAGGTATTAAACCCTATTTTACAGTTGGGGAAACCGAGGCACAGAGAAGTTAAGTGACTTGCCCCAGGTCTGCAGCAAGCAATTGACAGAGCTGGAATTAGAACCCAGGTCCTCCTACTCTCAGGTTTGTGCTCTTTACACTACACCATGCTCCTTCCCCCTGACACAGCTTTAAGTCTACCCTTTGAAACCTGGGGCTCTGAAGGCTGGGAGCCTGGGTCACCCAGCAGTTTCCAGCTTCCCCTTCCCCGCCCCTAACCACCCAATTCCCAGTTGGCACCGGTCCGGGGCATGAACTTGGGGAGTGGGAAAACATGTGCTTTTTGGGTAAGACCAGGTCGGTTGAATCTGTGGGGCTGGCTGGGCCTCTGGGGCTTGTGAGGCTCTCTGGATAGGCCCAGACAGGGCAGGAGCCCGGAGCCTGGGAGAGAAGGGAGTAACTTTTAGAATGAGGTTTAACGCCACTGGCCAGGGCCAGGACTGGGATGGGTCTAGGACCAAATGTCTGGGGTGCCACTGCTGCCTCCATGATACCCAGGATACCCATGATGAATGGAGCATCCTTAGAACTCGCAACGGTCTACCCGGACTATATACTGCTGCTTCCATGTGGCTCTCAGGTCCACGGCTCCGAGACCTGATTTCTGCCCCAGTCCTGCCCCCACACCTCCCTCTGCCAGCTGACAGATCAGGCCCAGAAGAAACAGGATTCCTCCGTGAGCTGCACTGCCCTGTGATCCCAGCCAAACTCAGGTTCACTCTTCATTCAGGAGCTTTCTTCTCTGCCCGTGAGAGCCGTAGCTGGGCCCAGAGCAGGCCCTGCCACAGGCTTGGCACGGCCCCTCTAGGTTTGTTGAATTTGGACCAAGGCCTTTCCTTGACCCCAGAAGTCACCATAAAATGCCAGAAGTATTTTCTTTACTTGCTGAAGGAAATCAGGAGAGTTCAGTCATCGTGAGTGGCTTGGGGTTCCGGTGAGACACCCCCCAGATCTCTGTAGGAGGAGTCGAGCTGCTGGTGGTTCGCTTGGGTCTGGGGGTAGGGAGTGGTGATGGTGGAGGAGGAGCATTATGCCTCTTTGTCCTCAAAATAGAAGCAAGTTCCACTATTGCTCCCAAGGCAAACAATTCCCTGGGCCACACATCCTTCAGGGCTTGACAACCAGGGAGATCCAATGCCCAGGGGCAGGGCCAGGCCCTCATCCCCAAAGGCCATGCCAGCTTCAGACATTCCACTACCCTGTGGTACGGCCCTGAGGGCTGCCCTGCCCTTTCATGTCATGCCCGGTCCCATTGCACCACCTCACATGAGCTTATGTGACATGAGGCCATCATATGTAACAGCTGGCAAAAGAGCATTTTTTCATTTCTCCATGGCCCCTGCCACCACTAACCTCTGGGTCCAATGGGTATTTCAACTCTGAGACCCTGACTAATGAATCTCCTCCATCCTGCCAGGGCAGCTCGACTCTGAGACCCTGACTAGTGGCTCATCTCCATTCCACTGCCATCTTGGGAAGGTTCTGCCCAGGCTCTCCCACCACACAGCTGCCTGAGATGACAGTGGACCTCGCCTATCAATGGTAACTCTGTCCACGATATGTCCCCTCTACTGCTTCTTCCTTTATCCCTTCTGTGCCACCTGAGCACTTGTCTAACTTGCACTTCCCAAGCCCTTAGTACAGTGCTCTGCACACAGTAAGCGCTCAGTAAATACGACTGAATGAATGAATGTGCAGTTACAACTTCTCCTAACACTTACGTTTATAGTTTACATACCCTCTTACTTAAACAAAAGCTCATGAGCCCAGCCCCTTTTTCCCTTTCCTTCTACCTCTAAATTATTTTAGTGACCGTATCCACTGTAAATATCCTGAAGCCTGGGATCCTAATGATAAAAATAACAACGGCAATAATAATAATACAAAAATTGTGTTGTTAGGCACTTACTCTGTGCCAAGCACTGTAAGAAGTTCTGGGGTAAATGTAAGATAATCCTATTTTGTACCTGCCCTGTCCCACATAAAGGTTACAGTCTAAGGGGGAGGGAGAACAGATATTGAATCACCATTTTACAGATGAGAAAACTGAGGCATAGAGAAGTCCAGCGACTTGACCAGAGTCACACAGCAGTGGCAGAGTTAGGATTAGAACTGAAGTCCCCTGAGTCTGCATCATACAAAACCTCCTTACCATTGGCTTTAAAACACTCAATCACCTTGTCCCCTCCTACTGGAAAAATACATTCTCTCAATATGTGATTGAAGCAGAGAAAACAGCTCAAGTAATTGTAATTGAGTAAAGTAATTATCTCAGGAGATCATTTCAAAGGTGATTTTGGAACGTGGTGGGTAAAATTTAGATCTCCTCTTGCCCAGTTGGAATTGCTCTAGGAAGGGTCTTGGTGGTTGGTAATACTGTTTTGTTAGAATTGGCCATTCCCAGCCTGTTTTGGGTAATGACAGTTGGGTGATGAAAAACAATCTTGCAAATGAAAAAGGGGAAAATCAGAACCTCACTGTAGCCATCTGCATAGAGAAGCGGCATGGCCTAGTGGGAAGAGTGAACTGGACTGAACTGGAAGTCAAGAGACCCGGATTCTAATCCCAGCTCCACAACTTCATTCATTCAATCGTTATTTATTGAGCGCTTACTGTGTGCAGAGCACTGTACTATGCACTTGGAAAGTGGTGGCTAGAGCTGGGCTTGGGAGTCAGAAGGTCATGGGTTCTAATCCTAACTCTGCCACTTGTCTGCTGTGTGACTTTAGGCAAGTCACTTCACTTCTCTGGGCCTCAGTTACCTCATCCATAAAATGGGGAATGAGACTGTGAGCCCTCTGTGGGACAGGGACTGTGTCCAACCCAATTTGCTTGTATCCAACACAGTGCTTAGTACAGTGCCTGGCATACAGTAAGTACTTAATAAATACTGTCATTATTATTATTGTTATTATTACAATTCAGCAATAGAGACAATCCCTGCCCACACCGGACTCACAGTCTTGAAACCACTTGCCTGTTGTGTGACCTTGGGCAAGGTACTTGGGCAAACTCCTTTTGCCTCAGTTCCCTCACCTGTAAAATGGGGATTAAATACCTCTTTCCCCCTTAGATTATGAACCCCATGTGGAAAAGGGGTTGTGTCTAATGTGGTTAATGACCTCAGAGCTTAGCACAGTGCTGGGCATATAGTAAGTGCTTAACAAATACCACTGTTATTATTCTAATATGCTTCATCTAGTATGTGTCAGCAGTCATGGTACTCGACCAAGGATGTCTTCATTTGTGAACCCTGGGGCTTGCTTTAGCCTTGTATTTTCCCAAGAATTTAGTATAGTGCTCTGCACACAGTAAGCACTCAATAAATATCATTTACTGATTGATTGATTGATTTCTGGGGGATCAGGTGGGCAGGCCAGGCTCTTCTGGGGAGCAGACATCCTGGGTCCCTTTTCTCCTCAACCTGTGAGTTTCTTATCGACAGTGTTGAACCCGACTCCATAGGAGTTGATGCACAGGAGGGATGTTTCAGGCTTGCAGGTTTATTGCCAACATCAGTAGGCAGCTGTGGTCATGGATGCCAGAAAAAAAGTTGGATCAAAGTGAGCAAGAACTAGGAAGCTGAGCCGGGCTAGACGTTGTCTCTTGGTGCTCCTGAGAGGGAAAAGCTCATGACAGTGACCAGCTGGGATGCCAGGAGGGATTTCCAGGCATAGCACCAGAGAATAGCTCAAAGAGGCCAGACCCACTTTGGCTGGAGTCTGCAGCTCTGCAGGATCCCTCCAAATGGTGTGTGACGTAGCATCTGAATTCCTGGTTTCTGTTTGTTTCCCCAGGCCTAGAAGAGAGGCTTCTCTCAGCATCCCAGGATGAAGCTGCAGGAAAACCTTCTGTTTGCAATCACAGAAAAAAGTGCTAACACCTCGGACAAAGGCTGTAGGTACAGTAATTAAACCATGTTGCCGTTTGAGGTCCAGCAGTTATTTTGATGCTATTGATGCCTGTCTACTTGTTTTGTTGTCTGTCTCCCCCTTCTAGACTGTGAGCCCATTGTTGGGTAGGGATTGCCTCTATCTGTTGCCGAATTGTTCTTTCCAAGTGCTTAGTACAGTGCTCTGCCCACAGCAAACGCTCCATAAATATGATTGAATGAATGAATGAATGAATGAATGAATGAATTTGAGAGTTGAATCCTAGGAAATCCGGGTGACTATAGAACACGGATTTCAGCCATCAGCTGAATTTGGGCAAGGAATGTGTCTACCAACTCTGTTATATTGTACTCTACCAAACGTTTAGTACAGTGCTCTGCACATAGTAAACATTCAATAAATATGACTGATTACCTTGCTGCTCTCCTCCTACAACCCAGACCACATACTTCGCTCCTCTAATTCCAGCCTACGCACTGTAACTCAATCTCATCTATATTGCTGCCAACCTCTTGCCCACATCCTACTGCTGGCCTGGTATGCCCTCCCACTTCATATTCAACAGACAATCACTATTCCCACCTTCAAAGTGTTATTGGAGGCCCATCTCCTCCAAGAGGCCTTCCCTGACTAAGCCCTCATTTCCTGTTCTCCCATTCCCTTCTGTGTCACCCTTGCACTTGGATTTACTCCCTTTTTTTCACTCCTCCCTCAGCCTCACATCACTTAATAATAATAATAATGATGGCATTTATTAAGCACTTACTATGTGCAAAGCACTGTTCTAAGCCCTGGAGAGGTTACAAGGCAATCAGGTTGTCCCGCGGGGGGCTCACAGTCTTAATCCCCATTTTACAGATGAGGTTACTGAGGCCCAGAGAAGTGAAGTGACTTGCCCAAAGTCACACAGCTGACAATTGGCAGAGCCGGGATTTAAACCCATGACCTCAGACTCCAAAGCCCGGGCTCTTTCCACTGAGCTACACTGCTTCTCTTATCCACTTATGCACATATCTGTAATTTTATTATTTATATTAATATCTGCCTCACCCTCTTGACAGTAAACATGCTTTAGGTAGAGAACGTGTCTACCAATTGTTACATTGTACTCTCCCAAGTGCTTAGTATCATGCTCTGCACAAAGAAAACACTCAATAAATACAACTGATTGAGTCCCAAGACTGTTCTCTTTCCACTAGGCTACCATGTCTTCTGACTCTATTGCATTCTTCCAAGGCTTGGTTCAGTGCTCAATAAACATGATTGATCAATCAGTTGAGAAGTGGCATGGCATAATGGAAAGATCACGGGTCTGAGCATCAGAGGACCTGGGCTTTAGTCCCAGCTCTGCCACTTACTTCCTGTGTGACTTTGGGCAGGTCACATAACTTCTCTGTGCCTCAGTTTCCTCACCTGCAAAATAAGGATTCAATATCTGATCTCCATTCTACTTAGACCATGAGCGGGATCTGATTAGTGCTTAGTACAGTGCCTGGCACACAGTGACTGCTTTAAAACACCATTGTATTTATTAAGTGCTTACTATGTGCAAAACACTGTTCTAAGTGCTGGGGAGGTTACAAGGTGATTAGGTTGTCCCACGTGGGGCTCACAGTCTTAATCTCCATTTTACAGATGAGGTAACTGAGGCACAGAGAAGTTAAGTGACTTGCCCCAAGTCACACAGCTGACAGTTGGTGAAGTCGGGGTTTGAACCCATGACCTCTGACTCCAAAGCCCATGCTCTTTCCACTGAGCCATGCTGCTTCTCTTATTATTATTATTATTACATAATATTATTACGTAATAATAATAATAATAATAATTCCTTTATAAGCTGGGCCTGCTTAGTACAGTCTTAGAGCAGCTTTATCAAAAGTTTGGCCCAAATGGAGCTGGTTTGGTGTGGGGCTGGCGGTGGGGAGGTTGATGGTGTGAGAGAGTTGGTCCGGAAAACACTGAAAGTCCAATCTGAGGGGAGTCACAGAATGAAGGAAGGGGAAAAGGAGAGGGAAAAGGCAATGTCCATCATCGAATCAGGTCAGAAAGAAACAGTTGATGATCATCCAGTTCCACTCCAGCTTCCAGGCAAGAAAATTCCTCTGGGGCAGACAGATGTCTCTTGTTTTCTTAAAGATCTCCAGGCATTAAAGTGCCATAGCTATTTATGGTGGCCAATGTTTCTCCCTGCCCTATAGGAAGATCTTTGTTGTGTCTCTCTCATCATCACTCGAACTGACCGTTGACTGCATGCAGAACATGGTAAGAGGTGCTTGGGGACATCCAAAAGAAGTACAAGATGTGATCCCTGCTCCCTATGAGTCCTTGATCTAGTGATAAAGCAAGGAGGTATAAATTCACAAAAAGGCAATTGTTTAAAGTGAGAATAGCTTAAATAATAAGCAAGTGGAAAATGACAATTGACAAATGAGTAAGCATAAGAGGCTGAAGTGACTGAAGGGAAGGCATGATCAGGAAGGAGGGTGAATTAGTGGAGCTGTTTCTCCTGGGAAAGGAGATCTCCTGGGAAAGGAGACATTTCAGAAGGGCTTTGAAGGAAGGGAGAGATGTGGTTTGGTGAAGCTGAGGGAGGGGAGTTGTTCCAGCTGTGGGGAATAGTCATGAACAGTAGGTCAAAGGCTGGAGAGGCAAGAGTGTTGTTGTTATTGTTATAATTATTATTATTGTTATTATTACGAAGCACTTACTATATGTCAAGCACTGTTCTAAGTGCTGCGGTAGACATAAATTAACCAGATTGGACACAGTCCCTGTCCCACATGGAGTTCACAGTCTAGGAAGGAGAGAGAACAGGTATTAAATCACCATTTTACAGATGAGGAAACAGGCACAGGGAAGTTAAATGACTTGTCCAAGATCACACAGGAGGTAATTGACAGAGCTGGGATCAGAGCACAGGTCCTCTGACTCTCAGGCCCATCCTCTTTCCACTAGGCCATCCTGCTTCTCTAGAATGAGATGATTAGTAGGTCTGTTTGGGAGAAGCACAGGTTTGAATTTAATGTGGAATAAGAGAGCTGAGAGGTAAGTGATAGCTGCAATTTTGGTCCCATTTCCTCTTTCGTCATGGTGAACAATTGGTATATGTCCTTTTGAAACCCTATCTATATTTAAAGACAGTTGTTCTATTCTTCACCCAGTCTTCTTTTCTCCAGACTAAACATTCCCAGTTTCTTTCATCTTTCTGCATGGGCCTCATTTTCCAATTTTTTTTTCTTCTCATCTCATTTTCCGTACCCTTTGTACCAAGAGGAGCTTATGCAGAGCCTAAAGCTCTAATAAGGTTCAGACCAATATCGAGTTTAGTCAAGAGATTAGTTTCCAAATCTTGCCTGCCATGCTCCAGTTCATTGATCTTATGTCATGTTGGCCTGAGTATTAGCGCTACATGGTCAGAAATGTTCTTTTTTTCCTCACTCGGCATCTCCTACCTGCCTCCAAGTTCACTGCAGATTCACTCTAAAATGCCTCCGCATACGACTGCTCTCATGCTTAGATCAGTCACAGATTTAGCAAAAACAGAGCTGGATGCTGTAAACCTCAAATGGGACCACCCAACAAGGGCAACTCTGTTGCACTGTGCTCTCCCGAGAGCTTAGTACAGTGCTCTGTACACAGTAAGCACTCAATATATGTCATTGATTGACAGCTTTGTTGTGAACACTGTACTCTGCACAAAGTAAGCCCTCAATGAATACCATTAATTGATTGATGTGGTTGGAACTGAGGGCCCAGTATGATCCCTTTCAGTCCCAAACACATCTAGAGGTGAAATTTTATGTCAGTAGTGTCTTCTTTGAATACAGAGGTCAACTATTTATTGTCCCTGGTAGCCCTAGAGGAGGTTGAGCACTGAGTTGCGTGTAATGAGCCATATGTGGCACTGGGCACAGAGTGTAGTGTGTGATGACTACTTTATTATTATAAATTATACATTAATTTATACATTATAAATTATTTTATATAATAGAAATTATTTACATTAATGTCTTTATCCCCCTCTAGACTGTAGGCTCAGTGTGGGCAGGGAAGATTTCTTCTAACTCCTGTCTTGTACTCTTCCAAGTGTTCAATACAGTGCTCTGCATACAGTTAGTCCTCAATAAATACCACTAATGTTGTTGATGATGATGCCCTTCAAGCCATTTTGTGCAAGTGGGATTTGGCAGCGGGAGCTGTGGTGGAGGGAGGCTGGGCTTTTCAAATGAGAACATCAGACATGAGATTATCCACTGACATCCTCCTATTGTACAGGGAACCAGCCAGCTGAAAACCAGAGGATCAGATACGAAACTGCACAAATGACCACCCTAAGTGTGCTGGAGTTGCTGCTATGCTTGCCTCTTGCCTCTGGTTTGTCTCAGAGCCAAGAAGGGTCTTCCGGGGGTACTGCCCATCCCTCTGTAGTTTTAAACGCTCCTCGGCCTCTGCCTGTTCTTAATAGGATCACGTCTACTTACTCTGTTGACCTCTCCCAAGCACTTTGTACTGAGCTCTGCACACAGTAAGCGCTCAATAAATACCATTGATTGACTGATTAATATCCAGGAGGACTTGCTGTGGCCCTTCACAAACTCTAAGTGACCCTCTGACCATCAGAGTAATCCCCTCCCCCAAATTTGTGGACACTCATTCCAGGTAACAAAGGTTTGCCTCCGTGAGCACTGACTCTTTGAGGGAGGAGCTCCCAGGCTGATGAGAACAGAGGTGCTTGGCTAAACAGAGGGCAGGAATGGCAGGGTAATGGAGGGTGACCAACTCTTTCTCAGATCACTGACTGAGTGAGGATGAGGGCCAGAGTATTCATTCATTTATTCAATCATATTTATTGAGTGCTTACTGTGTGCAGAGCACTCTACTAAGTGCTTAGGAGAGTATAATATAATAATAATAATGATGGCATTTGTTAAGCGCTTACTATGTGCAAAGCACTGTTCTAATTAGCAATAAACAGGCACATTACCTGCCCACATCAAACTTCCAGTCCAGAGGGGGAGACAGACATTATTATAAATAAATAAATTACAGAGTTACAGAGGTTAATCAGGTTACAGAGCTCACCTGATACAGAACAGAACTATGACGGGAGAGTCCCCAGAAATTCCTGTATTGGTTCTCTGGGGCCAGCTGTTGGATACCCCCTGCCAGGAAATCTCTCCCACTCCTGGAAGAGGCATCCACTGTCTGGCAGGCGTGGTGCCAGGAAACTTCCCAGGCAAGATCTAGCTTCAACTATCCCCCTCTCCCCAAGCTCAAAGTAACCTCCCCTTATTCCCACCTGCCCTGAACTTGCTGGTGGGGAGAGATGGGGCCCTGGAAGCTAATTCTACTATATTGTACTCTCACAAATGCTTAGTACAGTGTTCTGCACCTAGTAAGCGCTCAAGAAATATGATTAATTGATTGGATGGCACATGGAGCTATAGATTGTTGGAAAGAGAGGTGGAGAAGAGGGCAGGCAGGTTTGAGCCTTTTGTTCTCTTCCTCCCCTAGAGGGAGCTGCAAGGTCGCAAACTTTGCCTGTGGTACCAATCTCAAATTTTCTCCCTTTTTGGCTCACCCTTAGATTGGAAACTCCTTGAGGGCAGGCACTGTGTCTCATCTTTTCCACATAACGTTTCCAGTGGCTATTCCAGGACTCTGAACAATTTAAGTGTTCAGTCATTACAGTGCTATCACGTGGCTGATGATAAGGCCCCCACAGCTAACGTCTGTCTCTCACTCTAGGCTGCAAGCTTCTTGTGGGCAGGGAATGTGTTTGTTGTATTATACTCTCCTGAGTGATATAGTGCTCATTACACAGTAAGCACTCAATAAATACCATCGATTGATTGATTGACTATATATTAGGCGCTTCAAAGATACCAAGCATGGTGTCAAATGTTGGGATAGATACAAGATCATCAGAGCAGACCTAATCCCTGTCCCTCAGAATCTAGGAAGAATAGGTATCTCAATCCAATTATACCAGTGAAGAAGTTGAGACCCAAAAGTGACTTGCCGAAGGTCACCCAATCCAGCACTGGCAGAGCTGGAATTAGAACCTCTGACTCCCGAGTCCTAGTTCTTTGTTCTTTCTATTAGGCCGTGTTGCCTCCTGGAGGCTGAGGATGGTGATGAGGATTGGGAAAATGATAAAGGACCTTTGGACATTATTGATATTCACCCCTTCCCCAACCCCACAGCACTTATGTACTAATTATGGTATTTGTTAGGGGCTTACTGTGTGTCAGGTCTTGTACTAATTGCTGGGGTGGATACTAGCAAATTGGGTTGGTTACAGTTGCTATCCCAAACAAAGCGCACAATTTTTATCCCTATTTTACAGATGAGGTAACTGAGGCATAGAGAAGTGAAGTGACTTGCCCAAAGTCACACAACAGCTATATGGCAGAGCTGGGATTAGAACCCAGGTCCTTTTGACTCCCAGGCTTGTGCTTTATCTTTTAATGCTGCATCTCTAATGAATAGTATATCTCTGTTACCAATTAATATTAGTGTCTGCCTCCTCCTCTGGACTGTAAGATTGTTGTGGGGAGAGAACCTTTCTACCAGCAATGTTGCCTTGTAGTCTCCCAAGCACTTAGTACAGTGCTCTGCACACAGTAAGGGTTAAATAAATAGCAGTGATTGATTAATTGAACTGCTCTCTTGGGGAGCTCTCAGTCATGTCAGCATCTCATTTGAACTTCTTGCAGTGTGCCCATGTCTGCCTATAATGGATCTATCCAGATACTCATCACAACCCAGAAGAGAGGAGACACCATTTTAGGTGCCACAAACTACCATGAGCTTCCGACATACTTGCCCCTGCCCTGTCTCCCACCATCATTTTCCCAGCCTGTCATTCCCAGCCATGCCAGAGACTTGCTGGGCTCTTCCGTAGCCTCGCTGGGGCTCAGCTAGCTCCCATTTTTCTAATGAGACTAGCGAGAATACAGCCTCTACATATACCCTCACTTTCTCTGGGGACAATGGACTTTCAGGGCCTGGTAAAGTGTCATGAAGCTAGAAGTGGGAGGGGCTATCTGTTGAGATCTTGAGCCTACAAAGGTGGTCCAGAACCCTGCCCGGACCTCCCTTTGACCTATGGAATATTGGATGTGCAGGATTTAAAGATGCCCACCTGCCTGGACACCACCCTCAAGGAAAAAGATGGCAATTACAGTGCCCTCCACACTGGGCAAGATCCTAACCAGAATCCTACCAATTGACAACAGAACTTCACAGAACTCCTTTCAAAGTCACACTCATCACACTATGACTTCAAGTTGTAGTCAGGCACAGTGGACATCACGACCTCTGGAGTATGTCAGAGAGAAATGTGCAATCGATCAATTTTTAAAATGGTCTATTTAAAGTCCTTACAGTGTGCCAGGCACTTTTCTAAGCACTGGGGTCTTGTCTTACGCTGTCGAGTTGTCTCTTACCCATAGCGACGTCATGGACACATTTCTCCCAGAATGCGCCACCTCCATCTGCAATCATTTTGGTAGTGTATCCATAGAGTTTCCTTGGTAAAAATACGGAACTGGTTTACCATTGTCTCCTTTCACACAGTAAATTTGAGTCTCCAGCCTTGACTCTCTCCCGTGCTGCTGCAGTTCAGCACAGGTGAGATTTGACTTTCAGCAGATTGCCTTCCACTCGCTAGCCATTGCCCAAGCTAGGAATGGAATGGGTATGCCTCTGCTTAACTCTTCCTCTCATAGTTGAGACTGGTAGAGTACTAGAAACTCTCCAGGTGAGACCCTGAGAGGGGAAGCACTGGGGTAGATATATGGTAATCAGGTTGGACATAGTCCATGTCCCACATGGGGCTCACAGTTTTAATTCCCCTTTTACAGATGAGGTAACTGAGGCACAGAGCAGTGAAGTGACTTGCCCAAGATCACACAGCAGACAAATGACAGAGCCGGGGTTAGAACCCAGGTCCTTCTGATTCCCAGATCTGAGCTCTATCCATTAGGCTGCACTGCTTCCCCAATCCATTAATGGTACTTACCAAATGTTTTCTGTGTGCAGAGCGCTGTACTAAACACTTGGAAAAGTAGAATACAATAAATAACTCCAAGGCCTCCACTTTGTATTTATAGATCATACAAAGGCATTTGACTCCTCCCATGGACTAGTCCTCTGAAAATGACTAAACTAATTTGCCTGAAAAGTCCATCCAGATGCAAGGTTAATCTGCAATAATATAGTCTATTTTGTCTCACCCTTTCCTTGTGGTCCGGGGTGAAAAAGCAGTGTTGTTGTGTAACGGTCCAATCTTTTCCAACCTAGTCTATGTGATTGTTTTTGAAGATAAAACAAGATCTGGAAGTCTTAGAAATCAATACCAGGACTCTAGGAAATTTGCCCGATTGAATAGGCTTAGAGTATCACTGTAAGTCCTTGAATCATATGACCAAGTTTTGCAGACACACATAGTAATAGGAGTGATGGTATTTATTAAGCATTGTACAAATCTCTGGGGAGGAATACTCATGGAATTAGATATGGCCCTTGTCCCTCAGGGGGTTCACAATCTATTATAGGAAAAAATGCAGATGTTTATGAAAAACACTTCAGGATCAGCCAAGCCCTGTGGACTACCCATTAGCCTGAAGAAAGCCACAGCCCAACTCCCAGCCAAGGATCTCTGTCAATGGTACAGAATTCTGCTATGGAGATAGCACATTGTCCAAAGATGTAAGGACAGACTAAAGCAGCAAACCGAACTTGAGAAGAAATCGAGTCCACCACAGCTTTCAGAAGACTAAGAAGCAGATGTGCTACAATGTGGGATCAAGCTCCAGACCAAACTCAAAGTCTACTTACCAAGTTTTTGCTCAACTTTTTCTATGACTGTGAAATCTGGACTTCCCACAGATGTCACATCTGAGCAGTTCCATCAGCACCACATATGTGCTTAGTACAGACCAGTGTTTGGTACAGTCCAGCACTTAGTACAGTCCTGCACATAGTAAGCGTTTAAAAAATACCATCGTTATTAAATGGCAAGGCAGGATCACAAATAATTAGGTCCTGGAACACAGTCCACCGGCATCAAAACAACGCTTATCACATCACACCTTTGCTGAGGGGGATATGTGAGGAGAATGGATGGATATCCAAAAAGTTGCCAATGGAGCCCTGAAATGGGGAAAACCATAAACAAAGTCAGAAGAAATATTTCAAAGTCTCAGTGAGGCACAACTTCAGCAAGGTGAACAGCTGGGAGTCCGCAGTAGGAGGTGGACCATCTTGGTGTGGGGAAATTAGAAATGGGGTGATTCCCTTTCTGCAGAAGCTTCAGCAGATCAGGAAACCAAGTGGTAGAATCAAAAACAATGCCAGACATGGGTAACGTGATACAGACATAACTTTGCTAAGCTGCAGTTGGTTGCATCCTTCTTTGATCGGACTCCACCCAGTTGAAGGGATTGATCTGTGGCACACTCAAGGGCCAAGTCCTCTGATTGATTCTTGCAGACAGGATTTGTTTGGGTAAGCAGCGTGGCTCAGTGGAAAGAGCCCGGGCTTGGGAATCAGAGGTCATGTGTTTGAATCCTGGCTCTGTCACTTGTCAGCTGTGTGACCTTGGGCAAGTCACTTAACTTCTCTGTGCCTCAGTTACCTCATCTGTAAAATGGGGATTAAGACGTGAGCCCCTAGGACAACCTGATCACCTTGTAACCCCCCAGTGCTTCACACATAGTAAGGGCTTAACAAATACCATTATTATTATTATTATTTAGAACACCTGCCCATCTTCTGACGCATTATGCAGCACACAGGGGGCAGAAACCTGACTCCTGGAGCTAACCCTCCTGGGTAATTGAAATGATTACCATATGCATGTCTGCTCCAGTTTACCAGGTAGGGCTTGGGGAGGAGATAGGGGAGGGCAAGTACCAAGCCACCCACAAACATTCAGCATACTGAACACAAGCTCTAATAGTCATTGCAAACCGGATCTAGCTCATCCTGCAGTGGAAAACTGAAGAAAACGTTCCTGCAGAGTCCTGGCAGTGGGCGAATCTGAAACTCTATTGATCACCTGACACATCACCTGGAAGACAGGATGATAGCCCATTAGCTTTGAAACTATGCTCAGTTATTCGAGAATATGTAAGTAAATTGTTTGAAGTGATTTTGAGGGTTTTTTGTTTGGCTGAGGATTTCTTGGGTACAGATGAAGGTGTCCCTGTGTGTGTTTGTGGCACAGCAAAAATCAGGCAGAGCATGCCAGGCTGAAGGAACCCGTCCCTCTTTTTTTCTGGGTTCAGAATTAACCCCCGTTCCTCTTCCCTTTGATTCAGCCCCTCTTCTGCTCTTCAACCAAAATTCACCAATTAACATTTTTTGGGAGTCAGAGTTCTTTCCCATCTAACAATGGCAGGGGAGGTCCGTAGTCATGGAAATTGCCCCCGGGGATGCACTTACAACTACATTGTGTGGGGGCGGGTAGAGTTAGAGAAGGTAGAATAGAGAGGGTAGGGAGATGAGGGGTTAGAGAAGGCTTCCTGGAGAAAATATGATTTTAAGAGGGAGAGAGACACAGATAGGTTCCCGAAGGTTTATTAAAATCTCCTCATTCCCAGGCAACAGTGAGATAATAGTGGGACCCAGAGGCTGAGTGAAAGACAGAATGTTTCTGAAAAACCAAAATTAGTATTCATCCCCTAAGTGACTGCCTGCTACGTTCATCTCCTCCTGTCAGGGAGCCTCGCAGTCCCCTTTAATAATAATAATAATGATAATGATATTTGTTAAGTGCTTACTATGTGCCAGGCACTGTACTAAACACTTGGGTGGATACAAGCAAATTGGGTTGGACACAGTCCCTGTCCCACATGGGGCTCACAAGCCCAATCCCCATTTTACAGATGAGGTAACTGAGGCCCAGAGAAGTGAAGTGATTGACCCAAGGTCACACAGCAGACGAGTGGTGGAGCCAGGATTAGAACCCATGACCTTCTGTCTCCCAGGTCCATGTGCTATTACGCTATGCTGTCACCCTGGACAGAGAGGAGGGACAGAAAAACTGAGGCATCTTCCGGGGGGCTGGAAGTGGGGCTTACCAGAATGTCCCACCCTCCCTCCCTGGCTCCACTTCCTCTCTCGATCTTAGTGACAATGGTTGAGGTACTGCGGCAGTTTAACAGATTATCTTGGAAGACTTTGCAAGGTCACTGTTCATAAAGATGGTACTTCTATAGGGAATCCCAAGCATTGTTGGACACAAAGGCAGTGTGGGGCAATCCCTACCTGCACATGCTGTGGAAGAGGCTGTCAATTATTATTATTTATTTATTAATCACAGTTACACATCCAGTGCCGATAAAATCTCACCATCAGTGGTGTCATCTTCCAATCTCAAAGGAAAGCTCCAGAAACTCTCCATTTTTAATACTTTTCAATAAATAAATGAATAAATGAGGACGTGGCTCAATGGGAAGGGAAGCTAGCTCCCAGTACCTCAGGAGCATGTCTTTCAGATTAGCAGGGCTTGTTGACATTTCCCAAATTTCCTATTCCCGCCTCTTACCTTTCCTTGCCAACCTTCTGCGCCTGCCCAAATATTCATATTTTCTTTGCTCTATTTTCCTGCAACTGGCTAAGATTATATAGGGAATTCAGCTTCTCAACATGGTCATCATTGATAATGCCTTTATGTTCTTCTCTTTAGAGGAGGTCTTTGCCTTTCAAAAGTTCTTTTTTGACAATATGGAAATAGAAGTGCTCCTTACTTTCTGGCCCCTGGCTGGAAAACATTCTGATTCCAATCTCCCTCGCACCCCAACAGAGTTATTAAACACAACAAAACCACTGTATCTACCCCAGACACAGGACCGCAGCTACCAACCATCTGCTCTCAGGGTTTTTATGAATCCTCTGAGAGACTGGGTAAATCCAGGATTTGACTCCATTTTAATAATAATAATAATGGCATTTATTAAGCACTTACTATGTGCAAAGCACTGTTCTAGGCGCTGGGGAGGTTACAAAGTGATCAGGTTGTCCCACGTGGGGCTTACAGTCTTCATCCCCATTTTGCAGATGAGATAACTGAGGCACAAAGAAGTGAGGTGACTTGCCCAAAGTCACACAGCTGACAACTGGGGGAGCTGGGATTTGAACCCATGACCTCTGACTCCAAAGCCCGGGCTCTTTCCACTGAGCCATGCTGCTTCCGTACAACCATGCTGCGTCCGTATTTCACAGGTGAAGAGGTTGAGAGAGAAGGGAAGGGAGGATTAGAATTCAGGTCTTGGGACTCTGAGGAAGCTGCCCCATCTGCTAGGCTACACTAATAATAACTATAATAATGATGGCATTTGTTAAGTGCTTACTATGTGCAAAGCACTGTTCTAAGTGCTGGGGAGGTTACAAGGTGATCAGGTTGTCCCACGGGAGGCTTTGTCTTAATCCCCATTTTACAGATGAGGTAACTGAGACACAGAGAAGGTAAGTGACTTGCCCAAAGTCACACAGCTGACAATTGGTGGAGTCGGGATTTGAACCCCTGAGCTCTGACTCCAAAGCCCGGCCTCTCTCCACTGAGCCACGCTGCTTCTCCATACACTCCTATTCTAAGAGCTATTTAATTCTCACCCTCTTCCCTTTCCCTCTCTCCACTCCACCCTTGCCTTTCTTCTCTGCTTTCTGGGCAGGGCTCGGCTTTTGTGATGTGGTGCAGGACTTCCATAGAGCAATCGATTGTTCTTTGAGCTTAGGTTTCGGCTCAAAGCACCTCCGATGGCCTATTCCCGAAAGAGTCGGGAAGTTGGGCCTTGGGGCCATTCATTAACTTCCCAATTTTCTTTCTTCTAAAGGGCTCTGGTCCAGGCTTCAAGGCTCTGGAAGCTGCTAGAGGCTCCCCTGGGGCTGAGCCTCTGGTTGGGCTGGATTTGTGGAAAGGCCCAGATCCTACACATACACACACAACACACACAAACACACATAAATACACACGCTGCTGGACCTCCAGCCCCCGGATGGCCCCCCAAACAGGGCTGTCTGTGTGGGGCTGACACCTCCCCCTTCACCGGGCTTTGCCGGTGGTTCACCACAAGAGGGAGCCCCGAGTTCCCAGAGAATATAATCCCAAAATCCTGGAGTTGATCCAAAGTCAAACGCCCAATTCCAGGCACCAGCTCTGAGGCAATGGATGCATCAGTAATGGGAGGAGAGGCAGAGCCCAGAGTTGGAGGTGGGAACTGGACGGGAGCCGGTGGTTGATAGGACATGACGCAGACATCATGGGAGCACCAATCCAGGCGGGGCTGGGAGCCCTGCTGTAGTGGGATGGAGGTGGGTGGGAGGGACTGGAAGAGAGGACTAAGGAGAAAAGCCAACAACAAGCACCAAAAACAGGAGAGGAGGAAACGGGTCCCTCAATTCCCAAGGCAGGCCTGAGGACGAGGTGACACAGGTACAAATGTCCAAAGGGGAGTTGGGTTTACCAATCAATCTGCGCATCAGGCAGAAACTCCTCACCCTGGGCTTCAAGGCTCTCCATTACCTCGTCCCCTCCTACCTCACCTCCCTTCTCTCCTTCTACAGCCCAGCCCGCACCCTCCGCTCCTCTGCCGCTAATCTCCTCACCGTACCTCGTTCTCGCCTGTCCCGCCATCGACCCCGGCCCACGTCATCCCCCGGGCCTGGAATGCCCTCCCTTTGCCCATCCGCCAAGCTAGCTCACTTTCTCCCTTCAAGGCCCTACTGGGAGCTCACCTCCTCCAGGAGGCCTTCCCAGACTGAGCCCCTTCCTTCCTCCCCCCCGTGTCCCCTTCTCCATCCCCCCATCTTACCTCCTTCCCTTCCCCACAGCACCTTTATATATGAATATATGTTTGTACATATTTATTACTCTATTTATTTTACTTGTACATATCTATTCTATTTATTTTATTTTGTTAGTATGTTTGGTTTTGTTCTCTGTCTCCCCCTTTTAGACTGTGAGCCCACTGTTGGGTAGGGACTGTCTCTATGTGTTGCCAACTTGTACTTCCCAAGCACTTAGTACAGTGCTCTGCATACAGTAAGCACTCAATAAATACGATTGATTGATTGATTGATTTACCCTTTCCTTGGGGATGAGAGAAGCAAGGAAGGAAGGTAAAAAAAAAAGGTAAAATCGAAAAGGGTCGAACCAATGAGGAAAGAAAGAAGGGGAAGGAGGAGAGAAGGCAGGAGGGCAGGGTAGGAAGGAGGAAAGACGTGCTTTCCCAAGTCTCCCTGGGGAGAGCTCTCTTGCAGACACTGGGCCTTCTAAAGTTTCAGGGCATCTCCTGAGCAGTTGACAGGCACTTCCTGATGTCAGGTGTATCTGATGAAAGATTTTTTGGGGAAGGAGTTTCCCCCTTTACCTCCAGGATTGCCCTGTGAGTATGAAAGAGGGCCAATCACCCAAGGGACGTATCTGGAAGGGGTTTGGCACTGAGATTCCCTTAGAGGGTGACTTTGACTTTGCCTCTGAGGTCATTTCTGTGTCTTTTTGTAAACCCTTGTAAGATATGTTTAGATGGTACTGACATGGGCTGCTGTTTCCATCAGAATTGTTAAGAGAGTTGTGCTAATTCTTCATACCTCAAAACAGGCCAAACTGAACAGATGTCTAGGGCCTCTCGATTGGTGCCATATTCCCAAGCCTTTGGTTCCAAGCTCAGCACCCAAATGAAGTTGAGAAAGTGTCATTGGTGGCATTGCTGAGAATACAGTGTTGTCCCAATCAGGTGATATTTGGAAAGACTAGGGCAGGTGGGAGCTGATGAGCAATGATTTGTTTTGCAATTTGTTTCATTGATGCTTCTGTAAACTTAGACTGTAAGTTTCTTGAGGGCAGGGATCAAATGTAATTAATTAATGATCAATCAATCAATCAATCAATCGTATTTATTGAGCGCTTACTATGTGCAGAGCACTGTACTAAGCGCTTGGGAAGTACAAATTGGCATCACATAGAGACAGTCCCTACCCAACAGTGGGCTCACAGTCTAAAAGGGGGAGACAGAGAACAGAACCAAACATACCAACAAAATAAAATAAGTAGGATAGAAATGTACAAGTAAAATAACTAACTAAATAAATAAATAAAGTAATAAATATGTACAACCATATATACATATATACAGGTGCTGTGGGGAAGGGAAGGAGGTAAGACGGGGGGATGGAGAGGGGGACGAGGGGGAGAGGAAAGAAGGGGCTCAGTCTGGGAAGTGATATAATGATAGTATTTGTTAAGCGCTTACTATGTGCAAAGCACTGTTCTAAGTGCTGGGGAGGTTACAAGATGATCAGGTTGTCCCACAGGGGGCTCACAGTTGGCGGAGTGGGATTTGAACCCATGACCTCTGATTCCAAAGCCCGTGCTCTTTCCACTGAGCCACAATCTACCAACCTATTGTATTGTACAATCCCTTAATATAGTGCTATGCACATAGGAAGTGCTCTATAAGTGCCACTGATTGATTGATCGGTCCACATTCCCAGCTTCCTGCTCCTTAGGCCCTGACTGGGGTAAAGGAGCTGGGAGGAGGCAGGGATGATTATATATATATATATATATGTGTGTGTCATATATATATATGTGTGTGTGTGTGTGTGTGTGTGTGTGTGTGTGTGTGTGTGTGTATTTAGCTGTGAAAGAGATGGAGAAGTGCTCTCGCCACTAGGCCAAGTAGGCCAAGACTGGTGACTGACATAAGATAAGATGAAATCATAACAATGCACATATAACATTCAAGGCAAAGATAAGGATAAGTACACAAATTAAAAATGAGAAGAGCAATAGGGCACTGTGGCTAGAAGAGCAGAGTTTAGGGCTCCTGTTGGCTCAGAGTCCAACAGCCATGGCCACCGCCTGCTACAAAATGTGTAGAGGCTGGGCTGCCGATGCTGGTGTATCTCCCGCCCTGCTGGCACAAGGTAGGTCAGGGCAAGACCCCAAGGTGATGGGGTCAGGGAGCTGTCCGAGAAGCAGCTAAGAGAGGAGGTGGGCTGGGAGGCTGCGTTGGGAAGACACCTGATAGCGCTGCTACTGCTGCTGCATCTTCTGTAAGGCCACAAGGCCTTGATTTCCTCAGTATCCAGCTCCAAGGAGATTACAGTCTAATGACTCTTGACTCCAGTCGGGCGCCCTTCCAGGACCCAGGGCTGGCCTAAAGGGCTTCCCCAATAATCATAATAATAACTGCAGTATTTGTTAAGTACTTAAGATGTCCCAAGCACTTTACTAAGCCTTGGGGTTAGCTACAAGATAATCAGATTGGACACTGTCCTCATCCTACTTGGGACTTGCAGTCTGAGTAGGGAGGAGGACAGATATTTGATCCCCATTTTACAGATGAGGAAGCCAAGGCCCAGAGAAGTTGTGACTTGTCCAAGACAGCAAGGGAGTAACATAGCCAAGATTAGATCCCAGGACTCCTATCACCCATTCCTGTGCTCTTTCTTCAGGTATTATTGGGTTTTTTTCTGAATGTCAGTGCCCAGTTTTGGGGTCTTAACAGGGTTACCACAGTCCATCTTCTCCTCTTCTTTACAACCAAGGGCAGTCCACATTCATACAGCCACTTCCACACCCATCCTCCAAAGGGTCAGCCTTCATCTCTTTTCTCCTGATACCCTGATCTTTCTGCCACTCCAAGGTGTTTCATTTAGGAGTGGGACCAAAATGTCATCAGCTTAGCCACAAGAAATAGGAGAAGCACAATGACTTCTCCACAACTTGTTCCTTTCCGGGTGGGCAGCAGACCTGAGGTGGAGAATTCCCCGGTGTGCCCAGGCTCCCCTGACCCTTCTCAGCTTCCTTTTGGGGTAAGGGATAGGTGGCAGGAAAGACTTGGAAGTGGGAGAGGGGAGAAGTGACTTTTTTCTTGAGGACATCAGACTTGACACTCTGGATTGCTGGGCAAACGTGGAGCTCCCGGTGAACACATTTTATAATTCTCTTTTCCATCTTGTCCACTTTATCACTTCTTGGCTTACTGCAAGGATCATAAAATTACTTTATGATATTTTTCCATATGTTCTCTTCCCTTTATATGCTAGAAGACTTGACCCAAGGTGGTATAAAACATCCCCAATCTGTAGCTTTCTTAAAACTGGGTTGAGGTCTTTGAGCAGGAAAACTAGTCCTCAAAATGTGTCTGATGGCAGTCCCCCCTCTCCTTTTTTATTTTTAGAGTGTGAGCCCCCCTGGGGGACAAGGAGTGTGTCTAATTCCCACCTGCACATTCTTTCCCAATGCTTAGTACAGTGCTCTGCACACAGTAAGCCCTTAATAAATACTATTCCTACTATTACTTCTGGTCAGACCCTGACCCCACACTCATCTCTGCCCAGTATGCAGTGACTCCGGCAGCTTCGGTGACAAGAATAATAAAAATTATGATACTAAGTGCTTACTATGTGCCATTCACTTTACTAAGCGCTGGGGTAACTGCAAGATTATCATTTCAGACACAGTCCCCATCCCACATGGAGCTCGCATTCTAAGTAGGAGGGAGTAGGATTGAACCCCCACTTTACTGATGAGGAAACTGAGAGAAGTTAAGTGACTTGCCCAAAGTCATAGAGTGGCAGAGCCGACATTAAAACCCAGGTCCTTTGACTCTTTCCATTAGGCCACACTACTGCTCCAGAACTTTCCCTGCTCCCCAAGAATTACACCATTGTAGAGAGACCTAAATCCCAAAGTAGTTTCCTGGACCAACATTGTTTCAGTCCCAAGCTCTGCCTTAGCTTCCACCTCTGTCTCTATTTCAGATTTCATGGAATCCCTTAGGGAATGCTCATATCAGGCTGTCCAACTCAACTCCCTATCCCTGCTTGTCTTCTTCAGTGGAGGAAATGGAGATTTGAATCCACAAGGTTCTCCCACCCGCCCAGGACTCTGCACCTGTGGTGGATCTCCCTCGGACTGATTATCCTCCAGGAACTCTGAGTTTAAAGTCTGTCTCTCCTAAGGACTCTACTTTCACAGCCTTTCCTCTCACTGTCACGACAGGGTGATGGAGATGTCCGTCCACCTCTGCATCCCAAGGCCATCATAGAGGACACCAGAATGGCCATGACATTTTACAGGTGTCAATGACAATAGACAAGAAGTATAGAATTTCCAGCATCAGGCCCAAGAAGGGATGAAACTTGGTTCAGTGGAAAGAGCCTGGACTGGGAGGATAACCAGCATTCTATTAAGTGCTGGGAAATAATATCTGGGTGGGAATTAAACATGGTCCCTGTCTCTCAGGGGCCTTGCAATATAAAAATAAAAAGGGAGAAAAAGGACTCCTGACAAAAACATTTTGAGGACCATTTTGCAAAGCCTAGGCAAGTTAGTGAGGCAAGTCACTGACCTTTCTGCATATTAGATTCATCATATGTGAAGCGGGGATAAAATAAGCTGTTCTTTCTGCCCATTAGACTGTTAGCCCCATGTGGCACTGAGTCTGATCATACTATTTTGTGTCTTCCCCAATACTTTGCACAGTGTTTGGGTACATAGTAAACATTTAACAAATTCTATAATTTAATTAACAATTTACTGCATTTGGCACTGGCACCTAAGAAACTCCAAACTGCTAGTTATAATAATAATAGTTGGGGTATTTTTTGAACACTTACTATGGGCCAGGCACTGTACTAAGCACTGGGGTATATACAAGATAATCGGGTTGGCCATAGTCCCTGTTCCACTTGGGGCTCACAGTCTTAATCCCCATTTTACAGATGAGATAACTGAGGCCCAGAGAAGTGAAATGACTTGCCCAAGGTTATACAGCAGACAAGTGGAAGCAGCGTGGCTCAGTGGAAAACAGCCCGGGCTTTGGAGTCAGAGGTCATGGGTTCAAATCCCAACTCCGCCACTTGTCAGCTGTGTGACTTTGGGCAAGTTACTTCACTTCTCTGGGCCTCAGTTCCCTTATCTGTAAAATGGGGACTAAGACCGTGAGCCCCATGTGGGACAACCTGATCACCTGGTAACCACCCTAGTGCTTAGAACAGTGCTTTGCACATAGTAAGTGCTTAATAAATGCTATCATCATCATCAAGTGGAGGATCTGGGATTAGAAACCAGGTCCTCTGGCTCCCAGGCCTGTGCTCTTCCTATTAGAACATGCCGTCCTGACTGTCTGTCCTTTTTAGGAGGCTCCTCTAAAATGGTTTAGATCCCAAAGGGATCCGTAGTTCACCTTAATAGGGGATAAAGTCTGGTTTCCAACTGAAGGAATTCTTTAAAAAGAATTTAAATCATGCAGCTTTGGAGAGTCACGCCAGCCTGTGCTCTCTCCAGAACTGCCCCAGTCTCTGACCATTCCTCTGTTCCTTCTGCCCCTGCAGGGTCAGAGCGTGGCCCCACCCGGGCTCAATACCTCTCTGTCTATTCTGTCTAGGGTGGAAGCCTAGAGCAATGCCAGACCCAAGACCATAAAGATGGGAAGTGAGACCACTGGCCAGAGAGGCTCCAAGTCAGGTGTCCCATTATGAAGCTACCTCAGACCTGTGCAAAGTCAGAGTTGGAAATAACTAGATTGTGGGCAGGTTTCAAGGTGGCTGCTTTAATTGCATGAATAATTCTTATTAAATCCTCTAAAAGGTATTCTTTACACTGTCTAATTTGATTATCTCATGTCTACCTCAGTGCTTAATATAGTATTGGCACATAGTAAGCTTTTAGCAGATACCACAATTATTATTATTATTATTATTCCTGGACATTCTATAAACGGCAACTTTTCAAAGGCCCTGGGTGATATCAGAGTGTCACGCAGCTCGAGGTCAACCCTGTGTGCAAGCTGGGGCTCCTCTGTGGAGTTGGCTGGGGTCAGAAACAGCCCAGGAGCCCAAATCTGGGTCAGAAAGTAGGTCAGCTGCACCCTGTCTCGCCAGCAGAAGTAGTTAAAAATAGCCTGATCCCTGCTCCAAAACCTGACTTGGGATTTTTCTGAGATTTCTCAGGAACCGGATCAGACAGTGGGGAGGTTTGCCAGATGGGGACTTCCACAATACAGTTACCCTAGATAGAGACAAAACCCCAAGAGAACTTTTCTTCTGATTCAGGTTCAAGCAAACAGCTGACACACCAATTCCAAGAACCTGCTAATTGCCTCTTCTGAGAACAGCAACACCTGTGGCACCTGATCCCTCTCCTTCTGCCACTCCCTATTCTCCTTCCTCTGAGAGATCTGGTGTTGGCCATAGACTGGGGCAGGGAGGCTTATACCAATTGCAAAACTTGTAGATTTAAAATACTTTTTCTTCTCTAATTGTTTGAAGGAGGTGGTGTGGGTTGAAACTGCCAGGTTGAGGAAGAGATGAGAAATGAAGCAAAGTATTTCCACCTGGCTGAAGTGCATTGAGCTCATCATCATCAACAACAACCACTATCCTTCTAGCTCAAAGGAGAGAGTTGCTTGCAATCTTTCACCTGGTTTTGTTTCCCCCCATGAGCAGCAATAAAGAACCCTGTCGGCTTATTCTCAGCCTCCAGGAAAACCTCTTGTTACCTATGGAAAGGGTCTCTTTATTTTCTCCCCCCCCCCACTCTGCTCCTTCTCCCCTCTCTGGCCATCTCTTTGCCTTGGCTGACTGAATGTTTGTTCTCTCACTGTGCCGGGCCTCCATCTTTTCCCCCTGGGGCATTTCTTTGGCTTGGTTTTCCTCTGGAGGATCATATCATGCAGTTTCGGGTTCCCCACTTTGCAGCTTCTGGTTACTCAGCTTCTGCATTGTAGTGTCTATCTGTGAATGACCCTCTTCCCTTCTTCCGTGGTTTGTTTCAACTCCTCTGTGAGTAACCCCGATTGAGGAGGGGGAGGAAAGGAAATCCTTGGATAACTAACCCTGTAAGTGGGGGTGCCTTCTTAAGCTGCATTGACCCACAATAGGGACTTAGTGCTTAGTACAGAGCTTTGCACACAGTAAGTACAATAAATGATTGAACTACTGAATGAACATAGCCCTTTGACCTTGGAGAGGTGGGATTCAGAGGGTTGTTGGAGCCATTGAGTACAGGGCCAATTCGTGACAGCTCAGGGAACATGTGGGGGTGAATGCCGAGGATGAGGGTCTCTCTTTGCCTTAGTTTGCACTGTGTTCCCGCAGAGTTAGTGGGCTTTGGGAATGGAATGGAGTCCCATTCATTCAATCATATTTATTGAGCGCTTACTATGATGATGATGATGGCATTTGTTAAGCACTTACTATGTGCAAAACACTGTTCTAAGCACTGGGGGGGATACAAGGTGATCAAGTTGTCCCACATAGGGCTTACAGTCTCAATCCTCATTTTACAGATGAGGGAACTGAGGCACAGAGAAGTTAAGTGACTTGCCCAAAGTCACACAGCTGACAAGTGGCAGAGCTGAAATTTGAACCCATGACCTCTGGTTCCCAAGCCTGGGCTCTTTCCACTGATCCACGCTGCTTCTCTGTGCACTGTACTAAGTGCTTGGGAAGTACAAGTTGGCAACATATACAGTTCCTACCCAACAACGGGCTCACAGTCTAGAAGAGGGAGACAGACAACAAAACAAAACATGTAGACAGGTGTCCCAGGCAGTAGTAAAAGAAAACTCCTTTACAACTAACACTCTGGCTTCTAGGCTGGGATGGGTAGACGACTATCTGCTGGAACAGGGCAAGAGAGGAGGTCAGAATGTTGCCTCTTGAGAGTTCCCAATAGGCCTATTTGCACTCAGCCTTGTCCCCTGATGGTGTCTCCTACACCTGGGCTAGATCCCCCTTTCTGCCCTATCTTGGGTGCATTTATCCCTCATTCTTCCTCCCCCAGCATCTTCTTCTCCATGTTTTCAGCTCCAGAGACCCTCTGTCCAGGTGGGGTCTTCTGACACCTGACACTTGGGTCTGCTAGTGGACAGACCATGTGTTTGTGTCTGGCATGTGTGCATCCACATCACTTCTAACCTTGGACCATGGTGTGGTCTCTCTGTCTCTTCCTGAATGGTTGCACACCTCTACCTGGGGGCTGCGTGGACCTGAAGTTGTGGAGAATGTCACCATTACCCCAACCCAGTGGCGAGTGGATGAAGATCCAGTCATCTGGTGAGTCAGGATCCAAACAGCTAAGTAAGCCAAAAAATTTTCAGTGTTAAATATAAAAACATTTGGCTTAGACATGCACAGGTGATTCATGGTGTGACCTGGGGCTGTGGGAATTGGAAGATGAAGCCTCCTGGAGGAGGTATCTTTTTAAGAAGGCCTTGCAGATGGTGAGGGTTTGTTGGATTTGACAGGGAAGGAAGCTGTGAAGTGGGGAGGGTCTGTGCAATAGGACAGACACAAAAGCAAAGTGGAAAGAGATAATTATTGGATGAGCTTGGGACTGGGAGTTCGAAAGCTCCAGTTCGAGTCCCATCTCTACTGCTGTGTGACCTACTGGTGATCTCAGGCTGCTCTGCCTCAGTTTCCTCATCTGTAAAATAGGAATTAAATGCCTGTTCTCTCTTCCTTAGGCTGTGATCCCGTGTGGAGCAGCAACTGTCTGATCTGATCGTAAATCTACCCCAGTGCTTAGTGCCATTTGTATGCTGTGTGACTTTGGACAAGTCACTTAACTTCTCTGTGTCTCAGTTACGTCCTCTGTAAAGTGGGGATTGAGATTGTGAGCCCCACCCACATGGGATAGGGACTGTGTCCAACCCTATTTGCTTGTATCCACCCCCATGTTTAGTATAGTGCCTGGCACATAGTAAACACTTAAATACCATTATTATTATTATTACTATTCTGATTAGAATATAGTAAGTATTTAACAAATACCACAATGATTAGTGCATCCAGTGGTCAACAGTATTTACTTGCCTTGAGAGGTAGTTAGACATTGGAGGGTGTTGTGGAGTGGAATGTGTTGGTTGCGGTAATAGTCCCGCCGCTGTGGCCTGCACAGTGGTAATGACAGGTGTGTGTGTGTGTGTGTTCATGTCTTCTGTGGGTGCTGGGCAACCCAGACCATTGTGTAGTGTCCAATCCTTGTGGGGAAGAAGGGAGCCATGATCTCAAGATAACTGTGGGGAAACCAAGGCATGAAGGGATTCAAATAGCTGTCAAACATCAGAAGTGTCATGAAAACTTCCCAAGTTCTGAGCTCTGTGCATTCTCCACCTGTCACCCATCTCCAGTCCTGGGGTCTGGGATCCCCCTCTCCCCACCACGAACCCCCCCGCCCCCAACAGCAAATCCCAGTCTTGCCAGATCAGGGGCTCCAGCACTTCTAGCAGGCCAAAGTTAACCCCCAGCCCAAACCAGTGTAAGCTCGTCTCTAGACTGTAAGCTTGCTGTGGGCAGGGACTGTGTCTGTGTATTGTACTCTTCCAAAAGCTTAGTACAGTGCTCTGCACAAAGTAAACATTCAATAAATATGTGAAAAAACTCCCAGGGATGACATCCTTAACTGCAGGGTGAGCTGAAACTGCCCCTGCCACAACTGCCTGCCCACTCACCTGGTGGCCAATTCAGTCTTCCATGCCTGGCCTTCCACATCCCACCCCTCCACAGCCTCACACATGTACACCATGTGGTCTTCTTGGAGTGACCAGGCATAACAAACCATTGCCATCCTAGCGGTAGCACTGACAGTTTTGGTACTAAGTACTTGGGAGAGTACAGTATAACAGAGTTGGAGCCATTAACTTTGTAATAATATGAAGAATGGAATACATTGATTTTGCTCACAGACAAATAGCAAGCCATGAGATATTATCATCATACTTTGTGAGCTTATTATTCTGATTAGTTTTACAGTCTCCTACTATTAAAGTGTATCTCCAAAATATAGAGCATTAGAACCCCAAAGATGTATGAAATAATTATTTCCTTTTATGAGGTACTTATTTAATTTGGGTCAATTTGCATAAAATAATGATTTATTATAGGAGAAGAAAGATAGTAATCAGAATGATTTTAACTTTCTGACTGGTGACCTTGCCACTGAAACCCTTTGGCTGGATGAGACAAATCCTTTCTAAGTACTGAGCTGCCCTGGAACAGTAATCAGAATGAGAAAAAAACAACAACTATTTCAGTGCTTCATGAAGTACATTCTAAAACTTGGGCTTTCATTTATATGAAGCTACCCCCGGGGACATTCCAGATGTTGCAGATATTGGAAACCAACACTTTGCCCAATTTTAATTCAACAGGCCATACTAGTGTCTTCAGGGCCCCAGAACTGCTTGGTGAAAGCAAGCCTAAACCCTCCGGAAGGCCGCACCAATAAAACAATAACAGTGCAGCCGTCCTGTATTTAAAAAGCGGAGGCCCAAGACAAGTCACAAGGCCCAGGAACTCACTTGGCCACCAGGTACATGGTCTGCTCTTCTAGAGAGCCCAAGACAGCTCTTTGCCCAGTGCAGGGGACAGTTGGCCTGGGCTCCAGCTCAGTTTTCTCTCTCGTCATCCCTCTACCCATGCAATGTCTTTAGCTGGGTGTTGACCCTGTCTACTTCAGACGGGGTACAGCAAAGGAGGACTCAATCAAACATATTTATTGAGTGCTTACTCTGTGTAGATCACTCTAATGAAGTCCTGGGTGCTACAATTCAAAGGATCCCTCAAGGAACTTATAATCTAGTGGGAGAGAGAGACATTAAATTAAATTACAAATAGGGGAAGAAAGAGTATAAGTATATGGGCATAAATGCTGTGGGAGTGGGGTGAGCAGTAAAGTGCTTAGAAGGAACGGAGAGGAAGACAGGAAGTGAGGGAGGAAAAGGAGACAGGGAGTAAAAGAGCAAAGTTCAGCCCTGCGGGTTTATGACTTTCACACATGGCAGCGGCAGTCATCCTTCCTTCCAGGGATAGCCAGCTTGTCTTTCTGGTAAAATAAATTCTTTATTTTCATCTCTGCCCATCTCTCCATGAAGTTATTAGTAATTGTGTAATATGTTATAGTGAATTGAAATTGCTAGAATGAAAACATTTCTGAAGAGTCTAGAGTCCTTGAGGGAATATGCCATTTATTTATTCTGTATTTCCTCAAGCACTCAGTTCAATGGGAGCTCGATAAATATTATTACTACTACTACTAATAGTAATAATAATGGTATTTGCTAAGCACTTTGTGTCAAGAACTGAACTAAGTGCTGAGTTAGATGCAAGATAACCAAGAGGATCACAGTCCCTGCCCCAAATGGGGCTCACAGTTCATGGGGAGAGAGAATGGGCATTTAATCATCATTTTACAGATGAGAAAACTGAGGCACAGAAGAGTTAAGTGACTGGCCTAAGGTCCCACAACTGGCAAGTGGCAGAAGAGAATTAGAACCCAGATCCTATGATTCCCAAGCTCATGCTCTATCCACTAGGACATCCTTCTGCTGCATTACAATAACAAAAAAAGGGCAGATATATTACATGCTTGTCATTTATTTGCATCTGACTTAAAACATAAAATAAGTTGAAAGAATAAGTGTCAAGTATTAGAATAGAGGGACTTATACTGAGTACCTATGTGGTCTCATTTTCCAGAATGGAATTCTCAGGCAGTTCTTAAAAAGCTATGCATATCATAATTTACATGGTGGTATTGACCCCCTTTAGAGGAACTCCAATTATTGTCTCAGGACTAAACTTCAAGAAAGCCCAGGGGGCCAACCTAAAGGGGGTTAGGTTCCAGGCCCATGGCTGGTATTTGTGATTCCTGTAATTTGTCTCTTCCAGTAATATTTGAACACAATTGGGCTGAAGCATACCAGCCTCTTGAATTGTCCCATCATCCTGCTTTGTCCTCGGTCTTTAAGGTAGATAAGGGATGGAAAGAGGCATCTGACCTCTTGCCCAGTCTATGGTGGTATCAAATTACAGAGTGCCCTGCTTATTTGTAATGTTCTTTATGTTTTGGAATTTTTTTTTTTTTAGTTTCAGAACTGCAATATATGTTGATGCATCACTTTGAGTCAGCATTGGCTGTTTAACAATTACATCCTGTAAGTGGTAGTCCCACCCATTTAACTTCTTTCTTTCTGATGTCCATGCAGATATGGCCATTATTTCTCTGTCCACAGCAAGTTCCATAGTAGAATAGATTACCCCCCAAAGGAACTTTCAAGAACACCATCTGAGGACAATCTTTAGAGTTGCAGTGTTAGTGCAAGATTTTTTTCAAGTGCCTGGTAGTTTCCTCCTTAAAGCATTCCAAATCATCTAAGGAGCAAGAGATTTTTTTATGGAGAGGAATACAACAGAGAGGATCCATTTTATGTGGTTCAATCTGTGGTATTGAATGCTTATTCTAGGCAGAGCACTGTACTACACACTTGGGAGAGTACAACAGACTTAGACATGATTCCTGTCCTCAGTGCGGTTAAGATCTGGTGGCGATGACAGACACTAAAATAAATTACAAGTAGATGAAGCAGATGTGGATGAAATCTACAAGCTACTTAAGCTAATTGACAACTGTTTGTGAATTGCAGGCCTGCTTCTCCCCGGAGAAAACTGCCAAATGTGTCTGTAGCAGGCGAGAGAGGGCCTGGACTTGTGAGGTCCAGTGTTCTGTGTCTCTACCTCCTGCCATGAGGACCTGAGACTGATGCTGGCCTACTTTCAGGTGGCAACCCCGGCCCCAGGAAAAGACGCAGGGTGACCTAGTGGAAGGAGCACTGGGCTGGGAGTCAAGAGACCCGGGTTCTAATCCCCTTCTACCACTTCCCTGCTGGGTGACCTTGGTCAAGTTACCTATCTTCTCTGTGCCTGTTTCCTCATTGGTAAAATGGGGGTTAAATACCCCCTTGTAGACTGCAAGCCCATTGTTGGGTAGGGATTGTCTCTATTACTGAATTGTACTTTCCAAGCACTTTGTACTGTGCTCTGCACACAGTAAGTGCTCGATAAATACGACTGAATGAATGAATTGTCGCTATTGCCAAATTGTACTTTCCAAGCTCTTAGTACAGTGCTCTGCACACAGTAAGTGCTCAATAAATATGACTGAATGAATGCTTCTTACAGTGGGTCAGCGTGGGGCCTGCAGACCTCCCTAGGAACTCCCTGAAACTTTGCAGGATGTTCAGAGAGCTCTGAATGGAGTGCCCCCCCTCAGAAAAAAATCACTTGTTCTAGTCTCAGTGAATCTGAATCCAGGTTAATTGTATATTTCTCTGAGCTGTTAAAGCAAATAGAATATTGACCAACCTTTTCTGAACAGACATATGCGTCATCATCAGTGAACGATATTTAGCGAGAGCTTACTCTGTGCACAGTACTTCAGTAAGAGGTTGGGAGAGTATAATACACCCTAGCTAAACCCCTGGGTGAGTTGTGAAACCCCAGGCCTCTTGGAAACCTTAGCAAGCCAGATGAGGCCCGGGCAGGTGCTGCTCTACTCCCTACACTCAGTGAGCTTAAGTAAACCTGACCTGAGGGAGGAACTGAGCGAGGGGCTGGGATTGCATGCTGATTTCATTTGCTCTGAGCAGAGGCTGCCAGCACGAAGATCCGAAGCCAAATGGGTGGTGGTTTTTGAATGCAAAGTTGAGAAACCACAAAACACTTTGTTACAAGTGACTGATTGCAGGTCCCGCTGCCGGATCACTTCGGTTGGAGCTGAGTCCAAATCCCAGAAGCCTCTGTTCTGGCTCCTCATCTGACCAGTGGCAGGAGTGACCCTCAGTGTGCGCTCTCAAATGGAGTGATCCTCCTGTTGACACTGGCATTTTGTCCTATAAACTGCAGAGCTTCTCTCTTGTGCACCTGTTTACCCACCTTTCTTCTTGAACCCACTCTTCCTCCTCTTGCACACTAATACCCTCCCTCTTGCACACTCGATCACATCTCTCTTGCGCATTCATTTGCCCACATCTTCTCTTCTTGCATTCTTAAATCTCCTCTTCTTTATATATATAACACACACACACACACACACACACACACCTCCCCACCCCCCCAACCCCAACACGAGGTCCAGTTGAACCCTGTCCTCTCTGTTTCCACTGTGACTGCACTCGGTTAAGTTTTGGGAAGATGGAATAGAAGGGATTGAGCAGTAACACGCGGAATCTGAAACTCTCCCCAGCTCAAAGCAGAATTTATAGGACTATGGGGCTCCCTGCTGAAGTCAGATTATACTGCTTTATGAGAGGCAGTTCAGTAATCCCATATCATCTATTCATTCATTCAATTCATTCAATCTTATTGAGCACTTACTTTGTGCAGAGCACTGTATTAAGCTCTTGGAAAGTACAATACAGCAACAAATAGTGACAATCCCTGCCCACAGTGGGCTCACAGTCTAGAATAGGGGAGACAGACATCAGAACAAGTGAACAGGCAAGTTAGGATTCTTGGTTTTCACCTAAGCAGTCCGAGTTTGACTCCTGGTATGGGAACGGATGAACATTTGAAACAGTGTGGCTAGTGGCTACAGCATGGGCCTGAGCATCAGAAGGACCTTGGTTCTAATCCAAGCTCTGCCACTTGTCTGCTGTGTGATCTTGGACAAGTCATTTAACTTCTCCATGCCTCAGTTTACCTCATCTTTAAAATGGGATTAAGAATGTGAGCCCCATGTGGGACAGGAACTGTTATCCAGGCTGATTAGTTTGTATCAGCTAATAAGAGAAGTAGCGGTGGCTCAGTGGAAAGAACCCGGGCTTGGAAGTCAGAGGTCATGGGTTCAAATCCCGGCTCCGTCACTTGTCAGCTGTGTGATTTTGGGCAAGTCACTTAACTTCTCTGGGCCTCAGTTCCCTCATCTGTAAAATGGGGATTAAGACCGTGAGCCCCACGTGGGACAACCTGATCACCTTGTATCCTCCCTAGCACTTAGAACGGTGCTTTGCGCATAACAAGCGCTTTCCAAATGTTATTATTGTTATTATTATTATTATTATTATTATTATTATTATCTACCTCAGTGTTTACTACAGGTCCTGGCACATAGTAATCCCTTTAAATACCATTAATCATTACAAAATTTAGAAGGAAGCAGAAAGTAGATTGGGCTCACTGTTCAGGAGTTCAGATTCAAGGTTTCAGCAGTGGATGATTCAGTTTGCCGGAGTTTCCAGGTTGGTCTAGAGGAAGAGGCAAGGCACAGGCTGGGCATGGGTTTCCCCTCTTGGCCACTCCATCCCCCACTAACGTTGATCCCACACATTAGTCTTGCAGGGGGAAATTGAAGTGTTTGATTACCTTCTTTAAAGGCCAATTTGAGTACAATCAAAAAGTGCCTCATGGAAGAGCAGTATGACCTGGTGGAAAGAACGCAAGCCTGGGAGTCTGAGGGTCTGAGTGAGCCCACCACTTGTCTGCTGTGAGACCTTGGTCAAGTAATTCATTCATTCATTCAATCGTATTTATTGAGCGCTTACTGGGTGCAGAGCACTGTACTAAGTGCTTGGGAAGTACAAGTTGGCAACATATAGAGACGGTCCCTACCCAACAGCAGGCTCACAGTCTAGAAGGGGGAAACAGACAACAAAACATATTAACAAAATAAAATAAACAGAATATGTACAAGTAAAATAGAGTAATAAATATGTACAAACACATATACATATATACAGGTGCTGTGGGGAGGGGAAGGAGGTAAGGTGGGGGGGATGAGGAGGGGGAGGAGGGGGAGAGGAAGGAGTAGGCTCAGTCTGGGAAGACCTCCTGGAGGAGGTGAGCTCTCAGTAGGGCTTTGAAGGGAGTCACTTCTCTGGGCCTCAGTTTCCTCATTGATAAAATGAGGATTTAATACTTTATCTTCCTATTACTTTAAACTATGAGGCCCGTGTAAGAGGGGTTTTGTCTGACCTGATTGTAACTTGTATCTAGCTGAGCCCTTAGTACAGTGCTTGGAACATGGCACTTAGTAAATGCCACAATTATTATTGGAATGTCTAGTCTGGATGGAGTTCATATCAGTGACAGGTTGAGCAGGGAGTCTGGAAGCCCCCAAACAGCATTCGAGCCCTGGTGTCTCCCTATTGCCAAACTGGGGATGGTCCAGGAATTAGAAAGGGCAGGAAGAACAGGAGCAGATAAAGGGGTCTTGCCTTTTGGGGCATGAAGCAGCATGACCTAGTGGAAAGGACGTGGAACTAGAAGTCAGAGGACTTGAGTTCTAATCCCGGCTCTGCCACTCATCTACTGTGACCTTGGGCAAATCACTTCACTTGTCTGGACCTCAGTTACCTCATCTGTAAAATGGGAATTAAGACTGTGAGCCTCATTTGGGACATGGGTTTTGTCCCATCTGATTAGCTTGGACCAACCCCACCTCTTAGTACAGTACCTGGCACATAGTAAGGGCTTAACATATGCCATTAAAAAAAAAGAAAAGGATCAATCTTCCTCACTTGCAGATGGAGCCAGACTGCATAGCTTTTTTCTGACTCGACTTGCTAGTTGGTTCAAATTTGCACAAAAAATAAGCTAGTTTATTTTTTTGGTAAGACGTAAGGGCCAAATAGGAATCACTTCTGCAAGTTTCTGAGAACCTGAGATTGTTCTCCTCTGGGAAAGCCTGATCAGTGAGTGACAATTCTCCCCAACTCCTGGGCCAGGGCCTGGGCTTTGCTGAGCGCTCCATCCGTAGCAGGGAGATGATGGCTTGCTTTGAAGCCTCAGGAGAGGAATGGACCAAAGGGGACAGCCCAAGAAATCAAAGATTTGCTACAAAAGGGCTAGAAACTAAGTCAATGTTTATTTTTTCCCCCCTTCTTTTACACTTGGGACAGTAACTATCTCAACCAAAGGCAGTACAAGTGGTTAGATTTCATGGAATGTAAATAAACATTTATTGGTAAATACATTTTGGTGGTCTGCTTGTTAGAAACGATGTCAGAAAAACTACAGGGAGCTGGCAGGAGTTCAGACATCTTCCAGAAATGCAGAAAGCAGCCATATTTTACTAATTATAGCTAAGGAAAACACTCTGAGATTACAGTTAAATTACATTAAAACATCACTCGTTGGCAGAGACTGTACACATAATGTCTCCTCACCCGTATCTCTCTGTCTCAGGTTTCCATGCAGGGCAGGGATATGAGGTAACCATGTCCCAGGTATTTGAGCAGTCGGACAGCTGTGCTGCTCATCCTTCTTTCTCCGCCACCATTTGTCCTCACGGGGAGTAAGGAGGGGTGGCGGGAGGGCTAGGAGAAGTGGTTGGTGCTCCTGCCACAGAGAGACCATTTACTGACCCTAACATAGTCAGAAAGTAACTTGCAGAGATCAGGATGGCTTCCACTCACAATGCCCCAAAGTTTTCTTCCTAAATTCGAGAAGCAGTGTACTCTAGTGGAAAGAACACAGGCTTGAGAGTTAGGGGACCTAGATTCTAATCCCGACTCCACCCCCTGCCTGCTATATGACCTTGGGGAAATCACTCAGGGTCTCTGTGCCTCAGTTTCCTCAACTGAAAAAAGAACTCAATATCTATTCTCCTTTCTAGACAGTGAGTTCCATGTGGGTCAGGGACTCTATCCATCCTGATTAACTTGTATCTACTCCAGAGTTTAGAACAGAACTTGATGTATAGTAAGTGCTTAACAAATACCATAAAAAAACACTTCGAGTGACAGGGGAATCAGTCAGGCCGTCACCATTCTGCACAGAACATCCACTGGGTAGGATCGCGAACTGGGTATTTTGAGAAGTCATAGGAAGAACGTAAAAAAAAATCAATCTGTTCCTTGCCATTGATAAACTCTCCGGAGAAAAGACAAACACAGATACCCAGATGTAGAAGGGGCATGAAATCATAGAATGGAATTCACACAAAATACACATTTCCTTCATTTTCAAACTGAACCTGTTGATGGTGAGATCCTATCCATGCATGTGAGGGCAACTGGAAAGCGACATTCAACTATTAACTTTTTTGTTACATGCAGTAAAGGTAATTGTTCTCTAAACTAATGATTTTGCCTCCTGCAGAGTCTGTCTTGGGCTTCAAGCCTGTCATAATCATGATACTTAAGTGCTTACTATATGTCAAGCACTGATCTAAGCGCAGGGGTAGATACTAGTTGATCAGGTTGGACACAGTCCCTGTTCCCACATGGCACTCAGTCTTAATCCCCATTTTACAGATGAGGGAACTGAGGTACAGAGAGGTAAACTGACTTGCCCAAGGTCACAGCAGAGAAGGGGTGGAACCCAGGTCCTTCTGACTCCCAAGCCAGTGCTCTATCCACTAGGCCATGTTGCTACTCCATGCTACCCTCCTGGTACTCTGATCTGTACAATGCCTCTCACCCGATTTCTGGCCCCTGTCTGCTGCAAGGATTGCCAAGAGTCCAGTGCTCTACAAGAACGTTGAGACCACCCTTCAGTATAACTTTCAATCAACAAGAAGCAGTCTGGCCTAGTGGATAGAGCACAGGCTTGAAAGTCAGGACGACTTGGGTCCTAATCCTGGCTCTTTCACTTGTCTGCTGTGACCTTGGGCAAGTCACTTAACATCTCTTTGCCTTTTACCTTCTCTATTAAAAATGAGGCTTAAGACTGTGAGCCCCACATGGGTCATGGATTGTGTCCAACTTGACCAGCTTGTATCTACCCCAGGACTTAGTACTGAGTGCCTGGCACAAATTCCATTAAAAAAGGAAAAATCCTTTGCTGTTTCTCCTTGCTTGCAAGTTTTGCCTTGCTGTTCATCATGCAGTAAGCTGATCAGGCACCCT